>NC_139956.1:2890421-3025421 GCF_963454915.1 Gymnoscopelus microlampas
CTAAGTCACATGGTTTTGTGACTTAGGCCAAATTATTTACTGATTTAGGCCAGTAAAAAAAATGGCCTAAGTCAGATTTAATCCTATTTAAACCTATTTAAATCTCTTATGTTACATAACTGACAGACAGTGTTATTTCTATTTAAATAGTCATAATTTGTTAGAAACATTTTGGGTGAAATTATTAAGAAATATCATATACTGTAGTTTTGTTTTGGATCAGTTTTTTATTTTTCCTGAAAAACTAAAAAATATGACATAGGCCATTAGTTTAGCAAGGTGACGACTTGGAATTGTAGGCATTTTACATTTAGTTTGACTCGGTTCCACGAATAAATATTGGGAAAACAGACGATCTACAAGCTCACTACGCCTCGCACTGCGAGAAAACGGCGGCTGTTTTCACAATGTTTGCTGCTTTCTCATATAATATTTGACAATTTGGCCAATTTGGTCTTAAAAAAAGATCTTAAAAGTCCTTAAATGGTCATTTTAGAAACGTGCAGATATCCCGTATACGCTTATACTGTATGTTGGTTTACTGATGATTAGCTTAATGTTGCACATTAAGCTAATCATCTGGGGACCCCCCCCCCCCCATATGATTAACCTGTCCCAGAACACTTGCTCTTACAGCACAGTGGCCCTCATTTATCAACGCAGCGTATAAACCGGCGTATATTTTTCCATATATTCGGCCGTACACCAACGTCGAAGTCACATTTATCAACGCATCCTACACAGCTGATCCGAGCTTACACTTGGTCCCAGCGTTGATAAATGTCACGGCTGAAACGAGCGTCATTTAAATAACACGCCCTTAAATATTCTCAAAACGCCCCGATTTTACGACATGAAGACGAACCAGAATACGACCAAAGACATGAAAAGCCAATAAGAAACAGTCGCCCCCCCGCCGCTGGCCTCGCCGCACACGCACACGCCTCTCTCTCTCGCTCTCTCTTGCTCTCTCCCTCTCTCTCTCTCACACACACACACACACACACACACACACACACACACGCCCGCCCAACTTTGTCTTTCATGTCCGTGTCCGTAGCGTAGCGGTACATGAGACTCGGGCGGAATGCAGTGATTCCGTGCCGCCACGTTAATATTGGAGCGTCGGGTTTATATCCTTAACCCAGCCAGGTTGTGTAGCCTACATAACTCTCTATGACATAACTCCATAACATAGGACAAGCTACTGTAAGTTTGTAGACCTCACTGTCCATGAAAAGGTGGCCGGGAGTCCCGACGGCGGGACTCCCGGCGCAAAAGCGCTCGTATATTTTTGAAAATAGCAGATCTACAAGCTCACAAGGCGTCGCGATGCAACGCTGGCTTGTGAGCTTGTAGATCTGCTATTTTCAATACAGACAGATCTACAATCTTATCTAAATGACTGTTAAAGCAGTTTGTTTAAATTACTTTATAAAATGATATATTTTCACAGCAATTATTTATTAGTGTAGATATACACATTTAGGAGTGGATTATGTGTCCAGATGCTTGTCAGACAGTCAGACAATGCTGCTCCGCAGGTCTAGAATGGAATAAACGGGTGCAGCCAACGTCAACAACTGGTCTCGACCAGACGTGAGATCTCAGCGCAAAGTAGGATGAAGCCCACGTCAGGATATATTGATAAATGCCGAAAAGTGCGGTGAAAACGCCGTACGCTCATTATTCGGGCTGCACCGCGTTGATAAATGAGGGCCAGTGTGTGTGAGTGGACAAAACATGACACGGTATTATAAATGAGTGAAGAAAATCAATCATCATTATTTACATTAATTACAGTTTAAAACGAAACAAATTAGATTGAATATGTTATTTTACACAATACCAATGCTATGCACATGTACAGGAAGCATACATACACACATGCACACGCGCACACGCACACACACACACACACACACACACACACACACACACACACACACACACACACACACACACACACACACACACACACACACACACAGACATACACACACAACCCTCCTAACTCCACTGTTATAAAATTCAAATGTTTTATTATTATTATTATTATTATTATTATTATTATTATTATTATTATTATTTAACTGTATTCATCGACTCTCAAATGCTAAACAGGTGCTTTGAATTGTTGCATTAATTGCTATAGTAATATATATATATATATATGGAAAGAGATTTTATATTTTATTGTTTTTTACATTACTGTTACATTTTCATGATGTCATTAATTAAAGTATTTTAAAGTTGAAATGTGTTTGTTTTATAAGTTTAACACGTTTGAGAACCACTGCGTTTAACACAGTAGTTCTCAAACTCTTTCGTGCTAAGGACCCCCAAATTGATACGTATGTGACCGTGGACCCCCACCTGAAAATATGTTGTGCCAGGGACCCCCATCTGAAAATATGCTGTGCCAGGGACCCCCACCTGAAAATATGCTGTGCATTTATGAAATACATTAGAAAAATGTTGGAATTGTTTTTAATTGATGAAAAGTTTTCAGTACATTTGCTCCACTACATTTATTTGAAAACTTTAGTTACTAGTTACTTTGTAGATTTTTGATTATTATCACAAAACATACATTAACGGATTAACCACTTCATACAGTATATATATTTTTGGACATATGAAAATAGCAGATCTACAAGCTCACAATGCGTCGCGATGCGACGCATTGTGAGCTTGTAGATCTGCTCTTTTCAAATGTTTTTTTTAAATACATTTTAAAACTTGTGAAATACTTTCTACTTTTGGTACATTAAGTACATTTTGACACCAATACTTTATTTACTTTTACATTTTTTTATTTCAGACAGAGTATTTCTATGTTGCAATATTGATACTTTTACTTAAGTAAGAAATGTGAGTACTTTTTCCACCACTGTGTGCCAGCCAGTCTTTGTTGAGTGTGAGTCCTAACCTAACCTACCCCCCTACCCCCCCCCCCCCCTCTCTCCTTCTCCTTTTGTACATATTTCTCACTCTTCATACCAGTAACCTGTAAACTGATTGTATGACATTCTATAGTAGTTGTGTATATCTGTCTGTCTCTTATATGTCATCATGATTTGTGTGCATGGGGAACTCATTTGAAACAAGCTCAGTGCTTTTATGAGTCTTCCAGTTTAGTAGACCTTGTATTGTGAATTTGTACTTCCATGTACTGTTGTTCTCATGTCTTACTAAATAAAGTACATCAATCAATCAAAGTGTGTGTGTGGCTCCAAGCAGCAACACTGCCCCCTCGTGGAGAGGCGCCGCATGTGTCCCTTCAGGATAAGACCCCGTGGTGCAATAAAGAAGTGGTGTAAAGTAACTAAGTACATTTACTTAAGTATTGTACTTGAGTACAATTTTGAGGTATTGCAGCGGGGGCCGGGGCACCTACTTTGAGAAACCCTGCCCTTGGACAGTGGTTCTCCACCTTTTTAGGCTGCGACCCTCCAAAATAATCATATTTGAACTGGGGACCCCCCAAAATAATCATATTTGAACTGGGGACCCCCCAAAATAATCATATTTGAACTGGGGACCGCCCAAAATAATCATATTTGAACTGGGGACCCCCCAAAATAATCATATTTGAATAAAAAAAAAATAGCAGATGTACGCTACAAGCTCACAACATGAGGCGTTGTGAGCTTGTAGATTGGCTATTTTTTGGGCTATTTTATATTATTTGACAATTTGGCCAATATGTTTGACCTGTTTTTATAGTATTTTGTTGATGTTGAGTTTGATGATTACTTTTCATGTAGTAATTGTGTTTTTTGGTATTAAAAAGGTCTTAAAAGTCCTGTCAGGGGACCCCCACCCCCAAAATCATGTGGGGACCCCCCCTGGGGGTCCAGACCCACAGGTTGAGAACCACTGGCCTAGGAAACAGGGAGGGGTGGGGCTATAAGAGTCCTCTAATGGTCGGCCCCTCCCCCTCTCTCAAACACAGATGTTTGAGACCCAGCTGTGTTGTTTGGAAATAAAACAACTCTTATAGTGAAATAAACAAGTCATTGTGTAAAATTATTCCACATGGACCTTGAGTAGAGTTATATCAGTGTTTACCAGGCTGTTAAAACACACTGTGTGACCAGACTGAGGAAACATTATCTCCATCCAAATGAAACATGTGAGTTTTCTACAGGTGTGTTAGCTACGTAGCTTAGCTAATGAACTGCTTAGCATTAAGGAATTGATGACATTGCGTGTAATTTCACTTTTATTTGACTTGGTAAAAAAAGCGACAACTAGTGAGAATGAAGCCTTGCTGTGTGAAATGACTATGAACAGTGTTTGTTTTAGAAAAACATGACCGTCATATCATGAGTCATGTATTAACTTCAACCTGGTGTTTGCACTTTCTTCATTTACGGCCCGTACATCCACATAAATTTTCAGATCTCAAATATAAAGTGCTTACCACATGGCCACGGATGTTACAATTATGTACAGGTCCTCAGAAGTACCCGTGTCTTCCGTATTGTTTAATAAATAGCATTTTAATCCGGTCAGTGGCCATTTTTTCTGGCTTTTGCCATGTGCTTTAAACCATGTGACCCTATCGGTTGGGAGATGTATTGCACTCTTGTAACTCTATGAGGAAAATGGCCACCGATCGGATTAAAATGCTATTTATTAAACAATATGGAAGATACGGGTACTTTTGAGAGCTTGTACATAATTATAACATCCGTGGCCATGTGGTAAGCACTTTATATTTGAAATGTGAACGTTTATGTAGATGTACAGGTTGTAAATGGAGAAAGTGCAAACACCAGATTGAAGTTAATCCATGACGGTCAGTGCTGTAAGTAAGTACATGTACTCAAGTACTACATACTCAATACATTCACTTCTACTCCACAGCATCTCAGAGATAGATATTGTAGGCTACTTTTACTCAATGTGTGTGTGTGTGTGTGTGTGTGTGTGTGTGTGTGTGTGTGTGTGTGTGTGTGTGTGTGTGTGTGTGTGTGTGTGTGTGTGTGTGTGTGTGTGTGTGTGTGTGTGTGTGTGTGTGTGTGTATTAAAAAATAGATCTACAAGTTCACAACGTGTGAGCTTGCATTCTTGATATTTTTTATACATTTTGAAACCTTTAAAGAGACATATCTGCATAATGAGTACTTATACTTTGGTACTTTGAGCTATTTTTTAATTGGAATCCTGATTTCTTTTGGTGCTATTTCTGAATTGGAAAAGTAGCTTTTATTTAATTTCCAATGCATTTACTTACTTATGTCAACTTTATGAACTTAAATACAATACGTTGGACATAAAAAAGACAATAGAATTTTAATACTAGTTATTTAAGCTACTAATATAGATTGAAGTAATTAAAGCGGGTCATGTTTGCATGTTTAGAATCATAACAGCTGAAATCAATAATATATCAGTATTCTGATATTAACCTGCGGGCCGCATTAACCCTTGAAGCCCTGAAGAAGCATCTGTGTCACTTTTTGATTTGAGCTAAAAAGCATTATTTTACACTTTGGCTATTCAAAAATAGCAGATCTACAAGCTCATAGCGCGGCACTCGGTGCCGCGCTATGAGCTTGTAGATCTGCTATTTTTTTTAAATCGTGAAAATGTGTGCAAATCTTTTAATATATATTGTTTTAAAGCAAAAATGTTTTACTTGAATCTTTGCTTTTGGGGGTCCCTGGAACATATATTTTTAGATGGGGGTCCGTGGCCAAATACATGTCTTTTTTTGGGGGTCCTTGACATGGAAAAAAGAACCGCTGATATTATGGCGACATACGTTTTTTCAAAAAACTGTTGAATCCCCCAGAAGCAAAGATTTGAGTTACAAATGTTCGCTTTTCTAACTCAAATCTCAAGATTTGCAAAAAAAATAACGATTTAAAAAAAATAGCAGATCTACAAGCTCATAGCGCGGCACTCGGTGCCGCGCTATGAGCTTGTATATCTGCTATTTTTGAATAGCCAAAGTCTAAAATCTGTAAAGTCTAAAAATGCGACACAGACGCATCCCAGGTCTTAAAGGGTTAAGTGAAGGTGAGGGCCGCATGTGGCCCCCGGGCCGCCAGTTGCCCATGTATGTTGTAGTGTAGATGGAGGTTGAGTGAACAGATGGAAATGTCTATTGAAAAGTAACCAGGTTCCGAGTGTTTTTAACAACTTTGTTAGTGGTGTGGTTTGTTAGAGGTAGTGAGGAAGACCGCAGTGCTTATGAGTTAAAAAATGTTTTTGTTTTTTTTACCTAAGTACAAGTATCAATACTGCAATATAGAAATATTCTGTTGCAAGTAAAAGTCCGGAATTCAACATTTACTTGAGTAAAAGTACAAAAGGATTGGCATTACAATGTACTTAAAGTACCAAAAGTAAAGTACTCATTGTGCATAATGTCCCATTTCAAGTTCTCAAATGTATATCGATCTTTTGAAAATAGCAGATCTACAAGCTAACAATGCGTAGCGATGTGACACATTGTGAGCTTGTAGATCGGCTATTTTCAAATGGCCGAAATGCATAATAGGGCTGAAGTGGATGTACGTTTTGTAATAATAATCAAAATTAAAGCTAGTAACTAAAGTTTTCAAATAATTGTAGTGGAGTAAAAGTACAATATTTGCCTATGAGATGTAGTGGAGTATTGGAAAAGTTAAGTACAAATAGTTCAAACAGTGTATCTAGAATGTTACAAAGGGCCACGGCAGCAGATCACATTCCAGCAAAAGTGTGTTGCCTGTGATGTATGAGAAATTAAGGCAAGAGTTACTAAAGGGCTGAGCCATGTAGAATTAATGGACTGCCTTAACTAGAACGCTCCTCCTCAGAGCACAGATTTCCGCCAATCTCCGCCAGGCCGGGTTGTCTACCCAGGGCCCACCAACTTTGGAAGTCAGTCATAGCCACTTGGAATGGGAAAAAAATCTTAACTTTTCAAAGAATGTTAAAGGTTCTATGACATTAATTTTCACTTTTTTTATTCTTTGTTTCTATGGGGGTTTTATGACCTCAATTACGCCCCAAAAAATCTGAACTGTGAACATTCAGTGGATTTTCTGTGGTCTGGGGTTTTCTGAATAATTAGGCTGAAAAGTAATCCGAGCTTGGCCCTTTGGCAGTGAAGTCACAGCCCATTAATCCTGCCCACTCTCCTCCTCGCCCCTCCCCTATCCTTTCCTTTGGGGGAGGCGGAGCAGAGGCAATGATTGACAGGCAAAATCCCTCAACAGCGACACCCGCAGGCAAAGATTTATTTTTTCATTGCAGTTGAAAAGGCTTTAGAAATGTGAAAGAAAAACACCTGCCATGGATCAATGGAGTGGATTTTTTTTTTAATTTTTATACACATTTGAAGGACCATGACAGAGACTTTTAATGTGTGGTAAAACTGAACGTCATGAAACCTTTAACTAATCTTCTTAAGGAATATTCAGAAAATGACAGTTGATAAAAAACAACGTTTATATTGTAACGCTGTGGTACTATCACACATGTGTTTTATGTTCAATGACCCTAAACCTCGGGTTAGCTTTGTGCTGCGGCAAGGGAATACATCTGGGCTCAGTGTGTTCGAGCTGGTACCTTGCACATCGTCGCCTCGTCTTTCTAGCTTCCCCGCAGAGAGAAAGAGCGCGAAAAAAAAAACCTTTAAAAAGTATACTTGAAAAAAATACCTTTAAAAACAACAAAATCAACAAATCAACAAAACAGTAGTGGCTAGACGTTCTGAGGTCCAGATCCGCCCAAGCCCTTAATGTGATGTTACTTAGCACTGAAATTTTGTTATATTCATGTTTCTACTGTTTTCTGCACCCTCCTGTGAACCGACCCAGGCTGCCTGCACCTTCCTGTGAACCGACCCAGGCTGCCTGCACTCTCCTGTGAACCTACCCAGGCTGTCTGCACCCTCCTGTGAACCGACCCAGGCTGCCTGCACCTTCCTGTGAACCGACCCAGGCTGCCTGCACCCTCCTGTGAACCGACCCAGGCTGCCTGCACCTTCCTGTGAACCGACCCAGGCTGCCTGCACCCTCCTGTGAACCTACCCAGCCTACACTAAGTCTTTTGAAGAGGAGACTCTGTCTACACCTCCTGTGACTCGTCTCAGCCCGCCTCCGCCTCTCTCTATCCATGGATTTAGGGGGATTCCTCCGCGCCGAGGCCCATCGGGGGGTCCGGTGGTCTCCAACGGCTGTATCGATTCTGATTCATCACAGAATTCCACTTCAGTGTGTCTTGTGTCTTCATTGATGCAGAATCACACGACAGTGAGTCACGACAGTGTTGTATGTGTCTAGGTTGATGCATAGTTTCACGACAGTGCGTTCTGTTTTTTGTATCCCCCATCGATGCTCAACGCCGGTTGGTTTCCGCCGTCGACCTCGGCCCATCGGGGGTTTCCCCTGAAGACGCCTCAAGGTAGGAACCTCTTTAGGGCTGTCACGATTATGACGTTTGACTTGACGCTTGATTAACTGTCGCTTAAATAGTTAAGATTAACTATTTTAATTGCGTCGCAGTAACATTATGAATAAAACTTTGTCTGACTTTTTTTAGGCTTCGTAAACAAAAGCCGAACTACAAGCTCAAAACGCCTCACGTCGTGATGCGTTTTGAGCGTGTAGTTCGGCTATTTCCACAATGTTTGGAAAATGTTTGAAATTATTATGAACATGTTTCAACATGGAAACGATTATGATTATTATCCCCCAAAAAAGCATTGCGGTTATCTCAAATACTTACGATTATGTAATAATTGTGACGGTCCTAATTCGGTCCTTTTCCTTTTCCTTTGCTGGATGCTGCAGTTGCTTCATGCTGCAGTTTGTAATGGATGATGCTTGTGGTGTATTTCGTTGGTGTTGAATGCTGACGGACGTATGTGGTTAAAGATGTGTGCTCTTTTTTTTCAGATTTGTCTTAGAGATGTTGAATCTAGTCTTAGAGACGTTGAATCTAAGACTATGTGGTAGTGTAGTTGTTGTTTAATTTGGGTTCAATATTTATTTTGACATGGCAAATCCAGGTCTCGACCTGGTAATTGGTCCATAAGACCAAAGGTCACTTTTTGGTAGGTACCAAAAAGACACTGTTTGGTAGGTCCCAAAAGTCACTTTTTGGTAGGTACCAAAGGTGACTTTTTTTCTGGCTGGGATGGGGGGGGAACTGTGTAAATCCGGGCCTAGACCTGGTCATCTTAAAGGACAAATTTCAATTTCCAAACCAATGCCACTCGCCCAACTGTGGAGTAAAATCAAAGCAAGGTAACTATACCCCACCCACACACACACACACACACACACACACACACACACACACACACACACACACACACACACACACACACACACACACACACACACACACACACACACACACACACACACACACCACTTATTGTTTGTATCTAATAATGAGCATTTTTCTTTTTTATGTTTGGTAGCTGTCTTTCAGACGAGGAGAAGCCATTCCGGTACACTTCGGCAAAAAAACAGAAGGCGCATCCTTGGATGTATTCATCACACTGTTCCAGTGCAGTCGTATGGACCAGGTGCTGAAGACGACGAGAGACTATCGCCTAGACATACTAGGCTGTGTCTGTCTGTCTGTCTGTCTCTCACTCTGTCTCTCTGTCTATATGTGTCTCTGTATCTCTGTGTCTGTCTGTCTCTCTGTCTGTGTCTGTCTGTCTCTCTGTCTGTGTCTGTCTGTCTCTCTGTCTGTGTTTGTCGCTCTGTCTCTCACTCTGGCTGTCTGTCTGTCTGTCTGTCTGTCTGTCTGTCTGTCTGTCTGTCTGTCTGTCTGTCTGTCTGTCTGTCTGTCTGTCTGTCTGTCTGTCTGTCTGTCTCTCTGTGTCTGTCTCTTTGTCTCTCTGTCTGTCTGTCTGTCTGTCTGTCTGTCTGTCTGTCTGTCTGTCTGTCTGTGTGTTTGTCTCTCTTTCTCTCTGTGTCTGTCTGTCTGTCTGTCTGTCTGTCTGTCTGTCTGTCTGTCTGTCTGTCTGTCTGTCTGTCTGTCTGTCTCTCTCTCTCTCTCTCTCTCTGTCACTCTGTCTGTCACTCTGTCTGTCTGTCTGTCTGTCACTCTGTCTGTCTGTCTGTCTGTCTGTCTGTCTGTCTGTCTGTCTGTCTGTCTGTCTGTCTGTCTGTCTGTCTGTCTGTCTGTCTCTCTGTCTGTCTGTCTCTCTATGTCTGTCTGTCTGTGTCTGTCTCTCTGCCTTTCACTCTGTCTGTCTCTCTCTCTCACTCTGTCTGTCTGTCTGTCTGTCTGTCTGTCTGTCTGTCTGTCTGTCTGTCTGTCTGTCTGTCTGTCTGTCTGTCTGTCTGTCTGTCTGTCTGTCTCTCTGTCTGTCTCTCTGTCTGTGTGTTTTGTTTGTGTCTGTCTCACTCTGTTTCTCACTCTGTCTCTCACTCTTTCTGTCTGTCTGTCACTCTGTCTGTCACTCTGTCTGTCTGTCTATCTATCTGTTTCTCTGTCTGTTTCTGTCTCTCTGTCTCTGTGTCTGTGTGTTCATGTGTTTTATACATATACATGCCGTGTGTCAGCAAAGCAAATGCGTTGGCACCGCAGATAATCCATCTGAGGACATCATCCAGAGGACTCACGCCTTCTCTCTAAGTAAATGAATAACCTGAGCAGGTTTCAATGTCCACCTCTCCTGCAGGAACTAGAGTTGGTGGCCAAATAGACCTGACAAGTTCAACATTGAAGAAGATGACGGCGAGGTGAGACATTTAGCCACAGTACATGTCACGCATGCAGCTGAAGACGCAGATGTTGTGAGCTAGCTCATCAACCGTTTCGCCAGTTGGTACCGGTTGAAGAGTGCTGTGGCCTGGACTCTGCGTCAAGGATCTGCTTCTACAACGCTGCAGAAAAAATATATTGGAGATGTACAGACAGATCCCAGCTGTCAAACGACAATTGTGTAGCGGAAAAGACATGACCAGTCAGAGAAGTCGTCCATTGACAAAGCTTGATCTGATAATCCAAGATGGAGTACTGAGAGTTGGAGGCCATCTCCATGCATCTGTCATGCCAGAGCATGGAAAGCTCCTTCCACCACCTCCTTCTAACACCACCTCCTTCTAACACCACCTCCTTCTAACACCACCTCCTTCTAACACCACCTCCTTTTAACACCACCTCCTTCTAACACCACCTCCTTCTAACACCACCTCTTTCCACCATGCTTCTGGTATGGCAGATGCATGGAGTAGGCCTCACACCCCAGTACTCCATCTTGGATTATTAGATCAAGCTTTGTCAATGGACGACTTCTCTGACTGATCATGTCTTTTCTGCTGCACAATTGTCGTTTGACAGCTGGTATCTGTCTGTATATCTCCATTTTTTTTTCTGCAGCATTGTAGAAGCAGATCCTTGACACAGAGAATCCAGGCCACAGTGCTCTTAAACCGGTACCAACGGGAGTAATGGTTGATGAGCTTGCTCAAAACATCTGCGTCTTCAGCTACATCTGTGACATGTACTGTGGCTAAATGTCTCACCTCGCTGTCGTCATCTTCAATGTTGAACTTGTCAGGTCTATTTGGCCACCAACTCTAGTTCCTGCACGAGAAGTGGACATTGAAACCAGCTCAGGTTATTCATTTACTTAGAAAGTCTGCAGCGTCCGCACTGGCCGCAACGCTGGTCCCTAGAGCTTCATCCAGGGTGGTCCTGCCAACGTTCCCAGTCCCCTGTGTGGCTCCTTTTACGAAGGTAGGCTGCCAAGATGTCCATGTGGACATGATGGAGGTCATTTGGGGTAGAGCGGCTGAGTTGGATTTGACAGACCAGGAGTGTTGGTGTAGGGAGAGGGCATGGCTGAAGAGCTTTGCACATCACTGACTTCTTGCTGCAGCCCAAGTCAAAACACAGCATACCGCAGTGTGATAGCTGAAGTAAGTCTACAAGTACACCTGACTGGTAGCAATAGCCTGGTTGTGATGTGTAGATGTGATCAATCACGGTGTGCTCTTTGGTCATTGCAGTGGAGATAAGCATTTGTTGAGGCTTTTTTTAAATTACGGGGCCAGGCTCTGCAGAGCAAGGCTCCATTTTGTTATTGGCATTATTTTTCTTCTTCTTCTTCTCTGTGTCTGTCTGTCTGTCTGTCTGTCTGTAGGTGTCACTCACTGTGTCTGTCTGCCACTCTGTCACTCACTGTGTCTGTCACTCTGTCTGTCACTGTGTCTGTCTGTCACTCTGTCTCTCACTGTGTCTGTCACTCTGTCTGTCACTGTGTCTGTCTGTCACTCTGTCTCTCACTGTGTCTGTCTGTCACTCTGTCTCTCACTGTGTCTGTCTGTCACTCTGTCACTCTGTCTGTCACTGTGTCGGTCTGTCACTCTGTCTGTCACTCTGTGTCTGTCTCTGTTTCTCTGTCTCTGTGTGTTTCTCTGTCTTGGTGGCAAAATAGACCTGACAAGTTCAACATTGAAGAAGATGACGGCGAGGTGAGACATTTAGCCACAGTACATGTCACGCATGCAGCTGAAGACGCAGATGTTGTGAGCTAGCTCATGAACCGTTTCGCCAGTTGGTACCGGTTGAAGAGCGCTGTGGCCTGGACTCTGCGTCAAGGATCTGCTTCTACAACGCTGCAGAAAAAATATAATGGAGATGTACAGACAGATCCCAGCTGTCAAACGACAATTGTGTAGCGGAAAAGACATGACCAGTCAGAGAAGTCGTCCATTGACAAAGCTTGATCTGATAATCCAAGATGGAGTACTGAGAGTTGGAGGCCATCTCCATGCATCTGTCATGCCAGAGCATGGAAAGCTCCTTCCACCACCTCCTTCTAACACCACCTCCTTCTAACACCACCTCCTTCTAACACCACCTCCTTTTAACACCACCTCCTTCTAACACCACCTCCTTCTAAAACCACCTCCTTCTAACACCACCTCTTTCCACCATGCTTCTGGTATGGCAGATGCATGGAGTAGGCCTCACACCCCAGTACTCCATCTTGGATTATTAGATCAAGCTTTGTCAATGGACGACTTCTCTGACTGATCATGTCTTTTCTGCTGCACAATTGTCGTTTGACAGCTGGTATCTGTCTGTATATCTCCATTTTTTTTCCTGCAGCATTGTAGAAGCAGATCCTTGACACAGAGAATCCAGGCCACAGTGCTCTTAAACCGGTACCAACTGGAGTAATGGTTGATGAGCTTGCTCAAAACATCTGCGTCTTCAGCTACATCTGTGACATGTACTGTGGCTAAATGTCTCACCTCGCTGTCGTCATCTTCAATGTTGAACTTGTCAGATCTATTTGGCCACCAACTCTAGTTCCTGCAGGAGAGGTGGACATTGAAACCAGCTCAGGTTATTCATTTACTTAGAAAGTCTGCAGCGTCCGCACTGGCCGCAACGCTGGTCCCTAGAGCTTCATCCAGGGTGGTCCTGCCAACGTTCCCAGTCTCCTGTGTGGCTCCTTTTACGAAGGTAGGCTGCCAAGATGTCCATGTGGACATGATGGAGGTCATTTGGGGTAGAGCGGCTGAGTTGGATTTGACAGACCAGGAGTGTTGGTGTAGGGAGAGGGCATGGCTGAAGAGCTTTGCACATCACTGACTTCTTGCTGCAGCCCAAGTCAAAACACAGCATACCGCAGTGTGATAGCTGAAGTAAGTCTACAAGTACACCTGACTGGTAGCAATAGCCTGGTTGTGATGTGTAGATGTGATCAATCACGGTGTGCTCTTTGGTCATTGCAGTGGAGATAAGCATTTGTTGAGGCTTTTTTTAAATTACGGGGCCAGGCTCTGCAGAGCAAGGCTCCATTTTGTTATTGGCATTATTTTTCTTCTTCTTCTTCTCTGTGTCTGTCTGTCTGTCTGTCTGTCTGTAGGTGTCACTCACTGTGTCACTCACTGTGTCTGTCTGTCACTCTGTCACTCACTGTGTCTGTCTGTCACTCTGTCACTCTGTCTGTCACTGTGTCGGTCTGTCACAGACAGCTGTTTCCTTCATAATGCAATGACTTCATTAGTTTTTGTTTACAATGTTGGCAGTGAGTGGTGTAAAGTAACTAAGTACATTACTCAAGTACTGTACTTAAGTAACATTTTGAGGTATTTTTCACTTTACTGGAGTATTTCCAATTTTCTGTACTTTTACTGCACTACATCTCAAAATCAAATATTGTACTTTTACTCCACTACAGTTATTTGAAAACTTTAGTTACTAGTTACTTTGCAGATATAAATATATTACATTATAAAACATACATGAACCACTTTAGCCATATGTTATACGTAGGCTATTTGAAATGAGCCAATCAGCTATTTTCAAAAAATGTTGTACTTTTACTTTTGGTACTTTAAGTACATTTTGATACCAACCTTTTGTACTTTTACTCAAGTCAATTTTGAATGGTAACAGAATTCTACTTGTAACAGAGTACTTCTATATTGCAGTATGGATACTTTTACTTAAGTAAAACATTTGAGTACTTTTTCCATCAGTGAATGTTGGACAGAAGGCCATGTAAGTGTAACATACATAGAAAAGCAGCTGTCTGTGTCCAAAACATTTGCTGTGTTCACTTCATGATGTCAAGTACAACAGCATGGTACTTGTAATGGAACATGGCTTTACCATGTTCCATAGTGGGCAGTGGGCAGTCTAGTGGGCATAGTTCCTCCTTTTTCTTTAAGTTTAGTACCTCCCTGTCTCTAGGGGGCGCTGTTTATGTTGTTGAGCTGCAGCTGATTGCTACAAGTGACCAGACTTCCTTTTCCCCCTGTAAACATTCCGGTTAGGATCAGGATCAAACTTTTAGAGGTTAGGTGTAGGGGTTGGAATTAGAGTTCAACAGAATGATTTACAAACTGTCTCCACACTTGCAAACAGGTAACTGAACATTATTATTAACCACCAACGTTAACAGCTTTGTTTAAAAGAATTCGGTTTGGGGAACTAGTCTGTGAATTAATGACATTAAAATGGACAAAATGAGGCATTATATTTTATAACAGAGTGAAGGAAACTCTTTCAAACTACACTCTGTTCCAATGACTCATAGTGTCATCTAACCCAATTGTTCTTAAACTTTTACATTTCAACTCTGACCGTACAGCTGGAACCAAATGGACCTGTTAGGGTCGGGTGCATTTGGTTCCTTTTAGACCAGTGCACCAATGCAAGGGTCTATTTGAGAGTGTACAAATTGTAACCAAATGGACCCTTACCGGTCTAACTCTGGTTACAATTTGTACACTCTCAGAGTTAGACCGGTAAGGGTCCATTTGGTTACATTTTGGGGGGTAATTAGAAATGTGGTCGGGGCTGGCAAAGCTACATCCAAAAGGGCCCATAAATATTTTTCTTTAATGTGACCATGAATAACTGAACACTTTTTTCCTTTGTGTCTTTTCAGGATATAAAGTCAATGAAGAAAAGTCAGTGAAGAAGACTGCTGCAGTGAAGATTGGTGTTCAAGGTAGGAACTCTATGCTGCTTGTTCAGTGAAGAGCTGCTTATATGCAGTGAAGATTGGTGTTGAAGGTAGGAACCATGTTCCTTTAGTTGTTGCTAGGGGTTTTGTGTTGGGTCGTTTGCAAAAAAAAACACAAAACGAAGACGCAGGCATGGAGCTCCTGGTTTACTGGGATGGGGTTCAATTCCCTGCTGTGCCCTGCTCATTCTGTTGCCATTTATATTTGAACTCTCACATTGAACTGTTAAATGTATTATACAGGCATCAGCCTTTAGTATGGATCACCATTTAGAGCTTTAACTTTTTGGCATTTATATTTGAACTCTCACATTGAACTGTTAAATGTATTATACAGGCATCAGCCTTTAGTATGGATCACCATTTAGAGCTTTAACTTTTTGGCATTTATATTTGAACTCTCACATTGAACTGTTAAATGTATTATACAGGCATCAGCCTTTAGTATGGATCACCATTTAGAGCTTTAACTTTTTAACGTATCTTAAAAAAAAAGGTTCAAGACCCGACCATTGCAGTCCACCAGTCTGTCACTTCCATACACAACCATAGCAATGATTAGATCAGATGTTAAGAATATGCAATTTATCTTAATTATAAGAGGGGGCAAAATTAGCTTAACGCCTTTCAAATCATCCATTATGCGCAGAGCTGATAAGTATACATCTGGATAAAGTGTCTTCATATTTAGAGTTGATTGGTAGTACTTTGTAGTGACTCTTTTTTTTGGTCCCTAACATTCATCGAGCTCTGGACTTAGTACATTTTTTTTTTCACCATTGGGTCACTACCGAAACGAAAGTTAAATCCGAAAAAATCACTAAGTGTGGAGGCCAAAATCCTGTTAGGAGTACGTTTCAGGCAATTTAGAGTTGATTGGTAGTACTTTGTAGTGACATTTTTTTTGGTCCCTAACATTCATCGAGCTCTGGACTTAGTAAATTCACCATTGGGTCACTACCGAAACGAAAGTTGGTCACTACCGAAACGAAAGTTAAATCCGAAAAAATCACTAAGTGTGGAGGCCAAAATCGTCCCCCCAAAAACCTGTTAGGAGTACGTTTCAGGCAATTTAGAGTTGATTGGTAGTAAATTGTAGTGAAATTTTTTTTGGTCCCTAACATTCATCGAGCTCTGGACTTAGTAAATTCACCATTGGGTCACTACCGAAACGAAAGTTAAATCCGAAAAAATCACTAAGTGTGGAGGCCAAAATCGTCCCCCCGAAAACCTGTTAGGAGTACGTTTCAGGCAATTTAGAGTTGATCGGTAGTACTTTGTAGTGACATTTTTTTTTGTCCCTAACATTCATCGAGCTCTGGACTTAGTAAATTCACCATTGGGTCACTACCGAAACGAAAGTTAAATCCGAAAAAATCACTAAGTGTGGAGGCCAAAATCGTCCCCCCGAAAACCTGTTAGGAGTACGTTTCAGGCAATTTAGAGTTGATCGGTAGTACTTTGTAGTGACATTTTTTTTTGTCCCTAACATTCATCGAGCTCTGGACTTAGTAAATTCACCATTGGGTCACTAACGAAACGAAAGTTGGTCACTACCGAAACGAAAGTTAAATCCGAAAAAATCACTAAGTGAGGAGGCCAAAATCGTCCCCCCGAAAACCTGTTAGGAGTACGTTTCAGGCAATTTAGAGTTGATCGGTAGTACTTTGTAGTGACATTTGTTTTGGTCCCTAACATTCATCGAGCTCTGGACTTAGTAAATTCACCATTTAGTTGGGTCATCTGTGGCACTTCCGTGACCGTGGAGAGCGAAGGTCCGTTTCTCAATGGATTTGTCATCTAGGAGGGTTATTAAACAAATTTAGCCGGGGTGTATTTTTAAAAGGGGCGGGGACATCTTTTGAGAGACCAAAATCCAAAATGGCGACCGTGAAAATGAACTTTTTAATGGTTTGACCTACAAAGATGCACAATACATGGTTTCAGAGCTTATTTTGGTCAAGGAATACATATTTGGTGTTTATATAATGATTTGACCTATTGTTGACCTTCAATTGCAAGATGGCTGCCAATTATGAGCTCCAAAAGGTTTTTCTTTCAAAATCGTCACAGAGCCTTCTTTTTAGGCTCTAATGAAAGCTCTGCTCATGATGAGTTGAATAATATACAGTATAAGTACACAGAATTCATCTCTGAGGTCAATACAGTCAATGTTTGTGTGTAAACAACAGTTACTGAGTTGCAGTTTCCCATTAAATAGTGTAGGCTACTGAGAATATGGTGTCCAGTTCATCCCATCACATTTTCATAATGAACCAAAAATAAATTAGCACTATAGCCCAACATAACATAGTATTCTGTATGCAAAATAAATGACAAACAAATGAGTTGAATCTAAATGTCAACTCATTTGTCATACGAATACGTAGTGACAATAACGTCAGTGTGCTCGCTAAGTATATACTGTTAGGCACATACGTGAAATGTGTCCTCTGCACTTTAACAACTAACAGCCTCGAATCACTCTAAGATTGCCACATTGTTCACTTGACCTGGAATCGTACCCAGGACATCCAGGACCTCTGGTTCACCAGGCAGGCCCACTAACCAGTCTGCTATGGCACTCTGATTAACATCATGTCAGAAAATGAAAGGAAACAAAAGTCTGACTATACTGATTCAGAGTCAAGCTTTATAAAATGTAAGTTGTGTAAAAAAAAGTCTGACTATACTAAGTTGTTATTTGTTTGTTTAAGTCAGGCTATGCTCTACTCAGAGTCATAAGTTTACAAAATGTACTAAAGTACAGTGAACGTCTGTGCGGTTTGTCTCCATCACTGAAAATCACGTACATGTAAACAGATATAAAACTGCTGTCCTGTGCAGTTGGGGTGAAAAAACACAACCATTTCACTCCTAATAATACCTATTTGATTTGACATCCTGACTTGCTGCTGTGGCTGAGCCTTGAACCTGTTGCCTGCGGCTCACTAGTCAGTGACTCTATCCATTCACCTACAGCTGTTTCCTTGGAGTCTGTGGTTCTAAAACTTTTTGTTGTCAACCCCCCAAATTGACATGTATTTGGGCAGTGGACCCCAATGTGAAAAGTAACACATTTGTTTTAAGTTATTCAATGTTAGGGACCAAAAAAAGTCACTACAAAGTACTACCAATCAACTCTAAATTGCCTGAAATGTACTCCTAAAAGGTTTTTGGGGGGACGATTTTGGCCTCCACACTTAGTGACTTTCGGTAGTGACACAATGGTGAAAAAATAAATGTATTTGTCTTGTTTGTTGTTCAAGTCAAAGCACCAGGAAGGCTGTACTTGTCAGCCATCTGTTAGCTCAATGGGTTGAGACGCAGTATTCATGATCCAGAGGCCATGAGTTCAAATCCCATTGAGGTCTTTCCTATGATTCTTTCCTTTGCAGACTAACTTCTAGAACAACAAGTTAAAAGCACCAGGTAACCTGTAGCTCTCAGCCAACACCTTAGCTCACCTGGTAGAGCGTCTGTCCAATAACATGACTTGACTTGACTTGAGGGCTTCGATTCCCACTCGAGTCAAGTGTCCCCGGTAACTTGGGGCAACGGATAAATTGACTGATATCCCTAGTGATGCTTCCCTTTGCAACCTAACTTCTAAAACAACAAGTTAAAAGCACCAGGAAACCTGTAACTCTCAGCCAACAGCATAGCTCAACTGGTAGAGCGTCTGTCCAATAACATGACTTGACTTGACTTGAGTGGGTTCGATTCCCACTCGAGTCAAGTGTCCCCGTTAACTTGGGGCAACGGATAAATTGACTGATATCCTTAGTGATGCTTCCCTTTGCAACCTAACTTCTAAAACAACAAGTTAAAGGCACCAGGGAACCTGTAACTCTCAGCCAACAGCATAGCTCAACTGGTAGAGCGTCTGTCCAATAACATGACTTGACTTGAGTGGGTTCGATTCCCACTCGAGTCAAGTGTCCCCGGTAACTTGGGGCAACGGATAAATTGACTGATATCCTTAGTGATGCTTCCCTTTGCAACCTAACTTCTAAAACAACAAGTTAAAACCATCAGGAAACCTGTAACTCTCAGCCAACAGCATAGCTCAACTGGTAGAGCGTCTGTCCAATAACATGACTTGACTTGACTGGGATCGATTCCCACTCGAGTCAAGTCACTAACTTGACGTTAGTGGGAATCAAACCCAGGACCGCTCGGTCCTGGATTTGAACCAGCACACTATCCGTTGCCCCAAGTTACCGGGGACACTTGACTCGAGTGAGAATCGATCCCAGTCAAGTCAAGTCAAGTCATGTTATTGGACAGACGCTCTACCAGTTGAGCTATGCTGTTGGCTGAGAGTTACAGGTTTCCTGGTGGTTATAACTTGTTTTTTTTGTTTTTTTAGAATTAACTTGTTTTTCTAGAAGTTAGTCTGCAAAGGGAAGCATCACTAAGGATATCAGTCAATTTATCCGTTGCCCCAAGTTACCGGGGACACTTGACTCGAGTGGGAATCGAACCAAGTCAAGTCAAGTCATGTTATTGGACAGACGCTCTACCAGTTGAGCTATGCTGTTGGCTGAGAGTTACAGGTTTCCTGGTGGTTATAACTTGTTTCTGAACTCATGGCCTCTTGATCATGTATGCTAGTAGTAAGTATATTAGTTAGTTATATAGTAGTAGTAAGTATATTAGTTATATAGTAGTATTAAGTATATTAGTTATATAGTAGTAAGTATATTAGTTAGTTATATAGTAGTAGTAAGTATATTAGTTAGTCATATAGTAGTAGTAAGTATGTTAGTTATATAGTAGTATGTATATTAGCTTGCAAGTCTCTCTCTCTCTCTCTCTCTCTCTCTCTCTCTCTCTCTCTCTCTCTCTCTCTCTCTCTCTCTCTCTCTCTCTCTCTCTCTCTCTCTCTCTCTCTCTCTCTCTCTCTCTCTCTCTCTCTCTCTCTCTCTCTCTCTCTCTCTCTCTCATATATATTACCTTTCAGTAATATTCCAGCTGTCCGTTTGGAATTTTACTATAACCCCTCTGCTTTATTGTCTGGAAACCACCGGGAGGAGACGGCCCTCCCGGTGCCCACTGCTCGCGCATCGATGGGTTATTTTTCAGTACCTGACACGAGGCTTGAACCAAGTACATTGTACAAGGTGCCCTGCGCCACTAGCCCTGTGACTAGTCCGCTGCGCCATTGGTACCGGCCAATCCTCACTGCTTTCCGGGCGGCTTTAGAGTAGTTCTTCTGGAACTCAGTCTTTAAAGGAAGGTTTCGGGGTAAAGAGTCAGTGGGGTTTGAACCCACAATCTCTGGAACATGTTAACAGTGTTGACAGTGACTCAACCCACTGTGCTACCAGCTGCCTTGCTGTGATGAGGTCTTCATTCCTCTTTGGGGAACAACACACAACAATACAAAAACAAAAAAAAAAGATCTTTAGAGCATATTATTTTGTCTATGGTTTGTTGTGCTGTTGCTTCTGAATGTTTAATGAACCCCAATGGAAACAAGCCTTTGGCTTTTCTGTCATTATCTAATTGGCCTTCAATCTTTAGCATGGCACAGTGGCCCACTGGATAAAGAGCCTGCCTGAGAAACAAAAGGTTAGGAGTTTGATTCTTAACCCTGACATTGTGTGAAAATAAATATATATATTCTTTTAAAGTTTTAAATATAAATCTTTTTCATGGGGGGCCCTGACACTACATCTTTTCACATTGAGGTCCACTGCCAAATACATGTTAATTTGGGGGGCCCTTGACAACAAAATGTTTAGAACCACAGATCTAAGTAGAGCTGTAGCTGAATGGTTAGTGTGACTACCTGGTGAGCCGTAGGTTACAGGTTCAAGGCTCGGCCACTGCAGTCGGCACAATCCGTCGATTCCCTACAAGACCATAGCACTGATTAGATCAGAAAGTCAGAATATAGAGCTTCAACTTAAAGCCAACCAAAAATGATTATTTAACACCTTTCAAATAACCCATTATGCACAGAGTTGAGAAGTATTCATCTGGATACAGTGTCTTCATATACATTCACATTGAAGTAATCTTTTAAAGATACCTTTTTTTTAGGTAAGTTAAAAAGTTAAAGCTCTACATTGTGATACATACTAACTTTCGTTTCGGTAGTGACACAATGGTGACATTTTTTTTACTCCACTACAAAGTACTACCAATCAATCTAAATTGCCTGAAACGTACTCCTTTTTGGGGGGACGATTTTGGCCTCCACACTTAATGATTTTTTCGGATATAACTTTCGTTTCGGTAGTGACACAATGGTGAAAAGAAAATTACTCCACTACATAGTACTACCAATCAACTCTAAATTGCCTGAAACGTACTCCTAACAGGTTTTTGGGGGGACGATTTTGGCCTCTAAACTTAGTGATTTTTTTGGATTTAACTTTCGTTTCGGTAGTGACACAAAAACGTTTCGGTAGTGACACAATGGTGAAAAAAATTACTCCACAACAAAGTACTACCAATCAACTCTAAATTGCCTGAAAAATGCTGGTGACGAAAAATGCTGGTGACGAAAAATGACCAAAAATGCTGGTGACGAAAAAAAATCTGGTGACGAAAATGACGAGAAATGCTGGTGACAAAAAAATGCTGGTGACGAAAAAATGCTGGTGACGAAAAATGCCAAAAATGCTGGTGACGAAAAAGTGCTGGTGACGAAAAATGACGAAAAATGCTGGTGACGAAAAAATGCTGGTGACGAAAAATGACGAAAAATGCTGGTGACGAAAAAATGCTGGTGACGAAAAATGACGAAAAATGCTGGTGACGAAAAAATGCTGGTGACGAAAAAATGCTGGTGACGAAAAATGCTGGTGACGAAAAAAATGCTGGTGACGAAAAAAATGCTGGTGACGAAAAATGACGAAACATGCTGGTGACGAAAAAATGCTGGTGACGAAAAAATGCTGGTGACGAATAATGACGAAAAATGCTGGTGACGAAAAATGACGAAAAATGCTGGTGACGAAAAAAATGCTGGTGACGAAAAATGACGAAAAATGCTGGTGACGAAAAAATGCTGGTGACGAAAAAATGCTGGTGACGAAAAAATGCTGGTGACGAAAAATGACGAAAAATGCTGGTGACGAAAAAATGCTAGTGAAAAAATGCTGGTGACGAAAAATGACGAAAAAATGCTGGTGACGAAAAAATGCTGGTGACGAAAAAATGCTGGTGACGAAAAATGCTGGTGACGAAAAAAATGCTGGTGACGAACAATGACGAAAAATGCTGTTGACGAAAAAATGCTGGTGACGAAAAATGACCAAAAATGCTGGTGACGAAAAAGTGCTGGTGACGAAAAATGACGAAAAATGCTGGTGACGAAAAAATGCTGGTGACGAAAAATGACGAAAAATGCTGGTGACGAAAAAATGCTGGTGACGAAAAATGACGAAAAATGCTGGTGACGAAAAAATGCTAGTGAAAAAATGCTGGTGACGAAAAATGACGAAAAAATGCTGGTGACGAAAAATGACGAAAAAATGCTGGTGACGAAAAAATGCTGGTGACGAAAAAATGCTGGTGACGAAAAATGACGAAAAATGCTGGTGACGAAAAATGACGAAAAATGCTGGTGACGAAAAAATGCTGGTGACGAAAAAATGCTGGTGACGAAAAATGACGAAAAATGCTGGTGACGAAAAAATGCTGGTGACGAAAAATGACGAAAAATGCTGGTGACGAAAAAATGCTGATGACGAAAAAATTAGGGATGTCCCGATCCGATCACGTGATCGGGGATCGGGGCCGATCACGTCATTTTCAAAAGATCGGAATCGGCAAAAAAAGATCGGGAATAAAAAATAAAAAAATAAAAAATAATATTTTTTTAAATATTTTATTAATAAAATATTTGTATTATTGTATTAACGTTCTTAAAGTCATCATTAACAGCGTCATATGGAGAAGTGTTCTCCCTCGGTAAAACGCCTCGTAATGAGAAGTCTCTCTCGTCTCTGTCTGTAACGTGTTGTAGCCTATCTGCAGGCTGAGCTCTCCAGCCCTCCCCTCTCCACACGCGCGCGCACGCGCACGCGCACGCACACACACACACACACACACACGGTGGCCCCGTGGCGTTCATAGAGGGAGACGCACGCAGGAGAAGTAGCGCTGGTCGTCAACGTTTTAAAACATCTTGGATAGACCACTGGAATAATAAATAAAATAACTGATCATCTTACATCTCAAATAGTCTACTTACTACTAACCTTTGTTGCTGCTGTCATCTCAAATTGACCAGCCAAACTAAAATCCACCATTTTAGAGAGTTGCTCCAACTTCCTTGGATTAGATAAGAGTGATCAGATGCGATGCGTTTTCAACACAAATGCGCATATTATTGCCAGTCAGCTGTGTAGCTGGTTAATGATGGCTCGTTGAGCACATAGCAATCAACATCACTAATTAATGTCAGCTGTGTGTGTGTGTGTGTGTGTGTGTGTGTGTGTGTGTGTGTGTGTGTGTGTGTGTGTGTGTGTGTGTGTGTGTGTGTGTGTGTGTGTGTGTGTGTGTGTGTGTGTGTGTTTAATGTCCAACTGAATGTTTTCTGTAGTGTAGATCAGGGGTATTCAACGTTTTCAGGTCAAGGACCCCCTAGCTGAGAGAGAGATGAAGCAGGGACCCCCTACTCTATATTGTATATAATTGTGTTTCAGATAAAGTTTTGCTGCTCTTTTTTCCCTCTACACACCTACTGTATAACTCAGTGAGATCGGCTATTTTTGGCTAAAGTTCTCCTCAGAAAAGCGATGCTAGGGTTCAAGTGGTTAATGTAAAAACAAATAATCATATCACACAAAGATTTGGGGGACCCCCTGTAGTAACTCTGAGGACCCCCCCGGACCCCCTGTTGAAGACCCCTGGTGTAGATATCAAGTAATTCCCTGTAGAGCAGGGGTCTTCAACAGGGGGTAGGGGACCCCTAGGGGGTTCTCAGAGTTACTACAGGGGGGTCTCCAAATCTTTGCGTGATAGGACCTTTTTATTTTATTTACATTAACCACATGAACCCTAATATCCCTATATTCTGAGGGGAACTTTAGAAGAGGTAGAGGGGAAAAGAGCAGACCAAGTACAGAGCCTAGGCTCAACTTTACTAAGTACTGAGAGTTTGACATGTCTGATAAATACACTGATGACAGTGCTGTTAAACAAGTCTATGGAGCTATCTATGAAATCTATGAATAGGTTTAATCTGCAACACAAATGTTATACAATATGTAGTGGGGGTCCCTGCTTCATCTCTCCCTTAGCTAAGGGGTCCTTGACCTAAAAAACCTTGGGGACCCCTGCTGCAGTAATCAGAGTAGACCCTCTCCCTCACGCTAAACTTAAATGACTTCTAAGTTCCACTTCTCCCCAAAAGGACAACTTTATTTTCCATCCTGAATGACAAGTCTAATATTATTATTGTATTTTGGCTATGTGCGATAACTGCAAGCCAATGTTCAGAGATTCAGTATTTGTCTTCATTTCTTTAATTAACATTTATTTTGTTGGCAATAATTCAACTGTCAGCCAGTGTTTTGAGACATATTGTCTTTCATTGCTACAAAATAAATGATACAAATAAATTCTACATGCATAAATTATAATATATATTTTTAAAAATGAAAAGATCGGATCGGGAAAGATCGGGATCGGCAAATACTCAAAATCAAAAGATCGGGATCGGATCGGGAGCAAAAAAACGTGATCGGGACATCCCTAGAAAAAATGCTGGTGACGAAAAATGACGAAAAATGCTGGTGACGAAAAATGACGAAAAATGCTGATGACGAAAAAATGCTGGTGACGAAAAATGACGCAAATGCTGGTGCTGAAAAAAATGCTGGTGACAAAAAATGACGAAAAATGCTGGTGACGAAAAATTGCTGGTGACGAAAAAATGCTGGTGACGAAAAATGACGAAAAATGCTGGTGACGAAAAATGACGAAAAATGCTGGTGACGAAAAATGACGAAAAATGCTGGTGACGAAAAAATTCTGGTGACGAAAAATGACGAAAAATGCTGGTGACGAAAAAAATGCTGGTGACGAAAAAATGCTGGTGACGAAAAATTACGAAAAATGCTGGTGACGAAAAAATGCTGGTGACGAAAAATGACGAAAAATGCTGGTGACGAAAAAATGCTGGTGACGAAAAATGACGAAAAATGCTGGTGACGAAAAAATGCTGGTGACGAAAAATGACGAAAAATGCTGGTGACGAAAAAATGCTGGTGACGAAAAATGACGAAAAATGCTGGTGACGAAAAAATGCTGGTGACGAAAAATGACGAAAAATGCTGGTGACGAAAAAAATGCTGGTGACGAAAAATGACGAAAAATGCTGGTGACGCAAAAACGCTGGTGACGAAAAATGACGAAAAATGCTGGTGACGAAAAAAATGCTGGTGACGAAAAATGACGAAAAATGCTGGTGACGAAAAAATGCTGGTGACGAAAAATGACGAAAAATGCTGGTGACGAAAAAATGCTGGTGACGAAAAATGACGAAAAATGCTGGTGACGAAAAAATGCTGGTGACGAAAAATGACGAAAAATGCTGGTGACGAAAAAAATGCTGGTGACGAAAAATGACGAAAAATGCTGGTGACGAAAAAATGCTGGTGACGAAAAATTGACGGTCACGAAAAAATTATGGTGACGAAAAATGACGAAAAATGCTGGTGACGAAAAAATTCTGGTGACGAAAAAATGCTGGTGACGAAAAATGACGAAAAATGCTGGTGACGAAAAATGACGAAAAATGGTGACAAAAAAATGTCACCAGCATTGTCACCAGCGTTTCGGTAGTGACACAATGGTGTCACTACCGAAACGAAAAAAAAATTGTTCCCCCAAAAACCTGTTAGGAGTACGTTTCAGGCAATTTAAAGTTGATTGGTAGTGACTTCTTTTTTGGTCCCTAACATTCATCGAGCTCTGGACTTAGTAATTTTTTTTCCGTTTCGGTAGTGACACAATGGTGTCACTACCGAAACGAAAAAAAAATTGTTCCCCCAAAAATCTGTTTGGAGTACGTTTCAGGCAATTTAAAGTTGATTGGTAGTGACTTTTTTTTTGGTCCCTAACATTCATCGAGCTCTGGACTTAGTAAATTCACCATTGGGTCACTACCGAAACGAATGTTGGTCACTACCGAAACGAAAGTTAAATCCAAAAAAATCACTAAGTGTGGAGGCCAAAATCGTCCCCCCGAAAACCTGTTAGGAGTACGTTTCAGGCAATTTAAAGTTGATTGGTAGTGACTTTTTTTTTGGTCCCTAACATTCATCGAGCTCTGGACTTAGTATTTTTTTTTCCGTTTCGGTAGTGACACTACCGAAACGAAAAAAAAAATTGTTCCCCCAAAAACCTGTTAGGAGTACGTTTCAGGTAGTGTCACTACCGAAACGGAAAAAAAAATACTAAGTCCAGAGCTCCATGAATGTTAGGGACCAAAAACAAAGTCACTACCAATCAACTTTAAATTGCCTGAAACGTACTCCTAACAGGTTTTTGGGGAATCTTTTTTTTTTCGTTTCGGTAGTGACACCATTGACACTACCGAAACGGAAAAAAAATTACAAAGTCCAGAGCTCGATGAATGTTAGGGACCAAAAAAAAAGTCACTACCAATCAACTTTAAATTGCCTGAAATGTACTCCTAACAGGTTTTTGGGGGAACATTTTTTTTTCCGTTTCGGTAGTGTCACTACCGAAACGAAAAAAAAAATACTAAGTCCGGAGCTCGATGAATGTTAGGGACCAAAAAAAAAGTCACTACCAATCAACTTTAAATTGCCTGAAACGTACTCCTAACAGGATTTTGGGGGAACAATTTTTTTTTCGTTTCGGAAGTGTCACTACCGAAACGGAAAAAAAAATACTAAGTCCAAAGCTCGATGAATGTTAGGGACCAAAAAAAAAGTCACTACCAATCAACTTTAAATTGCCTGAAACGTACTCCTAACAGGTTTTTGGGGGAACATTTTTTTTTTCGTTTCGGTAGTGAC
Organism: Gymnoscopelus microlampas; assembly: GCF_963454915.1. Lineage (NCBI taxonomy): Eukaryota > Metazoa > Chordata > Actinopteri > Myctophiformes > Myctophidae > Gymnoscopelus > Gymnoscopelus microlampas. The sequence continues at coordinate 2,917,896 of NC_139956.1, forward strand.
ACCATTGTGTCACTACCGAAACGGAAAAAAAATGACTAAGTCCAAAGCTCGATGAATGTTAGGGACCAAAAAAAAAGTCACTACCAATCAACTTTAAATTGCCTGAAACGTACTCCTTACAGGTTTTTGGGGGAACATTTTTTTTTTTCGTTTCGGTAGTGTCACTACCGAAACGGAAAAAAAATTACCAAGTCCAGAGCTCGATGAATGTTAGGGACCAAAAAAAAAGTCACTACCAATCAACTTTAAATTGCTTGAAACGTACTCCTAACAGGTTTTTGGGGGAACAATTTTTTTTTCGCTTCGGTAGTGACACCATTGTGTCACTACCGAAACGGAAAAAAAATTACTAAGTCCAGAGCTCGATCAATGTTAGGGACCAAAAACAAAGTCACTACCAATCAACTTTAAATTGCCTGAAACGTACTCCTAACAGGTTTTTGGGGGAACATTTTTTTTTTCGTTTCGGTAGTGACACCATTGTGTCACTACCGAAACGGGAAAAAAATTACTAAGTCCAGAGCTCAATCAATGTTAGGGACCCAAAAAATGTACTCCTAACAGGATTTTGGGGGAACAATTTTTTTTTCGTTTCGGAAGTGTCACTACCGAAACGGAAAAAAAAATACTAAGTCCAAAGCTCGATGAATGTTAGGGACCAAAAAAAAAGTCACTACCAATCAACTTTAAATTGCCTGAAACGTACTCCTAACAGGTTTTTGGGGGAACAATTTTTTTTTCGTTTCGGTAGTGACACCATTGTGTCACTACCGAAACGGAAAAAAAATGACTAAGTCCAAAGCTCGATGAATGTTAGGGACCAAAAAAAAAGTCACTACCAATCAACTTTAAATTGCCTGAAACGTACTCCTTACAGGTTTTTGGGGGAACATTTTTTTTTTTCGTTTCGGTAGTGTCACTACCGAAACGGAAAAAAAATTACCAAGTCCAGAGCTCGATGAATGTTAGGGACCAAAAAAAAAGTCACTACCAATCAACTTTAAATTGCTTGAAACGTACTCCTAACAGGTTTTTGGGGGAACAATTTTTTTTTCGCTTCGGTAGTGACACCATTGTGTCACTACCGAAACGGAAAAAAAATTACTAAGTCCAGAGCTCGATCAATGTTAGGGACCAAAAACAAAGTCACTACCAATCAACTTTAAATTGCCTGAAACGTACTCCTAACAGGTTTTTGGGGGAACATTTTTTTTTTCGTTTCGGTAGTGACACCATTGTGTCACTACCGAAACGGGAAAAAAATTACTAAGTCCAGAGCTCAATCAATGTTAGGGACCCAAAAAATAGTCACTACCAATCAACTTTAAATTGCCTGAAACGTACTCCTAACAGGTTTTTGGGGAACATTTTTTTTTTTCGTTTCGGTAGTGACACCATTGTGTCACTACCGGAACGGAAAAAAAATGACTAAGTCCAGAGCTCGATGAATGTTAGGGACCAAAAAAAAAGTCACTACCAATCAACTTTAAATTGCCTGAAACGTACTCCTAACAGGTTTTTGGGGGAACATTTTTTTTCCGTTTCGGTAGTGTCACTACCGAAACGGAAAAAAAAATACTAAGTCCAGAGCTCGATGAATGTTAGGGACCAAAAAAAAAGTCACTACCAATCAACTTTAAATTGCTTGAAACGTACTCCTAACAGGTTTTTGGGGGAACAATTTTTTTTTCGCTTCGGTAGTGACACCATTGTGTCACTACCGAAACGGAAAAAAAATTACTAAGTCCAGAGCTCGATCAATGTTAGGGACCAAAAACAAAGTCACTACCAATCAACTTTAAATTGCCTGAAACGTACTCCTAACAGGTATTTGGGGGAACATTTTTTTTTTCGTTTCGGTAGTGACACCATTGTGTCACTACCGAAACGGGAAAAAAATTACTAAGTCCAGAGCTCAATCAATGTTAGGGACCCAAAAAATAGTCACTACCAATCAACTTTAAATTGCCTGAAACGTACTCCTAACAGGTTTTTGGGGAACATTTTTTTTTTTCGTTTCGGTAGTGACACCATTGTGTCACTACCGGAACGGAAAAAAAATGACTAAGTCCAGAGCTCGATGAATGTTAGGGACCAAAAAAAAAGTCACTACCAATCAACTTTAAATTGCCTGAAACGTACTCCTAACAGGTTTTTGGGGGAACATTTTTTTTCCGTTTCGGTAGTGTCACTACCGAAACGGAAAAAAAAATACTAAGTCCAGAGCTCGATGAATGTTAGGGACCAAAAAAAAAGTCACTACCAATCAACTTTAAATTGCCTGAAACGTACTCCTAACAGGATTTTGGGGGAACATTTTTTTTTTCGTTTCGGAAGTGTCACTACCGAAACGGAAAAAAAATTAGTAAGTCCAGAGCTCGATGAATGTTAGGGACCAAAAAAAAAGTCACTACCAATCAACTTTAAATTGCCTGAAACGTACTCCTAACAGGTATTTGGGGGAACAATTTTTTTTTTCGTTTCGGTATTTACACCATTGTGTCACTACCGAAACGGAAAAAAATTTACTAAGTCCAGAGCTCGATGAATGTTAGGGACCAAAAAAAAAGTCACTACCAATCAACTTTAAATTGCCTGAAACGTACTCCTAACAGGTTTTTGGGGGAACATTTTTTTTTTCGTTTCGGTAGTGTCACTACCGAAACGGAAAAAAAATTACCAAGTCCAGAGCTCGATGAATGTTAGGGACCAAAAAAAAAGTCACTACCAATCAACTTTAAATTGCCTGAAACGTACTCCTAACAGGTTTTTGGGGGAACAATTTTTTTTTCGCTTCGGTAGTGACACCATTGTGTCACTACCGAAACGGAAAAAAAATTACTAAGTCCAGAGCTCGATCAATGTTAGGGACCAAAAACAAAGTCACTACCAATCAACTTTAAATTGCCTGAAACGTACTCCTAACAGGTTTTTGGGGGAACATTTTTTTTTCGTTTCGGTAGTGACACCATTGTGTCACTACCGAAACGGAAAAAAAATTACCAAGTCCAGAGCTCGATGAATGTTAGGGCCCAAAAAAAAAGTCACTACCAATCAACTTTAAATTGCCTGAAACGTACTCCTAACAGGTTTTTGGGGGAACAATTTTTTTTTCGTTTCGGTAGTGACACCATTGTGTCACTACCGAAACGGAAAAAAAATTACTAAGTCCAGAGCTCAATCAATGTTAGGGACCAAAAAAATAGTCACTACCAATCAACTTTAAATTGCCTGAAACGTACTCCTAACAGGTTTTTGGGGAACAATTTTTTTTTCGTTTCGGTAGTGACACCATTGTGTCACTACCGAAACGGAAAAAAAATAACTAAGTCCAAAGCTCGATGAATGTTAGGGACCAAAAAAAAAGTCACTACCAATCAACTTTAAATTGCCTGAAACGTACTCCTAACAGGTTTTTGGGGGAAATTTTTTTTTTTCGTTTTGGTAGTGACACCATTGTGTCACTACCGAAACGGAAAAAAAAATACTAATTCCAGAGCTCGATTAATGTTAGGGACCAAAAAAAAAGTCACTACCAATCAACTTTAAATTGCCTGAAACGTACTCCTAACAGGTTTTTGGGGGAACAATTTTTTTTTCGTTTCGGTTGTGACACCATTGTGTCACTACCGAAACGGAAAAAAAAATACTAAGTCCAGAGCTCGATGAATGTTAGGGACCAAAAAAAAAGTCACTACCAATCAACTTTAAATTGCCTGAAACGTACTCCTAACAGGTTTTTGGGGGAATTTTTTTTTTTCCGTTTTGGTAGTGACACCATTGTGTCACTACCGAAACGGAAAAAAAATTACTAAGTCCAGAGCTCGATCAATAGACGGGTTTCCTGTTGGTAAACATGAGAGGAATATGACCGCGCAGAGGAGGGGGAAGCCTATGGGTGCGTTTGGAAATTACGCACCGGAGCACACTCGCCTATTAGTTTGTATTGGCCAGTGCGCTCACTGCCGCTCAGGGCTGTATTTTCGAACGCGCCTTTCACCCGGGCATGCGCAGATTGCGCACTCTGCTCTGTGATGACGTCGCGCGGAAATCCGTCTATGTTAGGGACCAAAAAAAAAAGTCACTACCAATCAACTTTAACACATTGACTGCCAGAGTTAAAACACCAGCCATAGCTGCCTGTGCCAGCCATTTTTTTTTTTCTGGCCAGTCTATCTAAGCCCACAGAACATTTTGTGCTAGGACTATGAACACATGGAATACCTCAAAACAAAGATCAACATCTCTACTTTCGCCAGAAAAAAAAGTGAGTTCCTAGCATGTTCGGTTCTTTAGCTATTGGCAGTTGAATATAGCTTGGTTTCACCAAAATCAGCTATCTGGATCAAAAAGCTGAGATAATGAGGCTTTTGTGAAACATTCTCTCTCAGGCAGAACAGTGATTAGACCCTTATATTTTCACCTTCAGTGACACATTACTGACATCAGACATCTGCACAGTTGTTGTTTTCAAACTAACAACACTGAGAAAGTGCTTTTGAATATACTTTTATATAGCTTTTTCACATCAACGTTTATCAACGTGTCTTGTTGATAAACAAATCTTAAGCTCATTTCAAGGTTTTTCTTTTCAAAGTCATAAGATCAAAAGAAGTGCAAAATGACACACACCATTGTGTGTGTGTGTGTGTGTGTGTGTGTGTGTGTGTGTGTGTGTGTGTGTGTGTGTGTGTGTGTGTGTGTGTGTGTGTGTGTGTGTGTGTGTGTGTCAAGACTTGGCATTATCTGTGCCAATTGTTTGAGTTTGTTTTTACACACCATTATAATGTTACACACACACACACACACACACACACACACACACACACACACACACACACACACACACACACACACACACACACACACACACACACACACACACACACACACACACACACACACACACACACACACACAGGGAGAGGTTGTGTGTGTGTGTGTGTGTGTGTGTGTGTGTGTGTGTGTGTGTGTGTGTGTGTGTGTGTGTGTGTGTGTGTGTGTGTGTGTGTGTGTGTGTGTGTGTGTGTGTGTGTGTGTGTGTGTGTGTGTGTCCACTGTCCCCCTCTGGTGGTCAAAATAAATCCCTACATCTGGAGATAGTGACATTACTGACATCAGACATATGCACAGTTGTTGGTTTCAAACTAACAACACTGAGAAAGTGCTTTTGAATATGCTTTTATATAGGACACATCCATCCAATACAGACACATTGATGACCCCTGATAGAAACCATATATAGACATATAGACTGTATGCAAGGTAAGTGAGGAGGAATTATTTTCTGTGAATGCCATGCAGACAAGCACTGAGATCCAGATAGCATCTATGACATAAAACCAATCAAAATCAGAAAATGTTTGACTTTTTAGACAGTGAAACAGTCTTATATACAGCCTTATTTTGATCACAACACCCAATTACTGAATATCAGTCCCCCATAACTCTTGACTGTGTGCAAATGGAACCAAATGGACCCGTAGGGTCCATTTGTACAGTAATGGTCAAATAGGGCTAGCTATGTATGTGTTTGTCTATATTCTATGTCCAGGTTTTCTTCAGATTAGGACACTGATTTCACTGGTTCCATTTGTACACACAAGAGTTTGCTAGTTTGCAATTGTATATCTATGGCATATCTCACAGCGGTCCAAGACTTGACAACACTGAGGATGAAGTCAAACATGCTTTTACAGTCGCCATCTGGATTCCTTGCTTTGTGGAGTACGAATGCGTTGTACATGCAGATTTGGAGTAGGTAGACCACAAACTTGTTGCTCCACTTGGCTGTCTTCCGGATGAAGGGATAGTAGCTTAGGTTTTGATCAAGCCGGTCCACTGCATTCATGCTTTTATTGTACTCAAGGACACAAACTGGCTTCTCCTGTTGCACTTTGTCTCTGTGGTGTTTCTGTTTCACCATCTGGGTCCCCATCTCATCCTTGTGCCGAGTTGTGATCAATCGAACGATGCGCTTGTCTCGCCATGCCAATAACATCACTTTGCCATTGTGAAGCATTTTCCTCTCTCCCACTCTCAGGCTGGACATCGTCACATCCTTCATGGCTTGTGGTTCACCTCTTTTTAGCCTCATAGTACCACAGGCATGTGTGTTGTTCTGAAGGAGGAGTTCATACAGGCCCACTGAATTATAATAATTGTCCATAAACAAAGAATACCCATACCCTGTAAGACCCTGCAACAGTAAAGTGACTGTGTCTGGTAGGGAAGAGTACTGTCCAGAATATGGCTTCATGCTGTAACAGTACCCCGTTCCAGAATCACACAGAATATATGACTTTATTCCGTACTTGGTGGGCTTCTGTGGGTTGTACACTCTGAAGGATAGGCGTCCCCTCCACAGAAGCATCCCCTCATCAATGCTGATGTTGCGACCTGGAACAAACATCTCCTTGAATTTGTCTGTTAGGTAGAGCAAGACCGGGTTGATTTTGCACAGCCTGTCCACGACGTAAATCTCGCCAGCAGCCTCGGCAGCAGCGGCAGCAGCAGCAGCAGCAGCAGCAGCAGCAGCAGCATCAGCCTTATTGTTTGTGAAATGGATGAACCGCCAGATAATCTGGAACCTGTTGCGTGGCATGGTTTGGCCAAAGAATGGTGTAAGTAGAGGGTGATCGGTCGTCCAATAGTGCCGTAGTTCAGGCTTTCGCACAAGGCCAGTGAGGAACAACAGGGCGAAAAACTGTTTCAGTTCTCCCACTGTAACTGGTTTCCAGTCTTTCACTCTGCTGTATGGATGCTGTGCCACTGCCTCCTCATTGGCCTTGATGAACTCTTCAGCATAGATGTTGGTTTGTTCAACGATCATCCCTAGCAGCTCATCAGTCACGAAAAGTGCCAGAAAGTCAACAGGAATAGTGGACTGTATTTCAGCTGCCGCATTGCGTGGACCTGGGGTAGCAGTGAAGGAGATGTCCGTCCTAGGCTCCCAATCTGTGTCCTTCCACACAGCCTCTACAGCTGGGGGCTTTCCACCACGTTCTGTGAAATACAGAAATACACAATTACCATAAAATACATCTTTTTTTTATTGGTGTGGCAGTGTTGATTTCTATGAAAATATGACTAAAACTAATTTTATTCAACAGACTATGCAGGCATGCAAACAGCCCTGAGGTGAAAAGGGTGACAACATGTTGTTTTCTTTCGGGTCAGGTGTCACACAATTGCCCTATTTGGGTTCAAAAAGGTGACTGTAGCTGAAAAGTGACCCTTTTGCATGTCTAACTATGACTAAAACTGAATCAAAATGTGCTGTCAAATACAGTGAAACAGTCTTATATACAGCATTATTTTGATCACAACACCCAATTACTGAATGTCACAGTCCCCCATAACTCTTGAGTGTGTGCAAATGGAACCAAATGGAAAACGGTCTTACTTCGTTTACGGCTGACAGGTGGTACTGGGGTTGAAGACGATGGCCCTGCTTCGTCCAACTCCATGTCTGAAATCACAGTAAAACATACAATATTTTGGTAAATAATATGTACGCTGGTGGTGCATTACTTTGTGGAGCTGTTTAGCCATTTTGTATTTACTGTGGTAAATCTGAATGAAATAATACTATATACAACAAATAAGTACAAAATGGCACAACATATCATTGTGTGTGTGTGACATTACTGGCAGGAATAACACACTATGTGTGACTAAAACTGAATGGAATTTTATTCAACAGACTATGACTAAAACTGAATCAAAATGTGATGTCAAAATCATGTTGTGGTACAGCTGTGATAAACAGAAAACGGTCTTACCTCTTTCACGGTGGACAGGTGGTACAGTTGAAAGCGATGGCCCCGCTTCTTCCAAATCCATCATGTCTGAAATCACAGTAAAACATAAAATATTTTGGTAAATAATATGTACATTTATGTTCACTACCAAAAGAAATGTTTTTGACTAAGTCCAGAGCTCGATGAATGTTAGGGACCAAAAAAAGTCACTACAAAGTACTACCAATCAACTCTAAATTGCCTGAAACGTACTCCTAACAGGTTTTTGGGGGGACGATTTTGGCCTCCACACTTAGTGACTTTTTCGGATGTAACTTTCGTTTCGGTAGTGACCCAATGATGAAAAAATAAATGTACTAAGTCCAGAGCTCGATGAATGTTAGGGACCAAAAAAAGTCACTACAAAGTACTACCAATCAACTCTAAATTGCCTGAAACGTACTCGTAACAGGTTTTTGGGGGGACGATTTTGGCCTCCACACTTAGTGATTTTTTCGGATTTAACTTTCGTTTCGGTAGTGACAAACTTTCGTTTCGGTAGTGACACAATGGTGAAAAAAAAATGTACCAAGTCCAGAGCTCAATGAATGTTAGGGACAAAAAAGAGTCACTACAAAGTACTACCAATCAACTCTAAATTGCCTGAAACGTACTCCTAACAGGTTTTTGGGGGGACGATTTTGGCCTCCACACTTAGTGACTTTTTCGGATTTAACTTTCGTTTCGGTAGTGACAAACTTTCGTTTCGGTAGTGACCCAATGGTGAAAAAATAAAAGTACTAAGTCCAGAGCTCGATGAATGTTAGGGACCAAAAAAAGTCGCTACAAAGTACTACCAATCAACTCTAAATTGCCTGAAACGTACTCCTAACAGGTTTTTGGGGGGACGATTTTGGCCTCCACACTTAGTGATTTTTTCGGATTTAACTTTCGTTTCGGTAGTGACAAACTTTCGTTTCGGTAGTGACCACGCAATGGTGAAAAAATACGTTTACTAAGTCCAGAGCTCGATGAATGTTAGGGACCAAAAAAAGTCACTACAAAGTACTACCAATCAACTCTAAATTGCCTGAAACGTACTCCTAACAGGTTTTTGGGGGGACGATTTTGGCCTCCACACTTAGTGATTTCTTCGGATTTAACTTTCGTTTCGGTAGTGACAAACTTTCGTTTCGGTAGTGACACAATGGTGAAAAAAAAAATGTACTAAGTCCAGAGCTCGATGAATGTTAGGGACCAAAAACTGTCACTACAAAGTACTACCAATCAACTCTAAATTGCCTGAAACGTACTCCTAACAGGTTTTTGGGGGGACGATCTTGGCCTCCACACTTAGTGATTTTTTCGGATTTAACTTTCGTTTCGGTAGTGACAAATTTTCGTTTCGGTAGTGACACAATGGTGAAAAACAAAATGTACCAAGTCCAGACCTCAATGAATGTTAGGGACCAAAAAAAGTCACTACAAAGTACTACTAATCAACTCTAAATTGCCTGAAACGTACTCCTAACAGGTTTTTGGGGGGACAATTTTGGCCTCCACACTTAGTGATTTTTTCGGATTTAACTTTCGTTTCGGTAGTGACACAATGGTGAAAATAAATGTACTAAATCCAGAGCTCGATGAATGTTAGGGACCAAAAAAAGTCACTACAAAGTACTACCAATCAACTCTAAATTGCCTGAAACGTACTCCTAACAGGTTTTTGGGGGGACGATTTTGGCCTCCACACTTAGTGATTTTTTCGGATTTAACTTTCGTTTCGGTAGTGACACAATGGTGAAAAAAAAATGTACTAAGTCCAGTGCTCGATGAATGTTAGGGACCAAAAAAAGTCAGTACAAAGTACTACCAATCAACTCTAAATTGCCTGAAACGTACAGTATACCTTAAAAAAAAAGTCTGCCATTTTAAAATAGATCTCAAAGGGATATCAAATACTGCTATCAGATGGGGGTCCGTGGTCAAATACATATTAATATTAATTTGGGGGTCCTTGATATGAAAATGTTTGAGAACCACTGGTTTAAACAACATTTAGGAAGGAAGCCCAAATAAGCAACTACACTTTAGAAACAAGCCCAGAAAACGACAACAACAACCACTATTTATAAGCCACTTTGCAAACAAACAAGACCAAGGTCAATATCTTGGTCAGTATCTTGGCCAGTATCATGTCAATATCTTGGTCAATATCTAGTCATTATATTGGTCAATATCTTGGTCAGTATCATGTCAGTATCACAACACAAATTAACAAACATGAATTATTTACAAATGAATAATTTTACTTTTAGCTATACTATAAATAATCCTTATTAACCTGTTATATACCATTTTAGTTTAATATATTCCCCCTTTTAACCATTAATTTTTTATCTCTAATTTATTTAAAATGTAAATAATAACCATCCAGGTACTTGTAGCTAAAACAAACCAAATGGTTTTCATGTCACAAAATAAGCAGAATGACCCTTTAATGTTTCACTATGCTGCTGCCTGACTAACAAAGCTAGCTAGCTTAGAGCTTAGCATCTTGGTTAGCATTAAACCTCTTCATAAACATCACTAAAACCATACAGTGTTGACACTAAAGTATGTTTAAAACATTAACACAACATTAACACAACATTAACACAACCACTGTTTGTTTTTTTAACGAGAATCTGGACTCAAACAAGCAAATAAAGTATGTTATGTTAGCATTAGCAACAGGCTAACACCTCATGGTTTCACAACAACACAAAACAGAATTATCTTGGTCTGTGGACTCTAATAAGAGAATGTCTCATTAGCTCTGATGTATTATGGAAACAATGTACAATAAATGTAATAAATAATGATTGTGTGTTTTCATACCAGTAAATAATCTATAATAAATGATGTTTGTGTGTGTTTTACCAGTAGTTCTTCTTCACAGCAACCCCAAACAAAACCACCTGGCAGGAAGTGAAGCTTACAGGACAGGAAGCAGTTACTGAATATATAGAGAGTATCAGTGTATTGCGCCCTCCAATGGAAAAAACATACAACTACACCTCTAAATCACACATCTCTAGTAGCCTTATGACTCATAGGGTTACACTAACATACATTATGTTACACATAGTTATGATTACCTGTGGTGGAAAGTAACTAAGTACATTTACTCAAGTACTGTACTTAAGTACAATTTTGAGGTACTTTTACTTTACTTGAGTATTTCCAATTGCCTATTCACCTGTTTCCTAGACTGTGAGGGCATCACTTCCTGTCGATTTCATTGGATATCATTGGTCATCTGACCACTTTCATTGGATCAAATCGACAGGAAGTGATGCCCACACAGCCTAGGAAACAGGGCAATACTTTTACTTCTACATCATTATTATTTGATTTGATCATTACAAAACCACTGAGCCATAGTCGGCTATTAGACCTCCGTCTAAAACCGGGTTATACACTAGTTAGACACTATTGAAGAAGGTCCAGACGGACCGAAACGTTTGTCGTTAAATAAAAAAAGTGAGTTGCCACAGCAAGATACAGTGTGCGGGACTTCTTATTTGATTCAGATTATCTACTATCCAACGCACCTGAAATAAGTAACAGTGGATGTGCGATTATTCTCTCTACATTGAAGCGTTATAAATAAAATCTGTATACAAAGTTGAACATGTAAGAAAAAATGATCCAAAGACAACTGTTATTTGGCTACATGTTCTTAAACATTTAAATTATGTTCACATTGTTTGAACAGGTAAGAGCTTTAACAAAGGGTGTCTAAGGAGTTTTGACAGACAAGCACTTCTGGACATCAGCACAGCGATCACACACAGAATTCCGGACTTTTTCGCGGATAACCCTCCACCAGCTGGGTGGTGGGAGATCTTCCCTTTGTCTTGTGGGAGATCTTCCCTTTGTCTCGGCGGGGATCATAGCATGGAAACGACGAATGAGGCAAGCGCGTCCTGACCGTCGGAGGACAAGAGCGGGCTTTCGAAAATGTTCAAAATAGCAGATGTCCAAGCTTGCAGCGCGGCACGAAGTGACGCACTGTGAGCTTGTAGATCTGCTATTTTTGAATAGCAAACATATAAATGGATAAAGTGGTTAAAATGTTTATGATGCTATATTAACTACTTTAGCTGGGGACCCCCTGAAATCCCCCCAAGGACCCCTGGAGGTCCCCGGACCCCACTTTGAGACAGGCTAAGAGCTGAAGGGTGTTTGTAGCTGCGTTAGCATTGGGAACCGTATCCATCACACTGTCAGAGCTAAAGATAAAACAATACCAGTGGTCCTCAAACTTTTACATTTCAAAGACCACCATAACAGGTCCATTTGTACACTAAAGAGTTAGACCAGTAATGGTCCATTTGGTCATCAACAATTATAATGATAATGACGGATCTCAACCCTATACAATGAACATAAAGAATAAACCGGGTAAATACAACACAATGAATATAAAAATAAAACATAAACCTAAAACATAAACTATGTAAGGGTAAATACAACACAATGAACATAAAGAATAAACCAGGTAAATACAACAATGACTATAAAAATAAAACAAACCATGTAAGGCTAAATACAACACAATGAACATACAGAATAAAACAAACCACGAAAGGGTAAATACAACTCTATGAACACAGAATAAAACAAACCATGTAAGGGTAAATGCAACACAATGAGCGTGAAGAATAAAACATAAACCATATAAAGGGTAAATACAAAACTATGAACATAAATAAAACAGACCATATAACGGGTAAATACAACACTACGAGTAGGGCACTGCAGGGAATTGAACCCCATCCCAGTAAACCAGGAGAACCACACCAGAGCCTTTGTTTTTGTTTTGTTGTCATTTACAATCACATGGTACCATTCAGATATTTATTTCAACAGTAAAGTAATTTCACAATTTACAATGTAGATATTCATCTATACTCTTTATCCAGAGTGACTTACAATAAACAAAGTACACATACATAGAATGCAGAGACAGTGTAGTGTCTCAGTAAACTAGGATCACAGGTAAACCAAGAAGATAGCATCAGTCTAAACAGTATAATACATTAATAATCTGTACATAGAAACTATAGGTCAACTAACCAGGTCAACAAATGAACCCAGCATCTGAGGTCTTTTTTACTTTACTGGAGTATTTCCAATTTGCAGTACTTTTACTTCTACTTCACCACATCTCAGAGGCAAATATTGTACTTTTACTCCACTACGATTATTTGAAACCTTTAGTTACTTTGTAGATTTTGATTACTACAAAACATACACACACACATTAACCCTATTTAAACTTAGATCTACAAGCTCAAAATGCGTCTAAGTGCTACAGGATGAGGTGGAGTCTGAAGAGGAGAGTGTTCACATTACAACAATGATGAGTTACGCTGTTGGTCACATAGAATTCCTGAAGCAGCACAGCTGTACAGTTACAGATAATGATAATTTTATAAAAAAAAAGGAATACAATAAAGGAATACAATAAACAATACAAAAAACCATCACATTAAAATCCAGTAAATGGAAGTTAAAACAAAACATACATTACAACTGTTTTTTTTTTGTGCATATTACATAATTTCCAATTATATAATCCATCCAAGACTAATGCTATTATGTAATTTTGACAGGCCTATGAAGTCATGATGACCAAGAAGAAAACAATAGCACAAAATACATGTCAATAATTAACAGTCCAACAATAAAAGGAGAAAAACTAAAACAAAATACAGATAACAGATATTCAAATTAATATTTGTACAAAAAAGAACTCTTGCTGACCTCCATCTATCCCGTCACAGTTCATCCATTTACCAATTTAGTTTATCCACTTAAGGCTGCCATGTTAAAGGACAAGTCCGGACTAGAATAACGGCCTTTTTTCCTACTTATATTGATCCCAAATGACTGGCCATGGAAAATTCATGAACAGACCATAAATAGGTAGCCATGTTTTCACTCCACACAAACCTTAAGGAAAACTCCTTAGACAGAGACTAAGAAAATATATTAGTGTTTTATTTTGTCATGCTCATAAAGAGCTCCAAGTGCTAAAAGTGAAAAGTGCAGCAGCAAACGTTTGGGTCAAAGGACCATCGTCAGTGCCTCGCCTACTGACCGCCGTGAATAATCAAGCTTTACCCACAAATGACAACACATAAATCCACATCACATACAGCGCCTATGGTCATATGTGATGTGGACTGACGTGATGAAGACTTACCTGCACATGACTTAAGTGACGTGAAATGATAAGACGAGACGCAAATCAAATTATACGAAATGATACGAGACATAAGTCCACATCACATACTACACTACACTACACTACACCCCACACAAACTATGGTCATATGTGATGTGGACTGACGTGATGAAGCTTTAACCGCAAATGATTAGATCTGATGATATAGCACTGACGATGGTCCTATGACCTAAATGTTTGCAGCTGCACTTTTCACTTTGAACACTTGGAGCACTTTATGAAGATGAAACAAATAAAACAAAAATAGATTTTCTTGGTCTCCGTCTAAGGAGTTTGTGGAGGGAGTCTTTTTTTCTGCCAGTTTTGCTTTGTTTTTGAGACCAGCTACAGTCATTAAATATTCCTCTTTTTCCTTTTAGTTTCCTACAATTAAAAAAATATATATTAACAGAAATAAAAAGTTTTTTTTTCTAAGGAACCTCATACATTTAAGGTAACAAATTGAACCAAATGGACCCTGGTCCACTGTTTCCCAAGTTATGGGTCGGGACTCAATAGTGGGTCGTGGACACATTTTCTTTGGTCATGAGTAAATAAAACCCCCACCCCCCAAACTTGTTAATTAAGTGTTCAATCAAAGCTTCCAGCAGGTGATTGGCCCGTGGATTACAGTCCATTGAACATAATGTATTAAATAAATTTGAAAATGACATCAGTTTGTTCTGCATGGAGCAGATAAGACATATTGGAATATTGTTGATGTCCAAAAAACATTATAAAAAGTGAAAATAGACAATCTACAAGATCAATGTCACAAAAATAATCAAAAACATTCAAAATGTAATTTAATAAAATGCTAAATAAAAAAATCCATCAAGAGAAAATAATAAAAATCTACAAGAGTGAAGATCTACAAGCTCACAAGCTTAAACTAATTTCATAAAGTAAATAAAAAAGAAAGAAAAGCAATTCCATAAAGTAGGGTAAACATTTGTTTAACATACAACTTGCATTTAGTTGAAATTTAAACCAGTGGTTCTCCACCTAAATAATTGTCAAAAACATTAAGATTTAATATAAAAAAAAGTTATACCAAATAACTTAGTATACTAAGTTAGTTCCAATGGATTGATTGGTCTTAGTCTTTAAAGCATGCTCTGAAAAGGCCCACCCATCTGACCACTTAACACGGCTGCCATGTTAAGTGGTCAGATCCAGAATAAGGCTGAGAACCACTGATTTACACATTTCAAAGATCTACAACTACGGCAGATGAAAACATAACCCTATCGGTTAACGCTCTGTACATGAGCAACATTTAATTAACTTTCACAATTAAGATCATTTTTAGAGGAACTATATTTTATTCAACACTTTTTTTTAAAGCTCGGTGGACATTGTTTTAATCAAAACCTGATAATGCTTTTAATTGGGTAAACAATATATAGATCATATTTTTTATCAAAAAACAAAAATGTCCACAGAACTTACAAGTGTGAAATAAAATCTTGACTCCTCTGAACATTTAAAAAAAAAAATTGTAATAATTCAATCATTTACAGACCATAAATGGGTAGCCATGTTAACATCTTAATACAAAAGGAAAACCGGTTGAAGAAAAGACTCACTCCACAAAAACCTTAAGAAAAACCCCTTAGACAGAGACTAAAAAAATGTTTGTTTTATTTGTTCATGCTCATAAAGAGCTCCAAGTGCTAAAAGTGAAAAGTGCAGCAGCAAACGTTTGGGTCAAAGGACCATCGTCAGTGCCTCGCCTATTGACCGGCATGAATAATGAAGCTTTACCCACAAATGACAACACATAAATCCACATCACATACTACACTACACTACACTACGGTCATTATGTGATGTGGACTGACGTGATGAAGCTTTAATTGCAAGTGATTACATCTGATGATATAGCACTGACGATGGTCCTACGACCTAAATGTGTGTTGCTGCACTTTTCATTTTGAGCACTTGGAGCACTTGATGAACATAGAAAAAATAAAATAAAAATATATGTTCTTAGTCTCTGTCTGAGGAGTTTTCCTTAAGGTTTTTATGGAGTGAGTCTTTATTTCTGCCAGTTTTCATTTGTTTTTGAGATCAGTCAGTAAATATTCCTCTTTCCTTTTAGTATCCTACATTTGTTTTACATGAATAAAATAAAATATTTAGAGTAGTAAAACGTCCTTATGTTTCAAAAGAACGCGATACATTTAAAAACAAAAATCAAAGAAATTCCATTTAAAATATTAAAATAAGAGTAATGAAAATAGCAGATCTACAAGCCGAGCTTGTAGATGTGTTGTCATTTGTAGATTCTCACTAGGTCCCAGGGAGACATCACATTTCTCTTTTGGGTCTCGAGCTAAAACGTTATGAAAATATTTACACTGAAATGTTTACATTCCAGTGTGTTTTTGCCATTGCTTGTTTATTGATAATTTCAGATCCAGATTCAAACTGACTATTTTTCTTGGGGTCAAATAGTAAAATTAGAATGAATTAAAAGCACATATAAGAAACAAGCAAAATAGAACATATGCTATTTCGTGAAAACAACAAATCTAAGCAATAAATTAGAAACAAACAAAAAAAGAGGTTGTGAAAATAGATTTACATGCTCGTTGTGAGCTTGCAAATCTATTATCTTCACTAGTTTGGGTCCTGAGCTAAAAGGTTTGGGAACCTCTGCAGTGGCACAATAACTGGTAGCTGTTAAATATAGAGCTTACACATTTTGAATGACATCAGTTATGACTGTAATGTTTAGAATGCAATCACACAGTTATGACTAATGTTTATTTTATTTTCCAGGAGTAATACAGTCTACAGTGCTACAGTGACTGAACTGCCTCTTACACAGTGTCACAGTGGCTGCTAGCTGATGCCTATGAGTTCAATTCAAAGTTTACAATTTAAATGGTGCATTTATCTATAGTACCTTTAACCAAAGCACTTTGTAATGTGCATTACATTCACCAACATACTTACCAGGGGGACAGATAGAGATGAGGGATAGAGACAGAGAGAGATAGAGAGACTCGTATAATTTACATCATTTGTGTACGATTGACAAAAATTATACGAGGCGCATATGACGCAATGGCAGCAGCATTCTTTGCTTCATGTTCTCTGCATCAGTCTCAGTCCAGCATCAGTCCATTTTCTTAATTATTCTCCTGCCAAATGACGAGCATTGTACGCAAACAACGTGAAACGAAGTCCACATCACATACTAGTCATATGGTTGTATGTATCGTTTATATTATATTATTATGTGATGTGGATTGACGTGATGAAGCTTTACTCGCAAATGACGGCACAAATAACGAGTAACTACACGTGATGCACATGCCGACATCCGTCACACACCTTCACATCACATACTGGTCATATGTGATGTGATTTGGCGTGATTAAGCTTTAACGCAAATGACGCAACCTAAAATCAATTGTGCCAATATTTGTCAGCAATACAGCAACAGCATGAATGACATTAGTACACAACATACAACACTATGAATGACATTAGTAAACAACATACAACACTATGAATAACATTAATACACAACATAAAACACAAGCAACAGGAATAACCAAAGTCATTAACCCTTTAAGACCTGAAGCCGATTCTACATGTCTCCTAAATCCCAACAGTTTTCTGAAAAACATAAGTTTCTATATCAGTGGTTCTCAAACTTTTTCATGTCAAGGACCCCCAAAATTATATGTATTTGGCCGTGGACACCCATCAAAATATTTTGTTCCAGGGACCCCCCCAGAAGCAAAGATTTGAGTTAAAAAATATTCGCTTTAAAAATATATATATTCAAAGATTTGCACACATTTTCAAAAAAATTCAAAAATAACAGATCTACAAGCTCATAGCGTGGCACTCGGTGCTGCGCTATGAGCTTGTATATCTGCTATTTTTGAATAGCCAAAGTGTAAAATAAAGCGTTTTAGCTCAAATCTAAAAATGACACAGTTCCAGGTCTTAATAGGTTAAATGCATATGATATGAATTATGGCCCTACATCTCTTCCTGTTCTGACCTACTGTAAACAACGGCGTGTACCTTGCCTAAAAGAAAAAAATTGCCGACCGATGTGAATGACGAGCTATCCGCAAATGTCGTGAAATAATCACAAAATCACATAAATCCACATCACATTAACTGACCAGTAATGTGATGTGGCCTGACGTGATTTACTCGCAAATAACCTTAAACGGTACAACGCCAATCATATTACGTGAAACGACACACGACGTAAAGGACGACATGCATCACATACCTCCACATATGTTCATATGTGACGTGGACTAACGTGATGATGTTTTACCCGCATATGTTGTGAAATGACACAACAAAACACATACATCACATCAATGCACATCACATGCGGCCCCCCTGTACGGTCATATGTGATGTGGGCTGACGTGATGAAGACTTACCTGCATATGACGGAAGCGACGTGAAATCAAATGTAATTTTTACCCGCATGTGTTGTGAAATGACAACACATACATCGCATCAATCCACATCACATACTACACTACACTACACCATGGACTTATGTGATGTGGGCTGACGTGATGACTTACCTGCACGGATGTTACGTGAAATCCTGAGACGCGACGCAAATCAAATCAAAACGCTGGCCGTGACCCAATAATAAAAAAACACTGGTCCAGTCCCTTCTTACTTATTCTTCACGAATGACGGGCATTGAACGCAAACGACGCAAACCGCTGGCCCGCCACCCGTTAAATGACGCAACGCAAGCTGCGCTAAGCGAATGACGCTGATAGTGCAAATTTTACAGTTAAAACTAAAAAAAGGTTTACTTGATACTATGACAGGGCAAAAAAAAAGCTATATTTTTAACTTCATCAAAAATAGATAAAGCGCAAATAGGTTTAACTATGTGAGTTTGCTATGTGACCAAGAGCCACATATACTATACCCTGTCACTATATTATACAACCTAGTATACATATACTGTACCCCGTCACTATATTATACAGCTTAGTGTGAGCCTACATATACTGTACCCTGTCATTACATAAACAGCCTAGTATACGTATGCTGTCAGTACTACAAATGGAACCAAATGGACCAATGACTGGTCCATTTGGTTACATTTGTAAAAAACCACACAAAGACACACTAGGGGGAAAAAAAGTAATAACTTTATTAAAGCAAATAATAAAGAGAAAAGAGGGAAAGTTAAAGTATGGAGGTCAGGTAGAAACCTTTTATGTCCAAAACTGTTACTTTTTAACCCATTGAGACCTGAAGCCGATTCTAAATGTCTCCTAAATCTCAACAGTTTTCTGAAAAACGTATGTTTCTATATCAGTGGTGCTCAATCTTTTTCATGTCAAGGACCCCCAAAATTATATGTATTTGGCCGCGGACCCCCATCAAAATATTTCGTTCCAGGAACCCCCCAGAAGCAAAGATTTGAGTTAAAAATGTTAGCTTTAAAAAATATATATATTTTCAAAGATTTGCACACATTTTAATGATTTTTGAATAGCCCAAAGTGTAAAATAATGCTTTTTAGCTCAAATCTAAAAATGACACAGTTCCAGGTCTTAAAGGACAACTTTAGTTTTTTACAACCAAGGTTTATCTTTTAGATTGTAATTAAAGTAAATAAAATATGAGTGTTAAAATTTTTAAATGTACTGCTTTCTATAGTTTTAGCAATTTTCGCGATCTTTTTTTACAGTGGGCGGGGGCATTCTGTCCGGTGGCTAAATATGTCTTTTTTTACACAATAACCCGGTGTTTTCTTTATTATTATGTACAGTAGCTCTTCTAACCCCCAATAACTCACATCTGGCCATCAAAGACCACAGGACCTTTTTCATTGTGTAAAAAAGGCATATTTAGCCACCGGACAGAATGCCCCCGCCCACTGTAAAAAATATCGCAAAAATTGCCAAAACTGTAGAAAGCAGTAAATGAAAAAAAAAATAACACTCATCTTTTATTTACTTTAATTACAAGCTAAAATATAAACCTTGGTTGTAAAAAACTAAAGTTGTCCTTTAATGGGCACAAAAAAATAAACTGTGTTCCAATGGAGCCAATGTAATTATCATGATCTTTGCTTTGTGAGCTTGTAGATCAGCTGTTTGTACTGCTTTAGTGTGTGACACTGTAGTATGACCAAGTAAAGAAATGTATTTACAAAAAATAATGTTTAAATATGGAGATACAAGGTTTCTGCCCGACAACCAATGATAGACCGTGTCACTACTAGCACTTACCTTCAACAGCAGCCACGACTCAAACAGTAGCAAATGAAAAAAAAACACTAAGAAAGGAAGCAAATGACACAACACATCATTTGCTTTCTCTATTAGTTTGCACAGACCTACAGCACAGATGGATGTAAACACAGTGTTAATGGGGCTACATGCTACCATAATGATACCAGACATAAATCACATAGCTCCACATCACATACATTTGTACACACAAACCACTAGTGAAGAACTAGTGCAATAGACAGGCAAGAAGAAAGAAATGTGTTTGTGAAAAGAAAGAAAGACAAAAATAAAAAATCGATCAAATAACTCAGACACAAGAGTGAATAAAAACAAATCATTTTGTTATTGCTTTATTAAAGCAAAGAATAGAGGAAAAGAGGAGAAGTTACGACCACATATGGTCGTATGTGATGTGGACCGACGTGACCAAAGCTTTAGCCGAACAATTACGTGAAACGATAAATAAATCACATAAATGTGATGTGGACAGACATTTGTCATTTGTGGCAACGCAAATGACGTGATACTATACGATAGACGACGCGAATGACGACATACATGGTATGGTAGCATGTAGCATGTAGCCCCCTTAACAAGCAGCAGCAGAAATCAAAAGGTTCCTACCTTCCTGCCATCTACAGACGTCTTCTTCTTGTCAACTTCATGTTCTGTAAAGACACAAGAAAAAGAAAACAAAAGGTTGAGTTGTGCCGGCCCTACAGGGTGACATTTTGGAAGCCATAGTGACATGTCATAACCTAGTCACTGACAGGCTGTGTCACCATTATGACATTTTACTTCATTAATTGTCACAAATAATTGCAATTAATGATTCAATTGTGTTTGTTTGGCATTGAACATAAATAATATATTTTTGGCTGGCTTTTAAACTTCGTAAACAGGGCAGATATGACAAATAACTTAAATGAATGCCATATTACCTGACTTGACTTTCTAATGTAAGAAAAAAAGCGATCTACAAGCTCACAACGTGTCGCGATCACGGCACGGTGTGAGCTTGTAGATCGGCCATTTCCTCCATTTTATGAACTGGAAACTATGACGATTTTATGCAAAATAATTGCAATTACCTCAAATAATTTGCGATTATGTAACCGGAACAGTGGGCACCTGGGAAAAGTGAGCACTTCAATGTGTAATTGGCCATTTAATTTCCTCACATTCGACAATAGGCCTTATTCACATCGGGTCACGTGACGTCTGTTTACGTCCTGGTTTCCATTAGGAGGGGATCAGTCTATTTTCTCCATTGACTTACATGCATTCTGCTCATCAGACACAAGCCAACTAACGTCTTATTTCGAAAGGTAATGTTATTCTAATACAGTGTGCTGTATTATTATCTTGTTTTCTTGATGTTATTGTTCTTTTACATCTTACCATTTGGAAATTGACTTTAATAGATAGATTGAGAATGCTAGCAATGTTACCTGCCTGTGTAGAACACATCACCATACAGTGGTGTAAAGTAACCAAGTACATTTACTCAAGTCTTACTTTACTGGAGTATTTACAATTTCCAGTACTTTTACTTCTACTCCACTGCATCTCAGAGGCAAATATTGTACTTTTCACTCCACTATTGCATTGTGAGCTTGTATATCTGCTATTTTCATAAGAGTTTTTATACATTTGAAAACTGGGACATTCTACATAATAATTACATTCTACTTTGGTACCTTAAAGACGCAGTGAAGTGACATTTTCGGTCATTTTATTTTGAAGGTTCAGCCTGAAACGTCGGCTCAACGACTCTAAACCAATCAGAAGGTCCCATCCCTTCAGGCCATGGGACGTTGGATCTCAATCACTTCAGCCTTGCGCAACACGGCTAGTGTTTGTTTACAAGTGAGAGAGAGACGGCCAGTGAAGCACGTTTGCTACTACCTGGCTTATTTCTAACCTATAATGTTTTCAGATACATATTTTAGTGTGCAGATGAAGTTTAAAATGAGTAATACACTCATCTTCAATGAGATTCAAAACGGAGTATCTCTGTAATTAAAATCAGCTGTGTTTGAAGAACATGCAGCTATGGGAATCAAACAGGTGCATGTAATCAAGATTCATTTATATTCATGAAGGCTGCGTTATGTCATCACGCAGCACGTTTTCGTTTACAGGAAGTAATTAAGATTGGCTTTTTAGGGACTTTAGATGTAAAAACACAAAAAAAAAAAATGTAATTATTTTTTTGGCATCTATTGTTAGGTATGCCCATATGATGACCACGGATATGCTCTAAAAGTGTGAAAAACATATTTTTCATTTCACTACACCTTTCAGTGGCCTACATTAACATTTTGATACCAATACCTTTTACTCAAGTACATTCTGAATTTCTGACCATACATACATTCATACACACATATGCTACAAGTGAAAGTCAGAAATTCAGAATTTACTTGAGCAAAAGGTATTGGTATCAAAATGTTAATGTAGGCTACTTAAGGTACCAAAGTAGAAAGTACGCATTATGTACATATGTAGAATGTCCCAGTTTTCAAATGTATAAAAAAATCTTAAGAAAATAGCAGATCTACAAGCTCACAATGCAATAGTTGAGTGAAAAGTACAATATTTGCCTCTGAGATGCAGTGGAGTAGAAGTAAAAGTACTGGAAATTGTAAATACTCAAGTAAAGCAAAAAATACCTAAGAAATCATACATAAGTACAGTACTTGAGTAAATGTACTTGGTTACTTTACACCACTGTATGGTGAGTATATATATTGGTATAAAAAGGAAATGCTAAAATAAGCATATGTGTTCTACACAGGCAGGTAACATTGCTAGCATTCTCAATCTAGCTATTAAAGTCAATTTCCAAATGGTAAGATGTAAAAGAACAATAACATCATCAAGAAAACAAGATAATACAGCACACAGTATTAGAATAACTTTACATTTCGAAATAAGACATTAGTTGGCTTGTGTCTGATGAGCAGAATGCATGTAAGTCAATGGAGAAAATAGACTGATCCCCTCCTAATGGAAACCAGGAAGTAAATAGACGTCACGTGACCCGATGTGAATAAGGCCTAATACAGCCACTGTGGGCATAAAACAATACGTTGAAGGGTACGTTTAGGTCTGATAATGATGTACAGTACACATGTTCACATCATGTATAGGCTACTTTACATCACTGAAGACCATTTAGCAAATTCTTAATTTGTTTAACATTTGAGAAACAAAAATAGCCAATTTAACAAAGACGTGCCCACTATTCCTGTATCAAACACCATTTTCAAGTAAATACACAATGCTTAGCATTTAATCCAGTTTTAGAAACAACTAAACAGTGGCTCTCAAAGGTTTTCATATCAAGGACCCCAAATGAAAATGCATTTGACCAAGGATTGGGCCTCTTCCGTACTTTCCTTCACAGGTGTTACAAATGATACTAATTAAGAGTGTACAGATGGAACCAAATGGACCCGTAATTTGTTTCCATTTGTACACTCGGAGTTAAAGGGATATTTCATTTTCAAAAAAAACTTTGGGTCATTTTATCGTCTACTCAGGCTTTTGTGAGCCCCCCAGACTGTTTTTAAGTTGCTTGATTCAGTATTTAGACATTTGATATTCATTTTATCAGACACGCGCCCTTGACACGGCTCCCTTATCAAACAAGCTGGTTGCTTGTTTCTCTCACAGAATCTGGCAACACCGAGGACAAGCTTCACGCCGTTCTGCATGAACGGCAGCTCATAAGGGACATTCAGTGCATGTTTGAGTGTCAGTACACTGCAAAATGAGGATTAGTGGGAAAAAACGAACTTTGGAGGTGCTAAAATAGGCGATTTTCATTTATACACATTACTCCATTAAGCCAGGGGGAAGGGGTCTCCACAATGGACAACAGGGGCTTCTCTGGACAAATTCAACGGCCCTTTGTATGTTGGTGAGTGATTAGCGTCACATCAAAGCAAACATCTGAAATGACTGGAATTCTCCTTTAACCCTTTAAGACCGGGAACGTATCCGTGTCATTTTTAGATTTCTTAATAGGCTATAAAAAAAATTGCAGATCTACAAGCTCATAGCGCGGCACCGAGTGCCGCGCTATGAGCTTGTAGATCTGCAAATTTTTTTCGAAAGAAATCGTGAAAATGTGTGCAAATCTTTGAATATATATATATTTTATTAAGCAAACATTTGTAACTCAAATCTTTGCTTCTGGGGGGATTCTACAAATGTAGAAATCCTCAGACCCCGCAGACCCCCATCTCAAAATATTTTGTTCCAGAAGCAAAGATTTTAGTTAAGAATGTTAGTTAAAAAATATATAAATTCAATGATTTGCACACATTCAAGATTTTTCCAATAAATAGCAGATCTACAGTACAAGCTCATAGTGCGGCACTATGAGCTTGTATATCTGCCATTTGACACAGATGCGTTCCCGGTCTTAATGGTGACACAGCCCTATAGTTTATAGTGTTCAGGTGTGATCCAGGTACGTACCGTGTGGGGTCTCCCGCCGCGTGGTTGAAGATAGCTGGTATTAATAGAGCCGCGTAGGTTGTATGGCACCACGTCCCGAGCACCGTACGCCTTGTATCTCCAACGGAGAGCGTTCGTTGGCACCGTTATACGTTTCAACTCTCAGGGCTCGTTGCTGCGCTGTCGAGGTTCCATCTTCCTGCCCCTTCTCCCGAGTTACAGACACTCTATTACCAGCTATCTCCTGATGACTCCATCCATCCTTTGAACCTTCCCTGAAGCATTCATACAGCGAGTCAAACGCTGAGTCATAGCTAGGAGCCATGACTCAGCGTTTTCAACTCACTGTATGAAGTAGATTTAGTCCACTCTGCAGAAGGTCACCGCATGATTAACCTGCAAGACACAGATATACACCAACATTACATTTAATATATTTTATAATAATAAAAAATCTAGTTTTTAAGTAGGCTATAGTGCAGGGGTGATGCAACTTTGATGATGTAGACTAGAGGGCCACTATATATATTTCCACACTCACTCCAGAGGGACACATTGCATATTGTTACTGTCGGACAGGAAAAAAATAGCTGATCTACAAGCTCAGAGCTTGTAGATCAGCTATTTTTGCTATTTTGGAATACTTAATTATTTTTTGGTATTTTTAAATTCGAATCCTGAAACGTGTATTTTTTTATATAATTTCAAATACATTTAGTTATACTTAAGTTAACTTTATGAACTTACATACAAATACATTGGACTGTCATTAAACTAATAATATCAAACTGAAGTAATTAAAGCGGGTCATGATTGCATGTTTGGAATTGGAGCAGCTGAAATCAATAATATATCACTATTAACCTGCGGCCGCACTAAGTGAAGGTGGGGGCCGCATGTGGCCCCCGGGCCGCCAGTTGCCCATGTATGCTATACTGTTAACCCTTTAAGACCGGGAACGCATCAGTGTAACCACTTTAACCATTATCTTACACTTTGGCTATTCAAAAATAGCAGATATACAAGCTCATAGCGAGGCACCGAGTGCCGCGCTATGAGCTTGTAGATCTGCTAATTTTTGAAAAATCGTGAAAATGTGCATATTTATTTGATTCAAATTTTTGCTTCTGGGGGTCCCTGGAACAACATTTTGAGATGGGGGTACACGGCCAAATACATATCATTTTGGGTGGTCCTTGTCCTTGACATGAAAAAGTTTGATTATAGCAACATAAATTATTTTCAAAAAACTGTTATGATTTAGAAGACATTTGTAGAATCCCCCCAGAAGCAAATATTAGAGTTAAAAATGTAAATCTTTAAAACATAATTTTGAAAAATGTGCAAAAATGTTCATGATTTCTTTTTTAAATAGCAGATTTACAAGCTCGTATCGTGGCACTCGGTGCCGCGCTATGAGCTTGTAGATCTGCTATTTTTTGAATAGCCCAAAGCATAAGATAATGGTTAAAGTGGTTCAACCTCTCATCCTACTTGATCATACTCAGCGTCGCATAAAAGCATCAACAGTAGCAGATCTACAAGCTTGAAATGCACAAAACACGGTTTGAGCTTGTAGATCTGCTACTTTTGCCATTTTTGAATCCTGAAAAGTAACAGTTTTGGACATTCTGAGGTTTCCTCCCGATAAAGACGATATTATAGTTTCATTTTAGCATTGGATCAAGACTCAGATTTCTTCTTATCGATTTTGATATCGATATTTAGTTTAGATTAATTATTCTCCTGCCTGAGTGTTATTTATCTTATGTTACAATTTAGCTCAGTTTAATCTCTATCCTTAGGCTTTTACATTTGTTTTGTTGTAAGTCAATGAGGAGCAAATTTTGAATTATCAATTCCTAATCAATGGAGCAATTATTTTTGATTTCTTGTTCACCTTTGGAGTTACATCATGGCAAGGTAACTACACAACCCAAACCTCTACCAAAGTGGTCTTTCCCTTTAATTTATGGGGATTTATGAGCCGTTTAAAACTACCAACAAGCATCAGACTCGATCACCATAAATAAAATCCCTGACCGTCTTGATCCAAAGCTTAAATAGATTATAAAACGCACATTAATGTATATATGTCGGGTTACAATTACAAACCCCCTCACAGTGATTGTGGTTTAAGGTGTAACCTGTAGGTGACAATTTAGTTGAGACCGTTTGGAACAAATGTTTGTTTGATGATAGCCTTGCTTGGATCAAGACTAAATAGATGAATTTAATCAATTTGGATAGGCCCCATTTGCACATTATACCTATGAAGTAAAAGTCAGACTCGATAAAAATGACTAGTTTGATGCATTTTCTCCCTCGGTTATAAAACACAACATTTCACATTTGTCCATTTGGGTGTCAAAATAATTCACAGTCCTAGAACACCTTGAATGCTTAAATAATAATTGTGTTAAATATTGGTGGGTAAAAACGTGTCATGTTGATATAAATCAAACATCAAGTTACCTTCTAGAGAGCTGGCACGTTTCAGACCAAACTATTCAAACCAAACGAGCGTTGTGCGCCTGCGTCCATTTCTAAATCCATGTCACATCCGGTCCAAAGCCCCGCCTACTGGATCCGGTGTGTTGAAATCGTTCACATTAAAAGGATTCACCGTTTCCGTGTCCGTTTTCTGACCGGATCCCCAACCTGCAGAGTGAATTGATCCCCAGAGACAGTCATCAACACACTAAACCATCGACACCTGTGTGGAGTCAAAAAGCCCCCCCCCATTAACATTAATGGTTTTGGACATTCAGCAATGATATGTGATTGATTGTTCTTGTAGTTTGAATCGTGCATATTTAATTAGATCATTTACATATTTGTGTAAATGGTCCATTTAAAACCAGCATGATGGAATCAATATGAACTAACTGTATTATTTAAATGCTATAATCCAGGGGTCTTCAACGTTTTCAGGCCAAGGACCCCCTAGTTGAGAGAGAGATGAAGCAGGGACCCCCCTCTATATTGTATAAAATTAAGTTTCAGCTTAAACTTTTACTTGGTCCGCTCTTTTTTCCCTCTACACCTATACCTCTTTGCCAAAAATAGCAGGTCTACAAGCCCACAACACCTCGCACGTTGTGGGCTTGTAAATCTGCTATTTTTGGCTAAAGTTCTCCCCAGAAAAGGGTTGCTAGGGTTCAAGTGGCTAATGTAAAAACAAAAAACAAAAAATCATCACATAAAGATTTTGGCGGACCCCCTGTAGTAACTCTGAGGCCCCCATAGGGGTCCCGGACCCCCTGTTGAAGACCCCTGCTATAATCCTCAGACACATGTGGTGTCTGCTGATGGACACTAGATAGCGTCCAAACAGTGTAATGTTGGTTCTATGAAGCAGAGCACTTAGAGAGAACTTACTAACGCTGTGGACCAGAGAGCTAAAGGCTGCTAGCTGACAGCTGTAGAATACAACTCTCGTAGACGTATTTATGATTCTGACGTTTTCAATCTACGAGAGTTGTAGGGTTCACCCCCCATGGACACAGGGACGTTCAGCACTATACCCGGTAGACACTCCAAACATGTACAAATTGAAAAAAATGGTGCTTAACCCCACACCCCAAATGTTAACTCTCGCTACGGGGTAGTAGTTTAATGTAATAATCTATATCTTTCAATAAAGAAGTGTTTTAATGCCGTATGTGACCGATTCTGTCGGAAGTTCCCAATGGGCGGTAATGACGCGCCTATCTGGTGAAACCCGGAATTACACTCAATGTAAACAGGAAGTAAACGAGGGTGAAAAAATGGCGTTCGGCCACAGACGGCATTAAAACACTTCTGTATTGAAAGATATGGATTATTACATTAAACTACTACCCCGTAGCGAGACGTAACATTAGGTGTGTGGGGGTAAGCACCTTTATTTTCAATGTGTACATGTTTGGAGTGTCTACGGGGTATAGTGCTAAAAGTCCCTGCGTCCATGGGGGTGAACCCTACAACTCTCGTAGATTGAAAACGTCAGAATCATGAATACGTCTACGAGAGTTGTATTCTACAGCTAAATGGCTGCCAAGCAGTCCTCACAGCAGAACAAACAGTGTACATCCCAAACGGAGTTTCAAAAACAACAACAGTACAACACACTCATAACAATGCTTCGCTACGTTTATAATATCTCACAATAAATGATGTTATAACCGTGATCATGTGATGTTTATAAAACCAATTCCACGTGTGCAATGCATCAAAGTCTCTGTGGCGCAACCGGTTAGCGCGTTCGGCTGTTAACCGAAAGGTTGGTGGTTCGAGTCCACCCAGGGACGGACGACTTTTTTTTCCCCCCTCCCAACTTTTATTAAAATACATCCAAAAACATTATAGAAGTGTTATTAGACGGTTTGGTTGAATGCTTAATTGATTGATTGAAATACTCTATTTAGGAGTTTGCAGAGAAAAAAGCACATGGAAGTACAGTTTAAATACACGGTCAACTAAATAGGATTAAAAAGCCCATGAAAGCCAAACGGCTTGTTTCACAGAAATGAAGACCTGAGGTCGCTTTTACAAATGCCTTCTAAATCCGTAGTTCTCAAACGTTTTCGTGCCAAGAAATCCCACAATCATATATCTATATATACGGCCGCAGCCAAGGCGGTGATCATGTGATCTTTATAAACCCTATTCCTAGTCTGGCGGTGCATCAAAGTCTCTGTGGCGCAACCGGTTAGCGCGTTCGGCTGTTAACCGAAAGGTTGGTGGTTCGAATCCACCCAGGGACGGATGACTTTTTTTTTTTTCAACTTGTATTAAAATATATCCACAAACATGATAGAGTTGTTTATTAGACGGTTTGGTTGAATGCTTGATTCACATAATTTAACGGTCTGTTATTATTCAATTAATGACAGTAAACAATCAGTAAACAGACTGCTGAATCAAATGAAGACCTGAGGCCGATTCTACAAATGCCTTCTAAATCAGTAGTTCTCGAACTTTTTCGTGCCAAGGAAGGACCCCCAGAATGTATTCAGCCGCGGCCCCCCCCACAAATACATATTCATTCGGGGGTCCTTGACATGAAAATGATTGAGAACTACTGGTTTAAACAACACAAGGAGAACATGAAGACCAGATAATACCCAAAATGGAGACCAAATAAACAGTCAAATAAACAGTCATAGATTTCATAGATTTAAATTCATGTTTCTTTTTGTTAATTTCAGACATTTAGCCACTTAAACCTTCAATACTTGGTACTTGATTTGCTCCTTTTCCCCCTCTACATCAAAACTCTTTGCCGAAAATAGCCGATCTACAAGCTCACGCTGCGAGCTTGTAGATCTGATATTTTCGTCTAATGTTCCCCTCCCTCCAGAATAGGGATGCTAGGGTTCAAGTGGTTAACGTAAAAAAAAAAAAAAGCAACACGGCTACACCAAACAAAGACATTATAAGTGTGTTAGATTTTCAAGTAACCAGACAGACATACTTTACCTGAAGACCTGAAGCCGATTCTACATGTCTCCTAAATCCCAACAGTTTTCTGAAAAACGTATGTTTCTATATCAGTGGAGCTCAAACTTTTTCATGTCAAGGACCCCCAAAATGATATGTACTTGGCCGCGGACCCCCATCAAAATATTTTGTTCCAGGGACCCCCCCAGAAGCAAAGATTTGAGTTAAAAATATTCGCTTTAAAAATATATATATTCAAAAGATTTGCACACATTTTCACGATTTTTCAAAAATAGCAATAGCCAAAGTGTAAAATAAAGCTTTTTAGCTCAAATCCATTTCACAGGTCTCAAATGTATATAACATGTATACAATTATTTTTGAAAATAGCCGATCTACAAGCTTGTGAGCTTGTAGATCGTCTATTTTCAAATAGCCAAAGTTTAAATAGGGCCGAAGTTGTTAATGTATGTTTTGTAATAATAATCAAAATCTACAAAGTAACTATAACGTTTTGTTTTTTTAAATGCAGCGGAGTAAAAAGTGCAATATTTGACTTCGAGATGTAGTGGAGTAAAAGTAAAACTATAAAAAAAAAGGAAATACTATTTAAAAATGAAACAGTAAAGTAAAAGGCTATTTCTAAAATAAGTTTTAAGCTGTTTTTATTGTTTACATTTTAGTCATAGAGGGCAATTACAATGCATGTTTCCTCATGTTACTTGAAAACATTAAAAAACAAAACATTCAAACATGTACGCAGAGGAAGTTTCTTTAATATCTAATCCAGTGGTTCTCTACCTTTTCAGGCCATGACCCCATGAATCTGAACTGGGGACCCCCCCAAAACAATCATATTTGAACTGGGGACCCCCCAAAACAATCATATTTGAACTGGGGACCCCCCCACTCTGACAAGCACTTGGAATGTAGGAGTTCAGGCATTGCATTTAGTTTGACTCGGTTCCACAGATAAATATTGTGAAAATAGCAGATCTACAAGCTCACAACGCCTCGCAACGCGAGGCATTGTGAGCTTGTAGATCTGCAATATTTATTCTCAAAATTGTTGTCTCTTTCTTATATCCATTTGACAATTTGGTCAATGTTTGACCAAATTTTCTTTAGGTATTAAAAAGGTCTAAAAGTCATTAAATCGTCACTTCACTGTGATATGGGATGTCGCGGGATGCTGAGGAATGTTCATGGACTCTATTTTGCAGGTGGCGTACACAAGCGAGGAGTTGTGAGCTTGTAGTTGTGCTATTTTCACTATTTACTCTTTTCTTTGAACCCATTTAGACATGAGGCCGATTCTAAAAACGCCTTCTAAATCCTGACCTCAAGTTTTCTGAAAAACTTCAAATATTTATTCACAAATGACAACAAATGCATGTTGCTATATATATACCAGGGGTCTTCAACGTTTTCAGGCCAAGGACCCCCTAGCTGAAAGAGAGATGAAGCAGGGACCCCCTCTATATTGTATAAATTTGTGTTTCAGATTAAAGTTTTTTTTTTTTACTCAGTCTGCTATTTTTTCCCTCTACACCTATAGCCTCTTGGCCAAAAATAGCCGATCTACAAGCTCTCAACGCCTCGCAGCGCGAGGCGTTGAGAGCTTGTAGATCTGCTATTTTCGGCTAATGTTCCCCTCAGAAAAGGAATTCTAGGGTTCAAGTGGTTAATGTAAAAAAATCACACAAAGATTTGGCGGACCCCCTATAGTAGCTCTGAGGACCCCATAGGGGTCCCGGACCCCCTGTTGAAGACCCCTGCTATATACTGTACATAGCTGAAAGGTATAGCTACAAATACTGGTTCCCGC
Source organism: Gymnoscopelus microlampas (assembly GCF_963454915.1). Taxonomy (NCBI): domain Eukaryota; kingdom Metazoa; phylum Chordata; class Actinopteri; order Myctophiformes; family Myctophidae; genus Gymnoscopelus; species Gymnoscopelus microlampas. Next base: position 2,949,894 of record NC_139956.1, read on the forward strand.
CCAAAATGGGTTAAAATGATTGCTCATTAATCGTGAATAATCGAGAACAATATTGTACTTCCACTTTGTTTGCTTTTTTAGTCTTTTATTTATTTTTTTACAATTGTAACATTGTAAAACAGAACATTACAGGCAGGCATTTTGAATGTTCATCCTTCCTACCCCAGCAAGATACATACAAGATTTTCCACCTGGCAGTGACAAGATCTCGAGTTCTCAAATTCTGCCCCAACCCAACCCGACCCAAGTAAAAAACAAAATTAAAATAATAATCTATTACCCCCCAAAAAATAAATTTCAACTGCCCCTAGCGGCCTAACGGTAAGGCCGACGGAAATGGCAGTGGATGTTTTGGATGCCGCTCAAAGTGAACTTATACTCAGGGATCTAGTTTGTCACCTTCCTAGACCGTGTTATTAACACATCGGGTGCCAGCATTTTTCCATAACAACTTACGTTGGGTGCCAGCATTCTCCCCATTGACTGCGCTTTGCTGTTAAAAGCTTTAGACTCCGCGACAAGCAAATCCACGTGAAAAAAAAGCATCCATTCATGTTGAGCGATGACCCTGGCTACAGCCTGGAACCATAACATTTCACTTGCGAGTTACAATGGGGGGGGGGGATCGCGCATCGCGCATGACCGGTTTTCACCACCGGAAACGGATTCGGAGATATAGGCGTTTTAAAGAAGGAAATAGACAGGAAGCGGATGGAAGCCATGTTTCTGTTTCCGGTGATCTATCTGGCCCTTCCTTCTCAAGATCACAATGGGTATCCCAGAGCTGCTCTAGCCCCGCCCGCGCGGAGAAAAACGAAAAAAACAAAAAGACTGAAATCACGGTTCAGACCGTGAACGGCACCAGAGCGCTACTATGTAAATACACGGTTCAGACGGTGATCGGCACCCGATGTGTTAAAGAAAAACGACAATGGCCGAAGCTCAAATCGAAAATGGTAATTGCTCGGGCAGAGTCGAGCCTCGGGCCGGGCCCAGTTAGGGCCCAGTTAGGGAGAGTTGAGAACTCTAGTATGGGTCCGCATGTGTGATTTTAGATTATCGCTGTCACCGAAGCTTTTGCTACACACTGTACAAGTGCCTCCTCTTTCCCCTGTATGAATCCTCATGTGTGTCTTCAGATAACCTTTCTGGCCAAAGCCTTTGCTGCAAACTGAGCAAACAAACGGCTTTAACCCCGTGTGAGTCTTCATGTGTTTCTTCAGATAACTATTCTCAGCATAGCTTTTGCTGCAAACCGAACAGACGAACGGCTTTTCCCCCGTGTGGATCTTCATGTGTTTTTTTAGATCCGTTCTCTGACCGTAGCCTTTGCTGCAAAACGGACAAACGAACGGCTTCTCCCCCGTGTGAGTCTGAATGTGCTTGTTCAGATTGAACAGTCGACTGTAGCCTTTGCTACAAATTGAACAGATGAACGGCTGGGACGCGTTGTCGCTCGAGGGCGATCTCTGTCCTTCCGCACGGCGCTGCGCCTTGTGTGACTTCGGTGCGTTTGAAGGCGACCGATCTGCGCCGGTCTCCTCCTCCCAGTCGTCACTGTCTTCAGTGACGTCAGAGTCAGAACAGTCTGAAGAGAGGAGCTGGTCATCACTGGTCGGCTGTGATGTTCCACTGTCCTCTACGTCAGCTGGTGTTTTCACGCGTTCGGTTGAGCTGCCGGCTACAGGCTCCGTCTCTCTGTTTTCACCATCATCATCGTCATCATCGTCACCTTCACTTTTCACTGCTAGTGACGTCAGCATTGGCCCGTCAACCTCTTCTGGTCTTTGAAGTAGCTCCTCCTCCTGCTCCTCTTTAACGTGTGGAGGCTCTGGTGGTTCCTCCTTAACCAGACTGGGGCTCCCCTCCTCTCCTTCAGGGGAAACCTCCTCTTTGCACACGGGGAGGTTCAGGGAGTCTGGGGAAAAGATACAATGACAGCTAACATGAAATAATTTAAAAAACATTTTTGATGACTGATCATGCACCCGTCCTCATCGATGGCGCTGCAGTCTAAAGGGTCAGAAAGTTCATTTTTTTAACTTATACATTGTTATCCCACTATTTTGTAACCCTTTTTTTTCACACGGTGCCAATTTTATAAGTGATCCTGGGCGCTACACTCCCCCCACCAGCCTAGGGAGCCCAGGGCCGAGCTCATGCCTCCTTCAATGCATGAGAGCCAACTGACCTTCTTGTCACCTGACAGGGGAGAGTTTCCCCAGTAGGACGTAGCGCGTGGAAGGAAGGAACACGTTATTCCATCCAGTTCCTTTCCCCTCCATCAGGCGGTATAGCGACCAGGATTACTACATGTTTTTGTGAGGGTAATAACTACCCTAGGAGACACGGGGAGAACATGCAAACTCCACACAGAGTAGGCCCTTTTGCCAACCCCACCTAGGGTCAGCATTAAGTTTCAAGTTCCTCGGAGTACACATCGAGGAGGAGCTCAAATGGGAGAAACACACGCCACACACACACGTGAGGAAGAAGGCTCAGCAGCGACTGTACTGGCTCCGCCGCCTGAAGAAGTTCGGAGTGGGACACCGCATCCTCAGGCTGTATTACAACAGCTCAGTTGAAGGCGTCCTAACAGGCTGTGTCACGGCCTGGTATGGGAACTGTACGGCCCGAGAAACGATAAGCCTACAGCGAGTGGTGCGATCATCAGAGCGCATAATGGGAGGCGAGCTCCCGGCGCTCCAGGAACTGTACAAAAAGCGGTGTGTAGTCAAAGCCCAGAGCATCATGACAGACAACTTAAAGCACCACCCAAGTCACAAACCGTTCAATCTGGGAACCCATCGTCAAAAAAAAGGAAAAACAGCCTTTGATTTGACTCTGGGGGGAGTGATTAAGTAGACCTATGCTCACTGGAAACTGGGGTTTTGGTCTGCCCTCAGCCCTCCACATCCGGTGGTGCGACTATGTTTTCATTCTCACTAACAATATTTCTCCACGGAACACTAACACCATTTCTCCCAGAGAACATGGATGGTTTTGGTTATAAGCCCACTTGTTTCTATGATGAAAGAACAATTTAAAATGTTACTAACTTTCCGTGGTTTTGTCGGCTCCGAGGACGCTATTGTTAAATGAGTTTTGGTTTGTTTCCAGTGGGAAGCGAGCCGCACAGATGTAAATCCCGGCCACTACATTTGATTGGGTAAAGCGCGGCCTGCTTCCTGATCTGAAGGCCCGCCCACTTGTAGCCATAGGATCTCAACGGGGATCCCGACAGATTCAAGCGCAGCTCTGAATCTGTTCTTGAGAGATTACAAACCGTTGAACCCCCAACGACCGGGCAAGGGGGCGTACCGCAGTATCAAGAGCAGAACTACCAGGTTCATGAACAGTTCCAGTCTCAGACCTTTGCTCTTCCTTGAACCTACCAGTGGATCATACCAGGGACAAATGACTTGGACTTTTTCCTTGCTCTTCCTCATGGACCTACTTATGGATTATACCAGTGTCAGTCTACCTTATGTGGATTATACCAGTGTCAGTCTACCTTATGTGGATTATACCAGTGTCAGTCTACCTTATGTGGATTATGCGGTGGACACGCGCTGACATTTTGCACCTTAATTCCATATACAACGCACTGACTTTTGTCTTCTAGCACCTTAACTAACGTCCATAAGTGATTCATGTACAGTATACATCTGCTGCTATGCTCACGCACCTTTATATCTTATCTCAGGTACTAATGTAAATATGTAGATCATGTGTTTGTTTTTAATTGATTGATCTCTTTTACCCCTTGACGCAAGGGGTAAAACTTGTCACACGGCTCATAGAGTCACAGATCACAGACATATATACGCTACCAGCTCGGTTTAGACTGAAAGAGAGATGTGCATCTGTGTAACTGTTTATTTACTGACCATCAAACTTGGAGAGGAGAGAACACACGTTACCTGCTTACTCGTCAATTCACTCTCGTGGTGTTTTTACTCTCCCTCTCTCTCTCTCTCCCTCTCTCTCCAGGTCCTCTCATCAAGTTGTAAACATTGACAACTGTTTTGATGTGAGGGGGAGGCGGGGCCTTTCCCTTTACCTTCGGAGCTCTCCATAACTAGCGTAGTCCTGCCTCACTAAAGACTACCCGGCTCAATTTGTCTAACAGCGGATAACAAAGTGGTTATTGTGAAGATGTACGAACCTAACTCAGTTTCATTTCATCCGCGGTCCCTTTCCTTAGCAGGAAGGGACACTGAGGGGGAAATGTGAAAGCTGAATTAATAATAAATAGCCTAAATAAGAAACGTATTGTATTGTACGTGCATTTGAGGTGACGGTACGGCTTCTAGAGGCACCGGAGCACAGGAGGGAGGTTCCAGAGCCAAGCTCCATGGAGAATGAATTAAGCCCCGCCCATGTATCATGTCTTTACCTGAGAGAGTGTTGTTCCACCGGGTCTTCCTGTGTGGTGACATCACCGTCCACACTTCAGCCTCTTCCTGTTCCTGTTTGATCTGTGGAGGTCCAGGTTCCTCCTGGACCAGACTGGGGCTCCTCCTCTCCTCCTCTTTGCACACAGACAGAAGGAGGACAGAAGGAGGTGTAGTGACCGCCAGAGGTAAAACATAGTCTATAGCAGCCCTTGACAGCGATTCTGAGCGTTTTCACTGACTCAGTGATGCTGCTAGTCCTGCTTTCGGCGTCTCTGACGCACATTTTTAACACATTAAGACCTGGAACGCATCTTTTTTGATTTGAGCCAAAAAGCATTGTTTTACACTTTGGCTATTCAAAAATAGCAGATCTACAAGCACGTAGAGTGGCACCGAGTGCCGCGCTACGAGCTTGTAGAACTGCTATTTATTTATTTTTATCTTGAAGGTTTGTGCAAATCTTTGAATATATATAGTTTTAAAGCCAAGACGAGAAATCCATGTGAAACAAAGCATGCGTTAATTTTGCACGATGGTCCTGGCTAACGCCTGGAACGATAACATCTCTCACGTGAGTAACAATGGCGGAGCGATCGTGCACAAAAAATGAGTCGTTTTCCCCAGCGTAAAAAGTTTCGGAGATATAGGGGTTTTAGAGAAGGATATAGAACGGAAGCGGATGGGAGCCATGTTTTTTGACACGGTGATCTATAAACAGGGGTGCACATAACTCGCATCGCCGTGCACGCAGCCAGCAGCGGCTGTTAGAGGCACTCGTCACCGATGATGAACGCATCGTAATGGTGCAAAATATGCCGTGAACGTCTCAATCTGGCGGATAAAAGCAGCGCAGCACCTTGGGGGCTTCTCCTAACGGCGTGAGAGAAAAAAAACGGCGATGGCGTTGAGGGACCGTGCTGAATCCCCCCAAACTTTTTTCATGTCAAGGATCCCCCAAAATGACATGTATTTGGCCGCCGACCCCCCAATCTCGAAATATGTTGTTCCAGGGAACCCCCCAGAAGCAAAGATTTGAGTTAAAAATGTATATGTATTCAAAGATTTGCACACATTTTCACAATTTATTTAACAATAAATAGCAGATCTACAAGCTCATAGCGCGCTATGAGCTTGTAGATCTGCTATTTTTGAATAGCCCAAAGACATCTAAAAATGACACACAGATGCGTTCCCGGTCTTAACACATCGGGTGCCAATCACGGTCTGAACCGTGTGTTTACATAGTAGCGCTCCGGTGCCGTTCACGGTCTGAACCGTGATTTCAGTCTTTTTGTTTTTTTCCAACAGTAAAAGTACTGAAATGTTTGAAAATAGACGATCTACAAGCTCAAAACGCGTCGTGTTGTGAGCTTGTAGATCTGCTATTTTCAAATAGCCTAGGTAAAATAGGACTAAAGTGGTTAATGTATGTTTTATAACGTAATAGTTTATATCTGCAAAGTAACTTAAGTTTTTAAATAATTGTAGTGGAGTAAAAGTACAATATTTGCCTCTGAGATGTAGTGGAGTAGAAGTAACAGTATTGAAAATTGGAAATACTCCAGTGAAGTAAAAAAAAAAATACCTCAAAATTGTACTTAAGTACAGTACTTGAGCAAATGTACTTTAGTTACTTTACACCAAGGGGCAAGTCTTAGATATTTACGATGAGGCCGACAAAATGGCCAGAGTGGCGCTGTTTTACCCTGTTTTTTTATTACAGTAAGATTTTCTTACTGTAATAAAAATTGTCATAAATTCTATATGCTTCCAGTTGCTAGTTTAAAGTCTCCTTTCAATCATCATGATATGCGTTTTGCTAAATTATGGTCCTATTTATTATAAAATTGACGATAAAGTAGGCTATTCTCTAGGAGGGGCGGGATGATTTGATTGACAAGCTACACAACCAATAGCATTCATTCCCCGCCCCCCGCTCTTGATTGACAAGCTACCCAACCAATAATGGTCTGGTCTCATTCTGACGCGATATTGAAAGATGGCGGACCTACAGTCCTGGAACAATCGGCTTCATTTTCGGTCTGTAGAAAGCAGCGGAGTGGCTTTGTCCATCTCATTTATACAGTCTATGCTTTACACCACTGGTCATGATGTTATGGTACAGTGAGAATACATACTGAGGTGTGTGTGGTCTTCAGGCTCCTCCTGTTTGATATAAATGTCCCTGGATGAGTCTGGAGAGTTCATCTTCACCTGGCAGGTCTCTGGACTCCACACACTGGTCTGAAACCAACACATTGAACACTGAATTTAACTCATTAACACAGGGGTCTTCAACAGGGGGTCCGGGACCCCTAGGGGGTCCTCAGAGTTGCTACAGGGGGTCCGCCAAATCTTTGTGTGATATGATCTTCTTTTTTTTTACATTAACCACTTGAACCCTAGCATCCCTATTCTGAGGAGAACTTTAGCCAAACATAGCAGATCAACAAGCTCTCAACGCCTCGCGCTGCGAGGCGTTGAGAGCTTGTAGATCTGCTATTTTTGGCAACAAGGTATAGGTGTAGAGGGAAAAAAGAACAGTAAACGTAAACAAAAAAAGTTCAATATAAAACACAATTTTATACAATATAGAGGGGGTCCCTGCTTCATTTCTCTCTCAGCTAGGGGGTCCTTGGCCAGAAAACGTTGAAGACCCCAGCATTAACACATTGAGTGGCAAAAACGTCTATAACCGTTTTTGAAAAAAGAAATATTAATATTTATTTTTATCCTTCACAGCACCAGGAGATATCTTTTTTTTTTTTAAGATTTAGACTCCCATCCACTTCCTGGTTAACTTATTACTTTAAAAGCCTGTATCTCGGCTCCTGTGTACTTTTTTTTTTAACAATGTATTTTTGACTATTTTCAACTGGCTGCAACTATGGAACGGATTACCTAATGTTTTTTGGTTTTTTTTTTTAGGATTGTACGAGGCCCCTGTGTGTGTAATGAGGGGATCACCATGAGTACGGTGATCACGGAAAATATTTTGTGACTACTTGAAAAAGGTAGAAAAATTGTTATAAACGCTGGCACTGGCTGTACCCTGTTTAATTAAAAAAAACCTCTGGCACTCAATGACCGGGAACATATCTGTGTCATTTTATTTCTTTGCCAATTCAAAAATAGCAGATATATGAGCTTGTAGATCTGTTGTTGTTTTTTTAATAAATGTGTTTAAATATAAATGTGTGCAAATCGTTCAATATATAGTTTTTAAAGCAAACATTTGTAAAGAAAAATATATTATTTTTTTGTTCCAGAGACCTCCAGAAGCATTTAGGTAAAACATGTATGTATATATATTCAAAGATTTGCACAAATTGACGTTCAAGAACTTTCAAAAATAGCAGATCTACAAGCTCCTCAAGGTATGAGCTTTTTTTGTATCGTGAAAATGTGTGCAAATCTTTAGTTTGCATATATATTTGAGTTACAAATGTTTGCTTTAAAAAATATACATATATTCAAAGATTTGCAAAAATAGTGAGTGTTTTTGGCAAAAAATAGCAGATCTGCTATTTTCAAAAAATTTGAATAGCTAAAGAAATCTAAAAATGACACAGATGTGTTTCCCGCTATTAATGAGTTAACCCATTAAGACCGGGAACGCATCTGTGTCACTTAAGATTTCTTTGGCTATTCCAAAATAGCAGATCTACAAGCTCATAGCGCGGCACCGAGTGCCGCGCTATGAGCTTGTAGACCTGCTATTTTGGAAAGAAAAGTCGTGAAAATGTGTGGACATCTTTGAATATAAATATATACACATTTTTAACTCAAGTCTTTGCTTCTGGGGGTCCCTGGAACGAAATATTTTCAGATGGGGGTCCGCAGCCAAATACATAACATTTTGGGGGTCCTTGACATGAAAAAGCAGTGGGAGAACTACTGAGATAGATAGATAGATAGATAGATAGATAGATAGATAGATAGATAGATAGATAGATAGATAGATAGATAGATAGATAGATAGATAGATAGAGCAACATAAGTAGCAGTGCAGGGCAGCAGCCATCCCACCGTCCCAACCAATGGAGGCACAGACAGAGTGATTACTACAGGGTCCAACAGACTTTGATGTCTCACCTCAAAAGCCCGTATCTCTCCAAACATGTACAAATGTAAAATATAAGCTGCTTACCCGCTTGCCCCAAATGTTAACTCAGCCCACGCAGTATTTATGCAATGTAATAGAACATATTTGTTCAATAAATAAGTGTTTTAATTCCGTCTGTCTTTTCGTGTACTTCCTGTTTACATTGAGTGCAATGCCGGCTTTCACCAGATGCGCCCCGTCACTACCGCCCATTGGGAACTACAGACAGAATCGGCCACAGACGGGATTAAAACACTTCTTTATTGAAACATATGGACTAATACATTACACAAACACATCGGACACCTAGGTAACCTTTGGGGCAAGCGGGTAAACACCTTATATTCTACATTTGTACATGTTTTGGAGAAATACGGGCTTTTGAGCTGACAATCCAGTGGAATCTGGGGGGGTGGAGCTAAGACTCTCGTCAGAATCGATCAAATACGTCTACAAGAGTCTTGATCTAAGGCTATGGTTTATTACCTTATGATCCTAGATCATTGGTTCTCTAAGTGGGGTCCGGGGACCCCCAGGGGTACTTGAGGGAGTTCCAGGGGGTCCCCAGCTAAATGATGGATAGTTAGGAACCAAACCCTTACAGGTCTGTAACTCTGAGTGTACAAATGGAACCAAATGCACCCTAACGGGTCCATTTGGTTCCATTTGTACACTCTCTGAGTTAAATTAACATTGATTTTACAATATAAAGTGGGGTTCCAGAAATATAAATGCCATTAAATGGGGGTCCGTAGCCTAAATGAATGTCAAACTGGGGGTCCTTGAAATTAAAATGGTTGAGAATCACTGCTATAGAGCCTGGCATATCTTTTCAAATGGGGGTCCGCGGGCTAATAAGTGTCAATTTGGGGGTCCTTGACATGAAAGAGTTTGAGAACCACTGACCTAGATTACTATGTCTAAGCATTTGATGTATTACCTCGTGTTTTCCTTGTTTACTGTAAATCTCTGTGGATTAAGAGCGTGTGATAAATATCTACATGGTCAAATCAAAGTGTAGGATACCTTAGTTAAGGTCCCTGGACGTCCCTCAGTACTCCAGTAGTTTTAACAGCAGGTTAAGGTGGTATTTATTTATTACACTCTCAGTCTTCTCTATCAGAGGAACACAGAAGCTCTGCTTGTCTTCAAAGCTCCAGCAACAACAACACGCATTTACTTCCGGGGTCAACGTGTTTCAAAGGCGGGCGCAACAAAGGATCTCCACCAGGCGCTGTTGCCTTTCGCCACCTGGCGGAGGAGGCGTGTAACTGTTACTGAATGAAGATTAGATAGATACGGATAGATGGATGGATAGACAGACAGACCACAGGCTGGACAGACAGACAGACAGACAGGTTGTATATGGAACCTTTTAAAGAACCACAACACATGGTGTTTGATTGATCGATTGAATACTTTATTAACAGTTTGGTACCATAACACAATGATGCTAAAAGGCTAACACAAAAAGCCATAAGGGCTTATTTCCATTGTGGTGCTGTGTATTCAATTCATCAAGACCTAAAGACATACAATAACATTCTGGAAATCATCGACACTAGTAATTTACACTAACATACACTAACCACTTCAGCCCCTATGTATACATTTCTCCGGCCATTTGAAAATAGCAGATCTACAGCGGCAGCTTTTCAAAAGATTTGTATACACTTGAACACTTGAAATGGGACATTTTCTGCATAACCAGTACTTTTACTTTTGGAACTTTAAGTACATTTTGATGCCAAAACCTTTATACTTTTACCCAAGTCATTTTGAATTCAGAACGTTTACTTGTAACAGAGTATTTCTACCGGGCAGTATTGATACTTTTACTTTAAGACGGGGTGCCGTGATTTTCAGTGATCCCCCCCCCCCCCCCCCCCCCCCCCAAAAGTGTACAGAAAGTGTTTAAATTATGTTTTTATGTGGACACGCCTCCAGTTCATTAAGTATACCTGGTTCTCACCTTAGCACCTCCTCCACCACCTTAGCACCACCCACCTGTCCTAATCCCTCCTCCTCCTCATGCCCACACCTGTTGTGTTATGATAATGAGGGGGAGGGTATGTTTTTACTATGTCACTAAAGCGCTGTTTCTCTATTGGCACGTTTGACCCTCAAGGTTTTAGCCTCCAGGAAGAAACTCCAAATAGTCAGAGAAGACATAAAACACCATAAAAACACCACCGGGGGGCTTAATGAAGTTCTATCAACCTCATAGACACATGAAAGACAGAAAAAGTGTAAAACCATGGCATCACCTCTTTAAGTAAAACATTAATTTGAGTACTTTTTTTCCCGCCACTTGCTCACAGGTGTCTGCTGAGCTTGCGGGCCTGTCTCTCCTTGGCCTCGAACGCGGCCTTGGTGTCCAGCAGCTCGTCCAGCTGGCGCCGGACGGCGGCCATGTCCAGCTGCATGGCCTCGCAGTTCCCCTTCAAGGCGGCCGACTCCGCCCTCAGCTGCGCGGCGGCCAATGAGAGCTGCTCGCTGCGCTGGCGGCACTGCGTCTGCACCGTGTGGGCGTCGCCCAGGAGGGACTCCACGCTGGCCGCCACGGAGGCGCACTGCGTCTCCGACATGGTCTGAGGAGGACGGGCAAAAACACAATTAATGTTTTCTTTTACAAAATACAGCTATATGCTCAATTTATACTCCATCGAAATATGAATCAAATGCTACATAAACAATAACAAATATCATTAGAAAATGTGCTCCTCGGAGCACAAGTCTCCACCAGCAGACCCGTGCTATTTTAACCAAAGGAAATCACTTACTTTCTAAAAATGTTCTGATTCTTAGATTAGAACATCTAAGGATTAGAACATGTTAGCTTGGCTAACATGTTCAATCAGCCAAGCTAACATGTCCAATGTTAGCTTGGCTGATGGCACTGATGTCACTTCAAAACATGTAAACAATGTTTTGAAGTGACACACCAATTTATAGGTTTCTATTTCGTCATGCGTCTCGCTAGCCAATCAAAGCACACCCTTTCAACATATTGTCACGAGTCACGTGAAGCTTGACCAATGTTAGCTCGGTGGACACACGGAAGGACGAGAACGAAAACAATAGTCTCCTGGCGGAGACAATTAGTGGACATAGCAGCAGCAAGTTTCACTTTGTCTTTTTACATATTTTTGGTTCTTCGGTATGCCTTCGCAAACGCTTAAGATTGTGAGCTTGTCGATCGGCTATTTTCAGTGAAGATAGTTTTAACGTAGAGCGGAAACAGAAAAGGAAAATATGTGCAAATCTTTGAATTTACCCTTTTTTTTCCCACCAAACATTTGAACTCAAATCTTTGCTTCTGGGAGTCCCTGGAACAGCATATTTTGAGATGGGGGTTGACGGCCAAATACATACTGTATAATCATGGGGGTTCGTGACATGAAAACGTTTGAGCACCACTGATCCGGTCGCCTGATGACGCGGATGACGTGCCTGGTGATGTAGGGATACTACCGCTCCCGACCGGATAAGAGACCCGAAAAGCTTTGCTTCCCAGGCTAGATATAGCAACATACGTTTTTCAGAAAACTGGATTTTGAAGACATTTTGTAGAATCGGCCTCAGGTCTTAATGGACTAAATCAACTGTGGATTTAGTAGACTGAAACTAGACTGCCGCTATAACTAAAACATTTTAGATGACTGAAATGTTTGACTAAAACTGTAAATCAACAATAGCTGTCAAAATGGTGGCGTGGATCTTACCAGGTGTTCCAGGGTGAGATCTATCACCAGCCTGGATGATGAACAGTCTGCTCCTTCAGGAAGCTCCTCTGTGGTCTCCACAATGATCTGATGATGATTACACAGCTATAGTGTAGGCTTCCTGTACATGAGACACAATAAGCACTAATTACTGAGAAGTCAGTAGCTTTCCTTTTCAATGCACATACACTATTACTTCTAATTGTATTTAAAGGGATAGTTCACCCCCAAAATGACTTTTCTTCTATGGATTAGTCACCCTGCATGGAGACTTGAATTCATGGATATTTTTTTGTTTATGTCTCATTCCTAAAACAATAACATGATGACCGGCAGCGGTTCCGGTAGGAGACACAAAGAGTCTCCTTTGTGTCTCCTACCGGAACCGCTGCCTACCGGTCCACTGGTCATCATATTATTGTTTAGGAATGAGACAAAAACTAAACAATATCCATGAATTCAAGTCTCCATGGGGTGACTAATCCATAGAAGAAAAGTCATTTTGGGGGTGAACTATCCCTTTAAGTCCAGTTCCACAGTGGTTTGATTTACAGGACAAACTGTATAATTATGGATGAAGTAAAAGTCTTCTGTTCAAAACACCTTCGTCTCTCCGTTCCTCCTCTTCTTCTTCTTCCTCCTCTTCTTCTTTGGTGAGTCAGTGTGTTGTTGCTGCCTGTGGTTATACTTAATCCCAGATTAACTGGTGGGATTAAACACATAGAGAGACACTCACTGCAACACAGAGAGAGAGAGAGAGAGAGAGAGAGAGAGAGAGAGAGAGAGAGAGAGAGAGAGAGAGAAAGAGAGAGAGAGAGAGAGAGAGAGAGAGAGAGAGAGAGATGTCATGACTTCAACCATAAACCTTTGGAGTCTATTTTTACCTGTCAGGTAGCCAGTGGTGGAAGAAGTAGCCTACTCAGATATTTTACTTAAGTCGAAGTAGCAATACCACAATATAAAAAAGACTTGGTTACAAAGTACCAAAGTATTGGCATCAAAATAAAAAGTACCACAAGTAGAAGTACTAAAATGTTTGAAAATAGCAGATCTACAAGCTCACAGCGCGCCGCGCTTGTAGATCTGCTATTTTCAAATAGCCTAGGTATAATTTAGGGCTAACGTGTTTTTTAAATAGCCAATCAACATAAACACATTGTGAGCTTGTAGCTCGGCTATTTCAAAGCGTTTTTCACAATAATAAAACAAAAAGCCTATCACATTTATATATATTAGGAATAAGGCAATATAGGGCCCCCAGTATGTTTGTACTTCAACATCTTGCTGGTGCTTCTGGACTATTGTAGTTAAACTGCCACTAGGGGGCTCCAGCAACACATAATCCAACATTATATATATAGTGAAATATGTTTAATGATTAACATTAAACACTCAAGCAACTGGACTAAACAGCAACAAAAAACAACTACACAAAAATGTAGGATAAAACTAAATATACATGTTTTTGATTGATTGAATAGTTAATCAGAAATGTAAACAGCATGCAGTACAGTAAGACATTAAAGCTAAAAGGATTAATACGAAATGTTTTGCTTTGGCTATTCAAAAATAGCCGATCTGTAAGCTCACAACAAGCATCTATTTTTGAAAGATTTTGAAATGGAACATTCTGCATAATTACAATTATAGGCTACCTTTACTCTTTAATTCAAGCACCCCCAAATTAATGTGTAAACCATGTGGTTCTCAAAGTGGGGCCCGGGGACCCCCAGGGGTCCTTGAGGTGGTTCCAGGGGGTCCCCAGCAAGTTAATATACGTATAGCATCAAATCAGTTTAACCAATTTGACACTATTTTATGGTTATCTCTATTCAAAAAATAGCCGATCCACAAGTTCACAACTACAGCTCAATTTTGAGTTTGTAGATCAGCTACTTTCTAAATTATTATTATTATTATTTCAATCTTGCAAAGAAATTGAATAATGTTGAATCATTTTGAATGTTTTCTCCTCTGGGGGTCCCTGGCACAATAATTTCGGGGTCCTTGAATTAAAGAGTAAAGGTAGCCTATAATTATGCAGAATGTTCAATTTCAAAATCGTTCAAAAATCTTTCGAAAATAGATGCTTGTTGTGAGCTTGCAGATCGGCTATTTTCGCCAAATCAGCTATAAAATAGGGCTTACATTTTCCATATGAGTAAATTCTGTACTACATTTACTAAAGTACTGTACTTAAATACAATTTTGAGGTATTTTGACTTTACTGGAGTATTTCCCATTTTCAATACTTTCACTTCTACTCCACTATATCTCAGAGGCAAATATTGTACTTTTACTCCACTTATTTGAAAATGTTTAGTTACAAGTTACTTTGCAGATATAACATTACGTATTACATATTATTACGTATTACATTACGTATTACATTATAAAACATACATTAACCACTTTAGTGGCAGCCTTATTTTATACTTAGGTTATTTTAAAATCGCATATCTACAAGCTCACAATGAGCTTGTAGATCATCATCTGCTATTTTCAAACATTTTTGTACTTTACTTTAAGCACATTTTGATAGCAATACTTTTGCACTGTTACTCAAGTAAATGTTTAATTCCGACTTTTACTAGTAACAGAGTACTTCTACATTGCAGTAATGATACTTTTACTTAAGTAAAACATTTGAGTAGGCCTACTTTTTCCACAGCTGAGTAGGCCTAAATGCAATTAGTTACTTTCCACCAGTGGACATTGCAGCACAACGCCAGTTTCACACGCTGTAAATCACTTGTAGCCTATATACATCTCTGTTGTTATGTGTTTTAGATCTTAAAGTCCTTGTTTTTCATACAGGTGTAAAATAAAGTGCGCCCCCGGGTGGGCTTGAACCACCAACCTTTCGGTTAACAGCCGAACGCGCTAACCAATTGCGCCACGGAGGCTGTGCTGTGCATTCAAGAAGGGGGTGTGGTCTAAAAATCACATGACCTCCGTCAATCAACATCACGACAGACGCAGAAGGCTCTGGACAGACGTAATGACTGTGACGTCACTCATCCGTCAGTTTTGGATTCCCATTTGAAGCATTACATTAAATATTATTACATGTTAGTCTACATGATCACTGCTATTCATTTTTGGTGACCAAAGAGCCCTCCAAAAGAATCAATCTCGACCCTTATTTTTCCTACTACAAAAAATGTAAGAAAATAAATAGGTTGGTTTAGCCTCGGCCTAACTAAGCACTTAATGTGTTCTGACAATTAGTTGCTCTGGATAAAGACCATCATCATTTTCTCACTGTCACTGAGAACTCTCGTTTTCTCTGTTAGAATCACTCACACATAATAATAATAATAACAATTAAATCGTCTGATTGTGTGTTTATAATCTTACAGCCTTATTAATACAGCATTAATACATGAGAGAGGATTGAATAGGAATGTTGATTGATAGTTTGAGAAAAGTAGGTTTAATGCAACTTGAATGGGTTGATAGACTGATTAAGTTAATAGCCTAATCTTCTGATTTTCAAAGTGAAACAAGTTTACTCTGAGAATAAACTGGAGAGAGGAGCTGTGTTGTTTATGGCATCATGGTTCTCAAAGTGGGGTCCGGGGACCCCCAGGGGTCCTTGGGGGGGGGTCCCCATGAAAAGTAGTTAGAATTATTTTAACCACTTTATACATAGACGGATTTCCGCGCAACGTCATCACAGAGCAGAATGCGCAATCTGCGCATGCTCGGGGGGAATGAATTGTTGCGCCGTTCACTCTGTTGTTATGTTCGGGAGTTAGATAGCCATAATTCTGCTATTATAGGCATAATAGGCATAATGCTGCTATTATATACAAACAGATCCAACTTCCGACAAATCATTTTTATTGAGTAAACAAGGTATTACAAAATTCATAATTTCATCTACTTTCATTAAACCCGGTGAAGATCATTTGTTTTATGAATGGACATTTGACCAGAGCTGCTGCGGGTAATGGCGCCCTCTATAGGCTACCCCCGGATCTGCACGGTCATATCCTCTCATGTTTACTAACAGGAAACCTGTCTATATAGCAGATGTAGCTCACAACGCGGCACAAAGTTACGCGCTGTGAGCTTGTAGATCTGCTATTTTTTTAAATATTTGAAAAATATTTAACTTTTTTTTTTAACACAAATATTTTAGATGGGGGTCCGCGGTCAAATAAATATCTACTGGGGCTGGGGGGTCCTTGACATGATAAAAATAGAGAACCAGTGGTTTATGGAACGTCTTTGGGTGTAATTCTACCTGACAACCTGATATAGCCTTGATTGATTGGATAAAAATTCACAAGGCAAGAAAACACCTCACCTCACCTCACGTCACCAGGTTTACTGCAGGAGAGTCAGTGTTGCCATATTCTGTGAGAGAAATAAGCAAACAGGTCTAGGAAAACAAGCCCAAAAGAAGCAACTAAAATGTATGAAAATAACCAATCTACAGTTCACAATGTGTCGCATTGCGACGCGTTGTGTGCTTGTAGATCGGCTATTTTCTAAAACTCTTGCAATAAAATGTGGAATGTTTGGAATGTTTTTGGAAACATTCTAACAACACAAATTATCCCTGCATGAGTAAGCAAAGCAAAGCAAAGCAAAGCAAAGCAAAGTTTGTTGTTTACCCAGGGTGTTGGACTAAGTGCAGAACTTATTTACAGCCAGACCCTGCATGGAAGCCTTGCTCAAGGGCTATTCAGCGGTGATTCATGATTGATGTGATGAATTGGGGAATCGAACTAGGGACCTTCCGGTATCAAGGCCGCCCCTCTAACCACTAGGCCACCGCTGCATGCACAGAACATTTTCATGAAAATGTTTGAGAACCACTGGTTTAAATAATAATTACAAATGTGGAAGCAAGACTAAATAATCAACTACTCTTTAGAAACACACCTAAATAAACAACTACACTTTAGAATCAAAGTATAGTTTCTTTACAGAAAAAGAAGCCCAAAGTCGCTTATAATAAGCCGACATGGCAACACTGGTGGAAACCTGTGGTTTCTATTTACTGCTGTGCTCTGATCCTGTTCAGAGCCCGCCTACTATATCCGGTAATTCACACCCACAAAAACATGCATTCACTCAGATCATTTCCGTTTCCGCTCTAGACAGGATCTGACAAGCAGATCCGATTGATCCCAGTCTGGACAAAGTTACCAGACGAGTGGACTCCACCTGCAGGACAGGTGTAGCACAGAGTTAAGCAACTTTAGTCAATGGCGACGCTGGAGGGAGGGTCATAGAAGGTCATCCTTACCACCAACCTCTTTTCTTTAATTCTCTTAAGAAATAACATAAGTTTTACAGTATGGCTCATCAGTCTACAACCTGCCTTTTGGTGTTTCTGACACATGTGTGGTTTTACTCTGCAGTGACTGGAGTTGGTGAGTAGCCTATATGAAGTTGTCGTTACAGATACAATAGCGTGTTTTATTGTCTTTTTATTACAGATACAATAACGTGTTTTATTGTCTTTTTTTACGCTGTTATCGACCAATTTATTGTGTCTGGCAATAATAAATGTCCTGTCGCCTTACGTTTGATGGACACATGAATAGTGTTTACTTATTTAGTCTTCTTGGTTAAGTAAAAAAGAACAAGGAAATTTGACAACTTCCTGAATTAATGCAAGGTATATAAAAAATAAGGTTCCAGCCGGCAGATTCGTCGCACCATGGGAGCCAGACTGCAGACTTGAGTTCAGTGGAATTTATTGGAGTTAATGAGAGCCCAGTGGATCAGCTCATGAATAAAATATATTTCTGAACGACTGTGACCGTTGTAAATTGCTTCTGGAAAATAAAATAGGACATATCACACATTGTTATCTGCTGTGTTGCCTTTCGATGTGTACACTCACTGTAAGTTTATTGAGCTATATAAAGAGCACAAAGTACACGATACTGCAGAGCCATAAACCATTGTTGCCATGTCCGCTTATTATAAGTGACTTTGGGCTTATTTCTCTATGAAGTTGCTTGTAAATATTGGTAGTTGCGGGATACTTTTTTGGGCTTGTTTCTAAAGTGTAGTTGATTATTTGGGCTTGCTTCACAATTTTATAATTATTTTAACCAGTGGTTCTCAATAATTTTTATGTCATGGACCCCCAAATGAATATGTATTTGTCCCTAACCCCCATCTGAAAATGTTTTGTGCCATGGAGCCCCGTTCCAGATTTGTGTTGTTAGAATGTTTAAAAAATCTTCAACTATTCCACATTTTATTTCAAGATTTTTTTTTTAAATAGCAGATCTACAAGCTCACATGCGCCGCGTTGAGAGCTTGTAGATCGGCTATGATCAATGTATACAGTATAAATGTTTAAAGTGCTCATAATGGCCTAGTGCCCTAGTTGCTTCTTTTGGGCTTGTTTTCCTAGACCTGGTTGCTTATTTCTCTCACAAAATCTGGCAACACTGCCAGAAACGATACATGCCGCTGTTTAGAGCATAGACATATAAAGGTAGACGCCTCCTTCGGCTCTGAGTGGCAGCTGAAGTGGCAGCGGTGGCCTAGTGGTTAGAGGGGCGGCCTTGATACCGGAAGGTCCCTAGTTCGATTCCCCAATTTATCACATCGATCATGAATCACCGCTGAATAGCCCTTGAGCAAGGCTTCCATGCAGGGTCCGGCTGGAAACAAGTTTCGTACTTAGTCCGACACCCTGGGTAAACAACAAACTTTGCTTTGCTTTGAGGCATTGGTATCACGGGAGCCATTTTAGCGTAGGAAAGCTTCCCTGAAGCTTCCGCATGTGTCACAGAAGGGGGCGTTCGGTAGGCCAATCAGAGGCAGGTGGGGTGGGACAATTCTGACAGGTCTTAGAAAAGACGCACTGTGATTGGCCAGTAGTCAACGCGCTATGAGCGCTGTGATTGGCCAGTAGTCACTTTGAGTGTCAGTTTTCCTACGCTAAAATGGCGGCCGCGATACCAATTGCTCCAACGAACTGCAGACAGAGGCCAATGAGGTATCTAGGTTTCTAATATCTATGGTTTAGATGCCTCAATAACATTATACAGTGTGCACATAAAAAAAAAAATGAAAAAAAAAAAAAACAGTGATATGACTTATTTTATATTCCTGAACCGATTATCTGACAAAGGACACAATCGTTCAGAAATAGTGTTTGTTCACAAGCTGGTCCAGCCAGCTGCCATAGACTTCAATGTATTTCACCAAACTTCCAGTTCCAGTTTTGGCTGGAACTTCAATGCCCGGCCCATAGGCTGACTGTAAGCTACTACAGTTTTGAAATAGCTTGATTCAGTATTTAGATATTTGATATTAATTTAATCAGACACGCCCCCTTCCTATACAAACCCATTGTAACTTCAAACTCCATTTTAACCATGATAGATTCATTGAAAACACCCGTCCTTTGGTTCTGGAGACTGATATTACCCTTCTAATGCATGAGGGAGCCGTGTTTTTTCATTACTTTTTTCATTTATTTTGTATAATGTTTTTAGATTTTTTTTTTAATGATGAAAAAGGTAATTGAAAAAACACAGCCCCCTCACATATACGGTAAGAAGGGTAATATCAGTCTCCAGAACCAAGGACGGGTGTTTTCAATGAATCTATCATGGTTAAAATGGAGTTTGAAGTTACTATGGGTTTGTATAGGAAGGGGGCGTGTCTGATAAAATGAATATCAAATATCTAAATACTGAATCAAGCAACTTCAAAACTGTCTGGGGTGTTCACAAAAGCCAGAGTAGACATGATTAAAATGACCCCAAACATGTTTGAGTGTTAAATATCCCTGAAAAAGTCAGTCGTTATTGTATACACTAGCTTCAGTATGTTGATAAATAGGATTGATCACTGGTGCCCGTGATGACTTATAAATAGACTGTACTGTAACAGTATCACTGCTGTAGTGATAAATAAAAAGGAACATGTTTAGAAGTGTGCAGCCTTACATGATGGCATTGGGAATGCATTCACAAACTCTGCCTGCTTGATAAGCTACATGTTAGGGAAACATGTTACTGTAAAAGAGTATGCATATTCACAGTCAACCTAACCTGTAGAGATGAAGTTTAATAATTATGTGTTGTGTTGTTGTTTTGTCTTCCAGAGACCCATTCACTCACCTACATCTACACGGCTCTTTCAAAGCCTATCAACCTCCCAGGGATCCACGAGTTCACAGCTATGGGTCTGCTGGATGGCAGAATGATTGACTACTATGACAGCACGATTAAGAAAAAGGTCCCCATGCAGCCATGGATGGAAGAGAGGCTGGACAAAGACTACTGGGATAAAGGCACCCAGTCACGCCAGAGCAAGGAGCAGTGGTTCAAAGTCAACCTGGGGATACTCAGGGATCGAATGAGACAAGACAATGACAACGGTTAGACATCCAAGCAGTTCTTATATACTGTACAATTGAGTTATAAGGCTTTTAATTGACTGAGTAATGGAGTTGACACAGTGTTAATCACTGTTAAAGTCTCTTATTGCATCAATCCTGTAAGCACTGCATACAACATTTTCTGAATCTTACGCAGAATAAGTATAGTGTGTAACAACACACGTCTTTCATCCAGCTACCTGCCAGACTGTTCCCTGTAAAAACAACAAAAAACAGAAAAACAGTCACATTGTTGTTGTTATTATTATTATTATTAGTAATTTGTATTGTTTTCCACTGCTTTGTGTGCTGAACTTGTTTCCTCTGGTATGATGTCTCTTATCTTGTACAGATTTACACATTCTTCAGTGGAGGGTCGGCTGTAAGGCTGAGAGACAAGGTGGTGACACATCATTACAGTTCATCGGCGGCACTTATGAATACGGCTATGATGGTGACGACTACCTGGCCTTTGATGATGCCAATAAGCGCTGGATCGCCCCAGTTGACCCTGCACTTCCCACCAAGCGGAAGTGGGACGAGGACGAGATGCTGAACAAGTACACCCAAGGCTACCTGGAGAGAGAGTGTGTCTCATGGCTGAGTAAATTTGTTGACTACGGGCAAGCAGAATTAATTAGTGGTAAGTATTCATTGGGAGACTATGTTTTGCACCCTGTCCGTCTGTATGTCCGTCCGTGTGTGTGTCCGTCTGTGATCAACTAATCTCCGGCACCGTTGGCTTGAGCGCAGGAAACTGTGCACAAACACTGCCTGGATGCCAGAGCAGAACCTCTGGCCCAAATTGTTCACATGGGCCTGTTATAGCAACACAGTCTCACCCCGAAGAAGGCACATGTTGCCTTTTTGCCAGAACCCCAGGAAGGCAGAATGTGTCGTCCAAGTCCGCCCCCGACGATAATATGCGCCTTCCAGGGTCACTCATAGACATTCATAGAAATCCTCAAAAGGCAGCATGCGCCTTCTTAGTCGTTCCATTGATAATACATTGGACTGACACACAACGTGAGCTAAGAGACTTGGTTGAAATGCACCAGAGCACACACCACCCACAAAAACCTGACAACAATATTTTGAGCATTTCCATATTATTTGGGTAATTTTTCGATGAGTATTTGTTGAGAACGGGACATTTCTTTGACTTTTCCAAGCCCCTGACGTCATTTCAGATTACTTCCGCATTCCGTCACGGGCGTCATGGCTGAACTTCAGCCTTTTTTTGCGTTATTTCCATTACACTCGGTACATCTACATTAACGTTCAAATCTCAAATATAAAGTGCTCACTTAATGGCCACGGATGTTAAAATTCTGTACGGGTCCTTAAACATACATGTATCTTTTGTATTGTTCAATAAAAAAGCATTTAAATCCGATTGGTGGCCATTTTCTTCATGCTTTTACTACCTGACCCTATCGGTTGGAAGGTGTATTGCACTCT
This sequence comes from Gymnoscopelus microlampas, assembly GCF_963454915.1. Taxonomy (NCBI): domain Eukaryota; kingdom Metazoa; phylum Chordata; class Actinopteri; order Myctophiformes; family Myctophidae; genus Gymnoscopelus; species Gymnoscopelus microlampas. The sequence continues at coordinate 2,971,956 of NC_139956.1, forward strand.
GATACTTTATAACTCTGTGAGAAAATGGCAGCCAATTGGATTAAAATGCTTTTTATTTAACAACACGGAATATACGGGTATTTTTGAGGGACCGTACATAATTTGAACGTCCGTGGCCATAGGTTAAGCACTTTATAGTTGAAATCGAAACGTTTGTGTAGATGTACGGGCCGTAAATGGAAAAAGTGCAAACATCAGGTTGAAGTTTCGTCATGACTGTCATGATATGATGTTTCAGGGCTACTTATCTATCTATCTATCTATCTATCTATCTATCTATCTATCTATCTATCATTATTATTTTTATTATTATTATTATTATTATTATTATTATTATTATTATTATTATTATTATTATAATAACTAGCAATAATGAATTGTGCTTTAGCATTTCAAATGTTTAACACTGGGGTTCACAATCACCTTTTTGAATGTTGTTGATGCTGTTAATATATCCCGAATATTAATAAGAGTAATAATAATAATAATAATAATAAGGGTAATAATAATAATAATAATAATAATAATAATAATAATAATGATAATGATCAATAAATAATTGTGCTTTAAGATAATTTAAAATGTTAAATGCAGTTGTTGTTTTTTGATGATCAGGCCTGCACAACCTTGAAATAGCCTACTTGCCATACATATTAAACGTATTTCTAATTAAAATATATATTATCTAACTCTTAACCGCTAATTCCTGGTGCATACTAGACTACGCCCACTACATCCGGTCTAGTGGATACGTTTCCGTATCCGCTAGACTAGACCGGATATTTACCACTTCTGCACAGTGCAGTGCACACAGCTGTTGTTACTTCGTCTCAGGGTAAGTGTCCGTTCATTGCATTTATAAGATATACATCGTTAAATATACACCACAAAATGATAGGCCATGGCGTCATTGTTCACATGTTAGTATGTAGCAAGTTGTTTGATCTGGACAAGTAAAAGACTAAGTTTAGGCTGCTTGTTTTGGTCGGACATTGCTAAGCTAGCCAACTAAAGCCAAAACAACGCGCCGCACTACGATGCACCAGTAAATCCCGTACTTCTCCTGTACAAATGCAACATATACGGTGCTTACCCGGTTGCCCCACATGTTAACTAGCAGTCCGGAGTCTTTGTGCAATGTATTAGTGCATATTTTTCAATAAAGAAGTGTTTTAATCCCGTCTGTGGCCGAACGCCATTCCCCCCCTCGTTTATTCCCTTTTGCATTGAGTGTAATTCCGACTTTGACCTGATGCGCCCCGTCACTACCGCCATTGGGAACTTCAACAGAATCGTCCACAGACGGGATTAAAACACTTCTTTATTGATACTTACGGTCTAATACATTGCACAGAGACTCCGGACGGCTTATTAACATTTAGGGCGACCGGGTAAGCGCCTTATATATGTATATATACATGTGTTTTGTACATAGATGTACGGGCTTTACTGGTGAATGTCAGCATTGAAAGTGAGCTATGTTCAGGGGTTAGGGCAGGGGTCTTCAACCTTTTCATGCCAAGGACCCCCTTAACTGAGAGAGAGATGAAGCAGGGACCCCCTAACTGAGAGAGCTATGAAGCAGGGACCCCCACTATATATTACATACAGTTGTGTTGCAGATGAAAGCTATTCATAGATGTTTGATTCATGTTAATGTGTATTTTCAGACATTTAACCACTTAAACCGCAAATACCTGTACTTGGTCTGCTCTTTTTTGCCCTCTTTGCCAAAAATAGCAGATCTACAAGCTCACAACTCCTCGCAGCGCGAGGCGTTGTGAGCTTGTAGATCTGCTATTTTCGGCTAAAGTTAGAATAGGGACGCTAGGGTTCAAGTGGTTAATGTAAAAACAATGATCCTATCACACAGAGATTTGGCGGACCCCCTGTATTAAATCTGAGGACCCCCTAGGGGTCCCGGACCCCCTGTTGAAGACCCCTGTTGTAGGGGGCTCATAAAGAACACTCATTGATCCTGCCTGGGTCCCATTGGTGGGGGGAGGTGGGGTGCTGATAAATGGTTACTCTCTCCTGATCTTCTGTTTCTCTCTTTGAAGATTTTAATATTCAGAGGTTTGAGGACCTTCTATGGCAGTGGTTCTCAACCTGTGGCTCCCCACATTATTTTGGGGGAGTCCCCAGATGACAGTGAAGTGACAATTAAGGACTTTTAAAAAGTCAACAATTATTAAAATAGTCGATCTACAAGTTCACAACGCATCGTAACGCGGGGCGTTGTGAACTTGTAGATCTGCTATTTTCATAATATTTATCTGTGGAACCGAGTCAAACAAAATGTATTTAAGGTCTGTAAGTTCTCACTGATAAATATGTTATGTGTGTCCCATTAATCTTCCTTAACCTTAAATACTGTTTGTTTGTTATTCTATTTATAGTGGCTCATAGGAATAGACGGAGAGACGGGTGACAGCCGGAAAGTAGACGGCATCCGGGAGCAGTATGGGTTGGCGCCCCAGCCTGTGTCTTCCGTGAGGAAGAAGCCCAACAAATCCACGGTGAGGCCTTTAAGGAGGGCCATTCAAGCAAGCCGCAGTACCACCACGGGCCAAGAAACCATCACACCAGAATGAAATGTTTGGAGTGGGGGTGTCTGGTGCAACGCTCAGGTCCTGGACCTGGTGAGACGCACCAGGAGGAGGAGCCCGGCCAGGATGCCATCCACAGAACCTAGCCCCTCCACGTGCAGAGCCTCTCTTCTCCCCCAGTCCCGGCAGAGTGGTTCCGGACAAGTGGATTGAGTGCCCTGCGATACTGTAACACTTTTTTTTACAGACAGTTTCCCATATATTGGATTACCTCCGTTCGTGTGGATTATTTATACCCCTATTCGTTGATATACATTGTGGATTTGAACTTTAGTCGGCCATATGCATGCACTGGTCAATGGACTATACCTTCCAACATGTGGACCTGCACCTTATGTCTAACCTCATGTACATACCTGCTGCCATTTTATTCTATGTGAAGATAAGATTGATTCATCTCATGTCTATAATGCGTTCAATAGTGGTTAGTAATACCTTGGGACCACTATTGACAGTGGCTTGACCTTTAACGACAACACACAGGCCATCTTCGCAAAGTGCCAGCAGCGGACCTACCTGCTACGGAGGCTGAGACGCATGTATATTGCCCCTCCCATCCTTCACAGCTTTTATATCTGCCATGTAGAAGGCCTCCTTACCTTCTCTTTCCTGGCTTGGTACGGGGGGCTCTCACAGACCAACAAGGCTAAGCTGCGGAGGGTGACCACCTCTAAGCTCTGTGGGGTGCTGTGATCTGCCCGTCAGCATCTCTGTGACCAGAGGACAGTGACGAAAGCAGGGAAGATCGCGAGAGACCCAAGGGCAGTGCCAGTTTCATCCCCTCTGCCGTTGGGCTCCTTAATAAACACAAACCCCCTAACACCTGATCCACCTCACCTGGTCGAACTGGACTTGCTTGCTAGCCCCCCCACGCACACACACGTGCATGTATGCAAGTCCATTCCATGGACTTGCATACATGCACGCACACGTGAAGTCATACACAAACACATTCTGCGTGCTCCACAAGTGTGGAGAGGACATTGCTTTCTTTTAAATTTAGAATTGTATCTTTTATAGAATTGAAGTACTTTGCTAGGTGTTTTTAATTGTGGTGTATATGTATGTATTGTCTTGTCTTGAATGTATGCATTGATCTGAGCAAAACAATTTTCCCTTGTGGATAATGAAGACATTTAATCTAATCTAATCTAATCATTATTAGCATACTTATAATGCCATATGATTTTCTTTATAATCCTGTATAATTATAGTCATAAGAACTAATACATACTCATAATGCTTTATAACAATAAGCATGTCACATTATACAGCATTCTATAAGGACTTATACGGTCAAGTATAAATGCAATGTTATATGCTTGTAGCACTATAATTATAATTACATTATAAATAACTATAAGCACTCCTAGTGTAATCAGAACACAGTAGTCATATGGTCAAGTATCATGATACTTTATAATTACTGGTCACTCCCTGACTTTTTTTCCTTTGACCACGATCGTCATCATAGGCTTACTATAGTTCATTGTGTATTCTTAGATACAGATGCTGAGTGATTATTATACTATGGAGACTTCTTCGGCATGCACATCGGCTATTTTTGCAATGTTTTAGTTAAAAGAGAAATAAAATGTCCATCGCAATATTTAGTCCAATGTGTTACGTATGCATGTATGTTTATCTAAACTGTTTGTTCACAAATGACACGTATGTTATTTAGATTGCATCTGGTTTGGCAGTTTACCTGTATCTTTTGAACGATTAACTTTGTCCTGCAATTTGGTGAAATAAAAATACTTCTTTTTGAATTTGATTGGAGTGATTTGAATAACAATGCCCTTATTAAACATTACATTACAGTCATTTAGCAGACACTTTTATCCAAAGCGACTTACTGCAAAACCATACTGCAGTAAAGTCTTAGACCTATATGTGAAGTTCTAAGATTTGCTCTAGAGACAGATACACCTCATTACAAATAGGGTTAATTCAACATAGTATATTGTAGTACTGTTTGTTTGGACAATACCCCAGTATTTAGACTACAGCATGCAAGAGAAATCCTAATGAGTGAGGTCTTTGATGACACTGTTATTCATCAACCGTGCTACAAGGCAGAGTGTTTCTCAGTGCTATATGTGATTGATTGATTGAATACTTTATTAACAGTTTGCAAAAAAAAAGGCACTGTGGCACAAATGTATACAACATAATGCCAAATGGACAACCCAAATAAGCCCTCAGGGCTTGTTTCCATTAAGATCGTGTACATTCAATTCATAGATACAGTACATACATATAAAGACAAACAATGATATACAGTAATATGCAAAAATATCATATATACGAGTAGTAATAAGACAGAAAGATATGTACTGTAAACAGTTTGGGGTTTCCGGTGATGAGCTTAGACTTTTTACAGGGGCCAGTTACAATTTGCAGTCTTTTGGAAGAGGGTAAGTCCTCCACTTTGCTCATCCCATCGGTAGGTATGTAGGTACATAAAGGGCATGACCTTTACACCATGTAATAATAATAATAATAGTACTAATAAAGACAATTAAGAGAACCGTATGTCGGTGTGTGAGGAAAGTTATATGGCCGCGTTCGGGCTGAGGAGCTGATCACGAATCCATTGTCCGATCGTGTTTTCGCCCCCTAGTGGCCGAGATAATAGTGAAAAACTGTTCAAAAAGAGTAAAAACAAAATCGGAAACCAGTTTACGCATCAGCGTGCCGCCCCGAACGCGCTCATATAACTCTCCTCCTACACGGCCTTACCGTTCTCCTTAATTGGCTGGGGTCTAATCTCAACTTATTTTGCGCTATAACACGATATATCTCCATAACGATAGGTTCTTAGAATCCACCTTTTGGATATATTGTACAGCTCGCCGAGACGCACGCGTGGATCTCTTGTTTGTCCCGCTACGACACTTCTAACGTTTGCTTCTGACACTGTTGGAAGGTACATAGAGGCGTAAAACGTTGACCCATATTGACAGACAAAGTCAGGAAAAAAAAATTGTCGTAGAGGAACAAACAACATATCCACACGTGCGTCTCGGTGAGCTGAACAACATATCCAAACATTGGACTCTAAGTCCTTATTGTATTTGAGATATTAAGCAAGAAAAGCTAACCAATTAGCTATCAATTAAGAGAACCGTAAGGCCGTGTAGGAGGAGAGTTATACGAGCGCGTTCGGGGCGGCACGCTGATGCGTAAACTGGTTTCCGATTTTGTTTTTACTCTTTTTGAACAGTTTTTCACTATTATCTCGGCCACTAGGGGGCGAAAACACGATCGGACAATGGATTCGTGATCAGCTCCTCAGCCCGAACGCGGCCATATAACTTTCCTCACACACCGACATACGGTTCTCTTAATTGTCTTTATTAGTACTATTATTATTATTATTACATGGTGTAAAGGTCATGCCCTTTATGTACCTACATACCTACCGATGGGATGAGCAAAGTGGAGGACTTACCCTCTTCCAAAAGACTGCAAATTGTAACTGGCCCCTGTAAAAAGTCTAAGCTCATCACCGGAAACCCCAAACTGTTTACAGTACATATCTTTCTGTCTTATTACTACTCGTATATATGATATTTTTGCATATTACTGTATATCATTGTTTGTCTTTATATGTATGTACTGTATCTATGAATTGAATGTACACGATCTTAATGGAAACAAGCCCTGAGGGCTTATTTGGGTTGTCCATTTGGCATTATGTTGTATACATTTGTGCCACAGTGCCTTTTTTTTTGCAAACTGTTAATAAAGTATTCAATCAATCAATCACATATAGCACTGAGAAACACTCTGCCTTGTAGCACGGTTGATGAATAACAGTGTCATCAAAGACCTCACTCATTAGGATTTCTCTTGCATGCTGTAGTCTAAATACTGGGGTATTGTCCAAACAAACAGTACTACAATATACTATGTTGAATTAACCCTATTTGTAATGAGGTGTATCTGTCTCTAGAGCAAATCTTAGAACTTCACATATAGGTCTAAGACTTTACTGCAGTATGGTTTTGCAGTAAGTCGCTTTGGATAAAAGTGTCTGCTAAATGACTGTAATGTAATGTTTAATAAGGGCATTGTTATTCAAATCACTCCAATCAAATTCAAAAAGAAGTATTTTTATTTCACCAAATTGCAGGACAAAGTTAATCGTTCAAAAGATACAGGTAAACTGCCAAACCAGATGCAATCTAAATAACATACGTGTCATTTGTGAACAAACAGTTTAGATAAACATACATGCATACGTAACACATTGGACTAAATATTGCGATGGACATTTTATTTCTCTTTTAACTAAAACATTGCAAAAATAGCCGATGTGCATGCCGAAGAAGTCTCCATAGTATAATAATCACTCAGCATCTGTATCTAAGAATACACAATGAACTATAGTAAGCCTATGATGACGATCGTGGTCAAAGGAAAAAAAGTCAGGGAGTGACCAGTAATTATAAAGTATCATGATACTTGACCATATGACTACTGTGTTCTGATTACACTAGGAGTGCTTATAGTTATTTATAATGTAATTATAATTATAGTGCTACAAGCATATAACATTGCATTTATACTTGACCGTATAAGTCCTTATAGAATGCTGTATAATGTGACATGCTTATTGTTATAAAGCATTATGAGTATGTATTAGTTCTTATGACTATAATTATACAGGATTATAAAGAAAATCATATGGCATTATAAGTATGCTAATAATGATTAGATTAGATTAGATTAAATGTCTTCATTATCCACAAGGGAAAATTGTTTTGCTCAGATCAATGCATACATTCAAGACAAGACAATACATACATATACACCACAATTAAAAACACCTAGCAAAGTACTTCAATTCTATAAAAGATACAATTCTAAATTTAAAAGAAAGCAATGTCCTCTCCACACTTGTGGAGCACGCAGAATGTGTTTGTGTATGACTTCACGTGTGCGTGCATGTATGCAAGTCCATGGAATGGACTTGCATACATGCACGTGTGTGTGCGTGGGGGGGCTAGCAAGCAAGTCCAGTTCGACCAGGTGAGGTGGATCAGGTGTTAGGGGGTTTGTGTTTATTAAGGAGCCCAACGGCAGAGGGGATGAAACTGGCACTGCCCTTGGGTCTCTCGCGATCTTCCCTGCTTTCGTCACTGTCCTCTGGTCACAGAGATGCTGACGGGCAGATCACAGCACCCCACAGAGCTTAGAGGTGGTCACCCTCCGCAGCTTAGCCTTGTTGGTCTGTGAGAGCCCCCCGTACCAAGCCAGGAAAGAGAAGGTAAGGAGGCCTTCTACATGGCAGATATAAAAGCTGTGAAGGATGGGAGGGGCAATATACATGCGTCTCAGCCTCCGTAGCAGGTAGGTCCGCTGCTGGCACTTTGCGAAGATGGCCTGTGTGTTGTCGTTAAAGGTCAAGCCACTGTCAATAGTGGTCCCAAGGTATTACTAACCACTATTGAACGCATTATAGACATGAGATGAATCAATCTTATCTTCACATAGAATAAAATGGCAGCAGGTATGTACATGAGGTTAGACATAAGGTGCAGGTCCACATGTTGGAAGGTATAGTCCATTGACCAGTGCATGCATATGGCCGACTAAAGTTCAAATCCACAATGTATATCAACGAATAGGGGTATAAATAATCCACACGAACGGAGGTAATCCAATATATGGGAAACTGTCTGTAAAAAAAAGTGTTACAGTATCGCAGGGCACTCAATCCACTTGTCCGGAACCACTCTGCCGGGACTGGGGGAGAAGAGAGGCTCTGCACGTGGAGGGGCTAGGTTCTGTGGATGGCATCCTGGCCGGGCTCCTCCTCCTGGTGCGTCTCACCAGGTCCAGGACCTGAGCGTTGCACCAGACACCCCCACTCCAAACATTTCATTCTGGTGTGATGGTTTCTTGGCCCGTGGTGGTACTGCGGCTTGCTTGAATGGCCCTCCTTAAAGGCCTCACCGTGGATTTGTTGGGCTTCTTCCTCACGGAAGACACAGGCTGGGGCGCCAACCCATACTGCTCCCGGATGCCGTCTACTTTCCGGCTGTCACCCGTCTCTCCGTCTATTCCTATGAGCCACTATAAATAGAATAACAAACAAACAGTATTTAAGGTTAAGGAAGATTAATGGGACACACATAACATATTTATCAGTGAGAACTTACAGACCTTAAATACATTTTGTTTGACTCGGTTCCACAGATAAATATTATGAAAATAGCAGATCTACAAGCTCACAACGCCCCGCGTTACGATGCGTTGTGAACTTGTAGATCGACTATTTTAATAATTGTTGACTTTTTAAAAGTCCTTAATTGTCACTTCACTGTCATCTGGGGACTCCCCCAAAATAATGTGGGGAGCCACAGGTTGAGAACCACTGCCATAGAAGGTCCTCAAACCTCTGAATATTAAAATCTTCAAAGAGAGAAACAGAAGATCAGGAGAGAGTAACCATTTATCAGCACCCCACCTCCCCCCACCAATGGGACCCAGGCAGGATCAATGAGTGTTCTTTATGAGCCCCCTACAACAGGGGTCTTCAACAGGGGGTCCGGGACCCCTAGGGGGTCCTCAGATTTAATACAGGGGGTCCGCCAAATCTCTGTGTGATAGGATCATTGTTTTTACATTAACCACTTGAACCCTAGCGTCCCTATTCTAACTTTAGCCGAAAATAGCAGATCTACAAGCTCACAACGCCTCGCGCTGCGAGGAGTTGTGAGCTTGTAGATCTGCTATTTTTGGCAAAGAGGGGAAAAAAGAGCAGACCAAGTACAGAGTGAAAGTATTGGCGGTTTAAGTGGTTAAATGTCTGAAAATACACATTAACATGAATCCAACATCTATGAAAAGCTTTCATCTGCAACACAACTGTATGTAATATATAGTGGGGGTCCCTGCTTCATAGCTCTCTCAGTTAAGGGGGTCATTGGCATGAAAAGGAACCCCCCCCCCCCCCCCCCCCCATGGGACCCAGGCAGGATCAATGAGTGGTCTTTATGAGCCCCCTACAACAGGGGTCTTCAACAGGGGGTCCGGGACCCCTAGGGGGTCCTCAGATTTAATACAGGGGGTCCGCCAAATCTCTGTGTGATAGGATCATTGTTTTTACATTAACCACTTGAACCCTAGCGTCCCTATTCTAACTTTAGCCGAAAATAGCAGATCTACAAGCTCACAACGCCTCGCGCTGCGAGGAGTTGTGAGCTTGTAGATCTGCTATTTTTGGCAAAGAGGGCAAAAAAGAGCAGACCAAGTACAGGTATTTGCGGTTTAAGTGGTTAAATGTCTGAAAATACACATTAACATGAATCAAACATCTATGAATAGCTTTCATCTGCAACACAACTGTATGTAATATATAGTGGGGGTCCCTGCTTCATAGCTCTCTCAGTTAGGGGGTCCCTGCTTCATCTCTCTCTCAGTTAAGGGGGTCCTTGGCATGAAAAGGTTGAAGACCCCTGCCCTAACCCCTGAACATAGCTCACTTTCAATGCTGACATTCACCAGTAAAGCCCGTACATCTATGTACAAAACACATGTATATATACATATATAAGGCGCTTACCCGGTCGCCCTAAATGTTAATAAGCCGTCCGGAGTCTCTGTGCAATGTATTAGACCGTAAGTATCAATAAAGAAGTGTTTTAATCCCGTCTGTGGACGATTCTGTTGAAGTTCCCAATGGCGGTAGTGACGGGGCGCATCAGGTCAAAGTCGGAATTACACTCAATGCAAAAGGGAATAAACGAGGGGGGGAATGGCGTTCGGCCACAGACGGGATTAAAACACTTCTTTATTGAAAAATATGCACTAATACATTGCACAAAGACTCCGGACTGCTAGTTAACATGTGGGGCAACCGGGTAAGCACCGTATATGTTGCATTTGTACAGGAGAAGTACGGGATTTACTGGTGCATCGTAGTGCGGCGCGTTGTTTTGGCTTTAGTTGGCTAGCTTAGCAATGTCCGACCAAAACAAGCAGCCTAAACTTAGTCTTTTACTTGTCCAGATCAAACAACTTGCTACATACTAACATGTGAACAATGACGCCATGGCCTATCATTTTGTGGTGTATATTTAACGATGTATATCTTATAAATGCAATGAACGGACACTTACCCTGAGACGAAGTAACAACAGCTGTGTGCACTGCACTGTGCAGAAGTGGTAAATATCCGGTCTAGTCTAGCGGATACGGAAACGTATCCACTAGACCGGATGTAGTGGGCGTAGTCTAGTATGCACCAGGAATTAGCGGTTAAGAGTTAGATAATATATATTTTAATTAGAAATACGTTTAATATGTATGGCAAGTAGGCTATTTCAAGGTTGTGCAGGCCTGATCATCTAAAAAAAAACAACTGCATTTAACATTTTAAATTATCTTAAAGCACAATTATTTATTGATCATTATCATTATTATTATTATTATTATTATTATTATTATTATTATTATTACCCTTATTATTATTATTATTATTATTATTATTATTATTATTATTACTCTTATTAATATTCGGGATATATTAACAGCATCAACAACATTCAAAAAGGTGATTGTGAACCCCAGTGTTAAACATTTGAAATGCTAAAGCACAATTCATTATTGCTAGTTAATATAATAATAATAATAATAATAATAATAATAATAATGATAGATAGATAGATAGATAGATAGATAGATAGATAGATAGATAGATAAGTAGCCCTGAAACATCATATCATGACAGTCATGACGAAACTTCAACCTGATGTTTGCACTTTTTCCATTTACGGCCCGTACATCTACACAAACTTTTCGATTTCAACTATAAAGTGCTTAACCTATGGCCACGGACGTTCAAATTATGTACGGTCCCTCAAAAATACCCGTATATTCCGTGTTGTTAAATAAAAAGCATTTTAATCCAATTGGCTGCCATTTTCTCACAGAGTTATAAAGTATCAGAGTGCAATACACCTTCCAACCGATAGGGTCAGGTAGTAAAAGCATGAAGAAAATGGCCACCAATCGGATTTAAATGCTTTTTTATTGAACAATACAAAAGATACATGTATGTTTAAGGACCCGTACAGAATTTTAACATCCGTGGCCCGTTCTCAACAAATACTCATCGAAAAATTACCCAAATAATATGGAAATGCTCAAAATATTGTTGTCAGGTTTTTGTGGGTGGTGTGTGCTCTGGTGCATTTCAACCAAGTCTCTTAGCTCACGTTGTGTGTCAGTCCAATGTATTATCAATGGAACGACTAAGAAGGCGCATGCTGCCTTTTGAGGAATTCTATGAATGTCTATGAGTGACCCTGGAAGGCGCATATTATCGTCGGGGGCGGACTTGGACGACACATACTGCCTTCCTGGGGTTCTGGCAAAAAGGCAACATGTGCCTTCTTCGGGGTGAGACTGTGTTGGTTATAGCACCACCAGGAGGCCGATTTTTGCAAAACATGGTTTTTGACAGTACTTCTAAAGATCACGCAAATCGGTACACAGTATCTCTGTAGTCATTGACTGCCAGAGTTTATTCATAATGTACTCACCCCTGTGCCAGCGATTTTTGTGTGTTTTTTTTTTTTGGATTTTCTAATTGTTCATTCAAATAGCTAATCTGGCTGCATTTTTAAACACATACGACAGATCGACCAGCAGAGAGCAGTAGACAACTCGATCACTCGCTGACTTGCCCCCCCCCCCCAAACAGGCTCAAATAGCCCATAAGTCAAAACCGGATGTGACGTTTTCGACAATAGCCGATTCAGACCGTTGTGATACACGACGACGATGACTGTTAGTCACCCAGACCAAAGAAAATAGAAGTGGAGCTCTCCGTTCGTTTTTTATAACGTGTGAAAAAACTTGTTTTTTCCCTATTCTGGCCAAAAATGACCGGGGAAAAAAAATGAAACCGGAAACAGAATCTGCGCCATGCATCCGACTCCGGGTGAGTGTGACGTAAGTGGAAAACGAAACTGATGATGAAAAATAAACAGAACAGCGCGATCACAGATTAAACAATGAAAATTCCAAAGAACGAGTTAACCCGTTCTTCAGAATTGCGGCACGCAAGCGATGGATTTGAAAAACGAATTAATTCGATCTAGGCAATCAATGTGTTAAACAAAACGGGTCTTTCAGATCTTTCATATTCCGTCCTGATTGGCTAAGATTGGTTTCCAAAGTTTGCAGGAGTGCTCCGTTTATTCACACCATTTTCTTTAATTTTTTTCAAGCTGAAATATGCACTGAAACTGCAGGCTGTGTCTGTTGCTCAGCAGACACACAGCTTAAAGGAGCACTTCACCAATTTTCAACCCATCTTCATATAATTGGTCCTCACTAATGCTCATTATATGGTACCATTTGTTGTGTCTCAGAGGAGGGCTGTGAACAGTTCAGACACCTGCCTTGTTATAAGTTATGCATAATTATAAACATTAATAACAAGTGTTATAATGCCTTATAAGTGCAATATAATGCATTATAAATGTGGTTACAAAGCATTATAGTCCCAACCTTAATAATAAGTCTTACCGTCAGTTGTGCAATTTTCATATATTATGTCTGATGTATTTTTTACTTAGATCGTCCAGATGTTTTCGTCCTCACAAAGGGAAGAATTCTCACTTGCCTGGCGACGGGATTTTATTCCAAAGAAGTCTGTGTGGTTAACATCCGGAAACATGGCACTGTGTTAGATAAGCTTGATGGGGTGTGGACATCTGGAGTCCGTCCAAATGAAGATGGCACCTTTCAGGTCAGGGTGTCGGTGGATATCATTAAGTCTGACAGTAGAGAAGATTACGACTGCATCGTTACACACTCTCTATGGAACAATGGAACAACAGTCAAAAAATGGGGTACCGTTTTGTTTCCAACATTAATTGTTGTTTTACATTCTGGATGTTAAACTGACACTTTTTATCCTACTTCCAACCAGGACTGCGTTCACACGCACGCACGCACACGCACACGCACACGCACACACACACACACACACACACACACACACACACACATATAGTTTATTTCGGTCTTAAGCCGTGCACAGAGTTAGTCACAGCAAACATTTCCAAATAAAAAATAAAAAAACTTCATGGACCTAAAAGGTGTAGGCTGAAGCCTTAGCTTATAATGCCTACCCTTATAATATTCTAAAACAAACAATAACAGAACATTAATCAATACTAAAAAAACAAAGACAACATTTGTCTTTTCATCTACAAAAAAATAACATTTTATGGTTTATAATATTTTTTTATATTCATAGATAAAACTGCACTTGTTTAGGTCGTTATCACAACTATTCTATATTTCTCTTGCCATAACCGATGTACATCTCTTTTTAATGTTTGTTCTAGCTGTAATTATTCCAATACCCCTCAACTCGTACTGATTTTCTTTCATTTGAAACAGATTCTGGATGCAGTTTGGAAGCAGTTTCTGTTGTGCTTTGAAGGCTAATAAAACTGTTTTCTGAGCTACTACTATATATGTATATATATATATATATATATATATATATATATATATATATATATATATATGTATATATATATATATATGTATATATATATATATATATATATATGTATATATATACTCGCACGCGCGAAGCGAAATTCTCGGTTCGGTTCGCGGTTATTCCCCTTTTAATTCCGGTTTGTATTACTTTAATTCGGTACAAAAAATGTACTCCATGAAGTGTAGATGTGTGGCAAAAAGGAAACGTTGCAGGGGGGCTTATTTATTTTGTATCAATCAATTATCATCAACATTGGCCATCATCTTCAGTTTCAAGTAAGTTTTCACTATAAACCCCTTTGTTTCAGAGGACATATAGACTATTAGACACTAATAACAAATATAATGCAGCTGAGAAACTCTGGTCAACCTCATTATGTACTTGCATAATACATGGTCTTTTGGTCGCTAAAAACCTAGTCTATTTTGGATCTGATGGATAGGGTTCTGTGCAGACTGCAGTCCATTTGGAAACACTTGGACCTAGCCCTGGTCCAGAGCGTTAGTGAGTTCTCTGTAACTCACTAACGCTCTGGACCAGGACTAACATGGACCCTACCTGGTCGCAGTGTAGTCTGGTTGCTCCTGACATTATCAGAATGGCAGCAGCTAAATCCTTTGATCTCTGATGACGCAACATTCTCTGTGTCCTCCTCTTCAATACCTTCGGTTTTGGTCAAACTTTCTGTTTCTTTTTCCTCGGTAGCTTTCACTGTTTTAAAATACTTGCTTAAATCTGTACACTTTGCAGCTTTTGCACAGATAGCTCTTGTATCCTCTCATTATATTTTTGAGCTCCTGATTATTTTATTTCCCCAAATTCGACTTGTAAACAATCCAGTGAATGGGTGTGATGGAATGCAAGGACGGCGCCTCGTCCCAAAACACGCTCGCCCCAGGTATATCCGTTTCTCGTCAATGCGAGGGTGTTTTAGAATGACGGTTCAACCGTCATCCTAAAACACCCTCAACCCGGGTCTAATCCGGCGGCCACGGTCCGCGAAAAAAATGGGGCAGTGTGTTTTAGGACGAGCGTTCCGTTTTTCACCCGGTTGCTGTTTTTTCTTTTTTCTTTTTTTCCGTGAGAGGGGGAAAAAGCGTGTGAAATGGCAAGTGTGGCGTGAGGCGTGTTAAGAGGTTAAATTGCGTGACTCTCACTCTCAAAGGGTGAGACTTGGCAGCTCTGCTTTTGCCATCCCGGTCATAATTAACTGGAAACCCAAAGTGTCTCCAAACGCCAGATCTGCTGGATAGTGGAGGGTCTTCTATTTCTGGTCTATCGGCATTAGACATTATTGCAACAGTTTAACTTTACAGTGTAGTATTCAGCGAGTTTTCTCTTAAGTTTTCTCTTTAATTCCACCGCACGGCGTGACTTTTTGTTTTGTTTAGCCTACTCTGTGTGGGGGAGCGGGGGGGAGGACCAGGCAACTCTAGCTCTAGGTTGCACTGTTTTATATTTGTGAATTTTCTTCAGCAGAAATATTGTCTTAGTTTCCTCATAAGTAACAAGTGACTTTAAGGTGCTGGTTTACAATATATATAACCACCTAAACTAATGAAAAGAAAACCCTGAACAGACAAATACTAAACCTACTGAACTAACTACACAACAACTTAATCAAAGCACAATAAAACTAACTGAAACTGAAAACTGAAAACTATTAACTGAGATCAACTGTTACTAACGTTAAATGTTTAACAAAGGCACATAAGCTAAATGAATCAAATAAAGGTTACAAAGGTTTGGTTGGAGGATGAAAGGAATGTAGTCTCTGTTGCTGTTTAGCTGCCAATCCTCAGAGCTGTCAGAGCAAACTGAGGCTTTTGAATAGTTCACTGATGTGAAGCAGAGCCACATCCAACCAGTGGCCAGGGTGTGAGAACAGCCAACCAATCAGGGGTGGGGATCATTTCCCCACTGGCAGAAACTGGCTCTGGCAATCTTTAATCCTGCCTGGATTCAATCTGCCAATCATTCCACCATTCACCACTACATCCATTCTGTACCTTGTAATATTTCATATTAGAATGTTGACAATGTTGTGCCATGACTCACTGTCTTCCAGAAATTACGAATACAACTCGTAGAGAGATTACATGGACCGAGTTTAATGTGATAATTTTAGTGATTATCATCATCTCGATCATCTTGGTGGGATTAATACCAACATGTATATACTGGAGTATGTATCTATAATGTTAACAATGTGAATATGAAACATTATTAGTGCCTCCACACTGACCAATCACTGACTCATATACTGTATCTACTGTTACAGTGCGACAATGCTGCTGCGGCTATCCTGATCAAGGAGGTAAGTGTGTGTGTGTGTGTGTGTGTGTGTGTGTGTGTGTGTGTGTGTGTGTGTGTGTGTGTGTGTGTGTGTGTGTGTGTGTGTGTGTGTGTGTGTGTGTGTGTGTGTCTGTGTCTCTGTGTCTGTGTGAGAGAGTGAGAAATAATCACCAGAGAGGATATCATTTATAAGATAATTAAATGACCTTGGTTTTATGTTTTGGATTCATAATAAAAGTAATAAATAATACATTTGAATGCATCCTGCTGCGTTTACAACACAATGCACTGCTTTTCAGTTTTCATTCAAGTTTGAGCCCAAAAAAATATTTGTTAATATGCGATTAATCGTGTGATTAGATACACAAATCATGCGATAATCGCATGATTTGTGTATGTAATGTGTGTATCTAATTAATAATTACAAATTTTAATCGCCAGACAGCACTAATATGTATGTATTATATACAGCACTAATATATATATATATATATATATATATATATATATATATATATATATATATATATATATATATATATATATATATATATATATATATATATATAGGCAACCTCACAATGTGAAGTTTTTATGAAAACCATTACAGAGCCCCCATTGAAATCATTGAAAATGTTATTGGAAATGGAGTCAGAAGAGCTTCACATCAGTGAAAGATTGTTAGCAGACCTTCCAAACGCTGATGCCCGAGAAGTTACCAAACTTACTTCACCAAAACCACAAGAATGGAGTCCACAGTTAGAGAAGCTTCCGGACGTTGATGACTCTGAAGTTACCAAAGTTACATCACCAGAACTACGAGAGTGGAGCCCAGTCAGTAAAAGATGGAGGCCACAGTTAGAGAAGCTTATAAATGCTGATGACTGTAAGGTTAGCAAAGTTGGGAGTCTTGTGTTTGGTAAAGATGAGGAATTCCGCATCGCAAAGGGAAGTGATGGAAATGAGGTCTTCTTGGGGTTAAGAGATGACGGCACTGAAGTCGCAGTGAAGAGAATGAATACATTCAACTATGAAGTGCTGAAGAAAGAACAAGACGTTTTAAGTCTTCCAGAGCTTGATCATCCTTCGATTGTACGATATGTTGACTTTATAGAGGATGAGAACTTTGTTTACCTTGTTCTACAGTTATGTGAATACACCCTGGCAGAATACATCACTAAATACAGCCCTCCCGAATTCAGGAGAAAAGAGCTTGCAAATCAGTTTCTAAAGGGTTTAAGTGTTCTTCATTGTCATAATCCTACAATTCTTCACCGGGATATCAAGCCCCAGAATGTCTTGATTGGTAAGTGATGAAAGAAAAAGAAAACAAGCCCATAATATGAGAAATTTAAGCATCTTATGCTGAATTAATCTTTGCTCAATTTATTATATTGATATACCCCTTGCAGATATTGAAGGCAAGGCAAGATTGGCAGATTTTGGAATAAGCCGACTATTACCTGAAGGACAAACAACCCTGTACACAAAGAATGCAGGAACGAGATGCTGGATGGCAAAGGAGACTTTGGATACACATGATGTCCGATTTAAAAGAAGCACTGATGTGCAGGTTGTATTTGTTTTATTATTCTGGATGAGAATGATTTAATTTTTGACATTAATGTATTAACAAAATAATGTCTTACTCATTTTCATGCTCACTGTTAAGGTGGCTGGGATGTTGATATATTACATCCTGTCTGGAGGCGAGCATCCATTTGGCAAAGGCGCTAGATGTGATGGCAACATTCTGGATGGAAAATACGATCTGCATCATGTTCAGGATGTGGTTGCCAAGGATCTCATCGAGAGGATGATCAATGAAGACCCAAACAAAAGACCAACAGTGAAGGAATGCCTGCTACATCCCTTCTTTTGGTCAAACGAGAGGTAAGATAGACCGATACTCTGGAACGATACAAATAGGGAATGCGCAGCATGTCATCAGATGTCATCAGTATATATTTGGGAGTTTTAAGATGGTCGTTCCCACATGCTGTATGTTTATGACCATATATTGGCATAGCAGTCGGATCATCAGTTCTGGAAAACCAGATATACGACCGACTCGACGCCGGGCATATTCCTCATAGTAGGGGGTGCTAACCACAAAAAATGGCCAAATCGTTACGCGGCGGATGAAAGCATGAAATTTGATACAGATGT
Source organism: Gymnoscopelus microlampas (assembly GCF_963454915.1). Taxonomy (NCBI): domain Eukaryota; kingdom Metazoa; phylum Chordata; class Actinopteri; order Myctophiformes; family Myctophidae; genus Gymnoscopelus; species Gymnoscopelus microlampas. Next base: position 2,990,571 of record NC_139956.1, read on the forward strand.
CCCTTGGGTCATCCTAAAACAGTTATGGACAAAATTCAAAATGGCCACCTAAACTGTTGACCGTTGACTCAAAAGACACCAAAATAATCTCCAAAAAGCATAGAATTTGGCACATATGTCCCTTGGGTCATCCTAAGACATCCTAGAAGGGGTGCCCAAAGGAATCTGAAACAGGAAGTGAGTTGTTGACGAAATTGAAAATGGCCGCCTAGTGTTGTCGATTGACTCAAAAGACAACTAAAGAATCTCATAAAAGCATACAATTTGGCACACATGTCCCTTTGGTCATCCTAAGACATCCTAGAAGGGGTGCCCAAAAAAATCTTAAACAGGAAGTGAGTTATTGACACATTTTAAAATGACCGCCTACAGTGTTATCGATTGACTCAAAAGACAACTAAAGAATCTCATAAAAGCATACAATTTGGCATACATGTCCCTTGGGTCATCCCAAGACATCCCAGAAGGGGTGCCCAAAAAAATCTTAAACAGGAAGTGAGTTATTGACAAAATTGAAAATGACCGCCTACAGTGTTGTCGATTGACTCAACAGACAACTAAAGAATCTCATAAAAGCATACAATTGGGCATACATGTCCCTTGGGTCATCCTAAGACATCCTAGAACGGGTGCCTGAAATGATCTGAAACAGGAAGTGAGTTATTGACTAAATTGAAAATGGCCGTGTACAGTGTTGACAGATGATGCAAAAGACACTCATAAAAAATAATCTCATAAAAGCATGACATTTGGTACAAATGTCCCTTGGGTGATCTGAATGCATCTTAAGGGGTGCCAAAAAAAAGTTTTAATAGTCTCTCAGTGGAAAACACTCCTCCCCCACGGGCTGCACTGCTACAACATTCAAATCGAGCAGTTTGCCAATCTGGCATTTGGTCCAGAAGCCTGAAAGCTATGCAATCTCTACCAGCTCCTGACAAATATGGATGGATTAAAGTCGCTGATTTGTGGACCTTTATGGACACTCTTGACAGAGGCTGCCAAAGTTTGCAGATAACTCAAGTGTGGCTGCAAAGCTGAGCCCTTCTGTTCGAGAAAGTGTAGATGCCCAGATGCTGGGTTACCTTGCAGAGCATTATGCCAATGTGCTGGTAATTGCGAAATGGCACACATGAATACATGTAGTTACTAAACGCTAATCACAAAAAAAAAGTAATGAAAAGTACTTGATTTAAAATGCAAGCTGTGGCATCACCCATGGACTGTATCAGCTGTGTGTGAACAATAGTTAGAGAGCAGTCTGTTAACCCGGTTCATGAATGAATTGATGTTGAAATGAAATGAGCATAAAGGGTTGAAAATAACATTAGGAAACATTTGGAAAATGACACCTACTGTATACTAATATGGCCAAAATAGGGGCACTAGGTCAAAGTGGTTGAGTTTCACTACTACAGGGGAAATGGTTCATAAACAATGTTCCTTCTCGTCTTCCAGGGATCAACATGAAGCCTACAGACATTATCACACAGAAGAAGACCGAACTTCAACACATTCTAATGTCAAACATTCACTTTGTCAGTGAGTGTGCTTTTGAAAAAAAGCTTGTGACGCGCCGTGAGTACACCGACCTGAAGAGCATCTCTCTGCCATCCAAGGCAGCCACTGAACTTGTGGACAAAATGATTTTCAAGGGTGAAACAACTAGCAGGTCGTTCCTGCGTCTGCTACAAGACACAAAACTAACAGACGCGTTTCCTGATCTGAAGACAATGCCATGGTACAACCCTCCATCCACATCTTCAACTGACCCAACCACACAGTCATCTAAGAAGGAAGTCAAGGTGTTGAATTGTAAACATCCAGAGTGGGATAAACGGTTCTGTAAAGACGAACAGAGAGTTATGTGTCGTAAATGTGACTCCTCTCAACACCGTGGTCACACGCTGGTTCCTATAGCACAAGCAGTCACCGACCTCGAGACTCTAAAGGACAAGATGGACGAATGCAAACATATTGAAATGAATTACAAAACAATGATTGAACACAACAAGCAACAGGTGGAGGCCACAGAGTATAAGATCAAAGAACATTTTAAAAAGCTCAAACAGTTCCTGAAAGAGAAAGAGAAGGCCAGATTGGAAGCTCTGAAGGAGGAAGAGAAGCAGAAGGAGGAGATCATTCAGACCACTCAGGATCAGATCTCCTCTCTCTCAGACAGCATCTCTGCTTTAGAACAAGAGCTGCAGAAACACAATGTGTCACTTCCCACTCATAGACGCGCTCGGTTAGGAGATGGATCACCAGTGGACTCAGGAGCACTGATAGACGTGGCCAAACATCTGCACAACCTGAGCTTCCCAGTCTGGGCGGAAATGAAGGAAAGCAAAGCAAAGTTTGTTGTTTACCCAGGGTGTCGGACTAAGCACGAAGCTTGTTTCCAGCCGGACCCTGCATGGAAGCCTTGCTCAAGGGCTATTCAGCGGTGATTCATGATCGATGTGATGAATTGGGGAATCGAACTAGGGACCTTCCGGTATCAAGGCCGCCCCTCTAACCACTAGGCCACCGCTGCCACTAAGACTGTTCCCTGACCGGGAATCGAACCCGGGCCGCGGCGGTGAGAGCGCCGAATCCTAACCACTAGACCATCAGGAGAGTGTCACGTTCACTCCTGTCATTCTGGACCCAAACACAGCACACCCCTATCTCCGTCTGTCTGAAGACCTGACTAGTGTGAGACAGCCAGACGACGAGGAGAAGGTTCCTGACAACCTAGAGAGGTTCACTGGTGTTACTACTGGTTATGCTGATGTTCTGGGTTCAGAGGGTTACAGTTCAGGAAGACACGTCTGGGAGGTGGAGGTTGGCGACCATCCTGACTGGGCTGTAGGTGTGGCTAAAGAATCTGTTGACAGGACAGGGCTAGGTTCGGAACGCCGATATCAAAAACCAACATCTGGAATCTGGTCTTTGTGTCTGAAGCATGGTCGCTATGGTAATGGGCGTGTTAAAAATATCCCAATGCAGAGGGAACCAGAAAGGATCAGAGTGGAGCTGGACTATGACGCGGGGGAGGTGTCCTTCTACGACCCTGAAGACATGACTCTCATCTACACTTATAAAGACTACACTTTCACTGACAAACTCTATCCATATTTCTCTATTGGAGAAGCTGGTGATGCTGAAACCATTGATATCAAAATCTGTGAAGTAGAGACCGGTGTGCATCTCTTCCGGAAAGACGATGTGGGAGAGCCCATTTTGCGGCGCATTTTGAGCTTTTAGATCTGCTATTTTCAAAAAACTCTAGAAAAAAAGATTAGAAACATTTGGAATAGTTTTGAAACATAAATCTTGTACGAGGGTCCCTGGCACAAAGTATGTTCAGATGGTGGTCCATGGCCAAATACATTTTAAAATGTATTCAGTGAATGATGAATGCGTGTACATGTTAGAACCTTTTAGCTCGAAGCCCAAAAGATACATTGTATGTCTCCCTGGGACCCAAACTAGTGACAATAGCAGATGTACAAGCTCACAACGCATCACACGTTGTGAGCTTGTAGATCGTTTATTTTCTTTACTCCTTAATTATCTTTCAAATTTGTTAGATTTTGGGGGAAATGTATTACAATCTCTTGAAAATTGTTTTAAAATGTAGTTTACACTTTTGTAAATTATTTTTTATTAAGTTTTTTACTTTTTGAAAATCTTTTTTAAAGGGATATTTACTTGTGACCCATAACAAGTGGTCCGTGACCCTAACATGGGTCCCGACCCAGTGTTTGGGAAACACTATAGAGCTTCCTCACTTTTAAATGGATAAATTGTAAAAAAAAAAAATATATATATATATATATATATGTCTTGTTTCTTCCTCGTTACTGATAGGACAAGCAAATCCATTTAGTCTTAGTCATATTTTAGTCCTCTGAAATTAAGTTTTAGTCTAGTTTTAGTCGACTAAATCTTCATTTGATCCAAGCGCACGATTCCCGGTGAAACTGGTCAATTTGACATATCTGGCATGTCTGGCAAAAACTGTGGGAGGAGTAGCTAGGCCTGTCACAATTATTACATAATCATATAATCGCAATTATTTGTTGCATAATCGTCATAATCAATTCCATGTTTAAAATGTCAGATTTTTAAAAAAAGGCAAAAATAGTGGAAATAGCAGATCTATAAACTCAAAACGAGACGCGATGCAACGCGTTTTGAGCTTACAGATCGGCTATTCCCACTATTAATGTTTATTTTTAAGTATAAAGTCATTAAATATGTGTTATTTGTCATATCTACCCTGTGCAACTTTTGTTTACGAAAGCTAAAAGCCAAACAGAAATGTAATTTGTATTCACAATGTTCCATTCATTTTCAAACACAGAAACAGAATTAAATCATTAATTGCTATTATTTGAGTGATAATTAATCGTCAACTTAAATCTTTAATCGTGACAGCCCTAGGCATAGCGTGGCAAAATAAAGTTTATCTAGAATAAACATGAAATAAAGTCGGAAGATTACTATAGTCTGGTTGCCCTCTAATAATAATAATAATACCTGGAATTTATATAGCGCTTTTCTAAGTACTCAAAGTCGTTTAATGACGTGTACGAAGGTGCAACAGCACACACACAACACACAACACAACACATGGCCGGTCTCATAAAAGATTTCAAATTTTAATCATCATTATAAAGTGTTATATATATAAATACCTGGTTGTCATATCAATAAGAACTCTTCTTTTTTTAAATAGCCAAATAAAAATAACAAATAAAAACAAGCTGAAAGGTGGTGTATTAAAGGAATACTCTACCGTTTTAAAACCCATATCTCCATTTGTTTATTGTAGAAACCAGTGGTGGTCAAATTGTAATGTCTAGTGTTGCTGGGGACCCCTCTGGAAACCTGTCAAGGACCCCTCAAAATAATCATATTTGAACTGGGGACACCACAAAAATAATCATATTTGAACTGGGAACCCCCCAAAATAAACATATTTGAACTGGGGACCCCCCACCCTGACAAGCATTTGGAATTGAGGCATTACATTTAGTTTGACTCGGTTCCATGGACACATATTATGAAAAAAGACGATCTACAAGCTCACAACGCCTCACACTGCGAGGCGTTGTGAGCTTATAGATCTGCACCGAGTGCCGCACTATGAGCTTATAGATCTGCTTTTTTTTTTTATTGTGAAAATGTGTGCAAATCTTTGAATATGAATTCCCTAAAGCGAGCATTTGTATCTCAATTCTTTGCTTCTGGGGGGTCCCTGGAACAACATATTTTGAGATGGGGGTCCTCGGCCAAATACATATTATTTTGGGGGTCCTTGACATGAAAAAGTGTGATAACCACTGTGTTTCAGAGCTCAGCGCTCATTATCCAGAAGGAACACGCCGCTGAATTCAGTGATTGATCAATCAGAATCAAGCATTCAACCAAGCCGTGTAATAATACGAATTAACCACTTCAGCCCTATTCTAAATAATAGTGAAAATAGCTGATCTGCAAGCTTGTAGATCTGCTGTTTTTTTACACAAATTTCGGAATATTTCTGAAAGTGTACTGTACTTTGTACATTTGTCATTTGTACTTTGAATACTTAAGTATTTACTTGAGTATATATATATATATATATTGTCCACCACTGCACTTGCTACAATAAATAAGGAGATATGTATCCCATTAAAACACGGACAGAGCGTTAATGAATGGAATGAAGGTGTGTCAGTCTGTCAGAGTGAAGCAGCATCTATACGTCTGTGTTTGGTTTGGGTCACGTTGACGTCTTCCTCTGAGAAGAACCCCCACCATCACCGCTCTGAGAGAGAGACATGAGAGAGACATGAGAGAGCCATGTTAAATGACTAAATACAAGCTCATAGCACGGCACCGAGTGCCGTGCTATGAGCTTGTATTTGTGCTTGTGTGTGTGTGTGTGTGTGTGTGTGTGTGTGTAGCCTGTAGATCTGCTATTTTTGAAAAATCGTGAACATTCTTGGAAATATCTGAAGATATATTTTTAAAAGCGAATTATTATTGTATATCTGTCTCCCTCCCTATCTCGTATTCTCATTCTATAATAACATATTGGTTCAATCTATTCGTGAGTTATCTGACTGAACTGAAGAAGTGACGTCAGCGATGGGACATAAACATGAAGACACACACACACACACACACACACACACACACACACACACACACACACACACACACACACACACACACACACACACACATGCACTTACTGTCTGCTTTCTTCTTTAGTGGTGCCAGTGCTGCTTTTGCCTGGACACAAAAGCAAAGTGAATGCATGTTATAATACTAATACTAATAACAGTGGTGTAAAGTAACTAAGTACATGTACTCAAGTACTGTACTTAAGTACAATTTTGAGGCATTTTTCTTTGACTGTAGTATGGTATTTCCAATTTTCAATACTTTTACTTCTACTCCACTACATCTCAGAGGCAAATATTGTACTTTTACTCCACTATGATTATTTGAAAACTTTAGTTACTTTGTAGATTTTGATTATTACAAAACATACATTAACCACTTCAGCCCTTTATACATTTTGGCCATTTGAAAATAGCAGATCTACAAGCTCAAAATGTGTTGTGGTGCTTGTAGATCTGCTACTATCAATATTTACAAGCAACTTTGCCGTGTCTGAGGCCATTGTGATTCAATCATTTAGAACTTTATAAAAAAAGTACAATTAGAAAACAAACACCAATAGTTTTCCACTGACACACACGCGCGCACACACACACACACACACACACACACACACACACACACACACGGTGAACTCCGACCTTCTTTATAGCGGTCCAGTCTTCAAGGATGTCCAGGTCTCTCAGCATGTAGACGATGAAAGGTCCTGGAAGCACAACAAAACTAATAAACACAACAATACTAGGTCTGCTCCTTTTTCCCCCCTCTGGGCCAAATCTCTTCACTGAGAAAATAGCGGATCTACAAGCATGCCTGCTAAGTATTTCCCTCTACAACCAAATATCTCCCAAGTCCCGCAACATGACGTAGCACAACGTGCGGTGTGCTTGTAGATCAGCTTGAAGATCAGATATTTTTTTCGGTGAATTTTTGCCCCAGAACAGGGACGTTATAGGGTTCAAATAGTTGAACTACGTCCCGCACACACAGGCCTGTGTGGAATTTTCAAAAAAAATCAAAAAATTCACAATCGTGAAATTTTGTGCAAATCTTTGAATACATTTATATTTTTAAAGCAATCATTTTTAACTCAAATCTGTGCTTACGTGGGGGTCCCTGGAACAACATATTTTGAGATGGGGGTCTGCGGATAAATACATATCATTTTGGGGGTCCTTGACATAAAAACGTTTCTGAACCACTGATATTATAGCAACATTTGTAGAATCTCCAGAAAAAATGCTCACTTTAAAATATATATATTGAAAGATGTGCACAAATTTTCATAATAAAAAAAATAAATAGCAGATCTGCTAACATTGTGAAAATGGCCGATCTACAATATTTGAAAATTTGGTCAATGTTTGACCATTTTTTATCGTATAGTTTTGTTGATTACTTTTGATGCAGAAATGGTCTCTTTTACATTTTTTAGAGGTATAAAAAATGTCTTAAAAGTCCTTTTTGAAATGTGCAGATACCCTTATACTGTATGTTGGTTTGCTTACTGTTGAGTGAGACAACAATGTTGCACATTAAGCTAATCATCTGAGGACCCCCCTGGGGGTCCAAACCCACAGTTTAAGAACCACTGGTCTATCTTATGCCGTTACACATATCAGTAAACATAATCTTTCGGAGTTCGACCCTGTTTTGTTTTCACCAGGCGGTCAGAGGTGAATACAAACAGACTGGTTACCATGGTTACTAACCTGACACCAGCTGACATCGTTTCTTTCTGTCCGTTCGAGACACCAGGTTCTTCCTCTTACACTTCTTTCCTTTCAGCTCATCACTCCACCACTCTGAAAACACATGTTTACTGTTTTATACCACTCTGAAAACACATGTTTACTGTTTTATATCACTCTGAAAACACATGTTTACTGTTTAATATCACTCTGAAAACACATGTTTACTGTTTTATATCACTCTGAAAACACATGTTTACTGTTTTATATCACTCTGAAAACACATGTTTACTGTTTTATATCACTCTGAAAACACATGTTTACTGTTTTATATCACTCTGAAAACACATGTTTACTGTTTTATATCACTCTGAGAACACATGTTTACTGTTTTATATCACTCTGAAAACACATGTTTACTGTTTTATATCACTCTGAGAACACATGTTTACTGTTTTATATCACTCCACCACTCTGACAATACATGAACACATGAAAATACACCATCTGTAGTTTATTGCTATCTATGACTCTGAAAACACATCAGACACAATCTGTAGTTTACTGCTTTTTTCATCAGTAACCTAGCTGGATGTATTGTCCATGTGAACCTTATCTTTTTGCCAGACTAGAATATGCTGACAGTGACTGAATGCCAGACTGTTGCATGTGAAACACAACCATTGTACCATCATATCCTCACAGTCTCTGTGGCGCAACCGGTTAGCGCGTTCGGCTGTTAACCGAAAGGTTGGTGGTTCGAGTCCACCCAGGGACGATGGTGTTTTATACTGTACACTGGTACTCAACAGGAGGACTTTGGCTTCAACAACCACAAAAAAACACAGCAGAGTTGTATACTCGGAAGCCGGGCCGGGGGGGGGGGGGATATTTGTCACTGCAGGTATGTCACTTTTAATATTTTACTGTAATATTATTAACGAGTAGTGTAAGGTATTACTCTGCTAAAACAGTAATATTATACCATATTTATATGTAACAAATAGTGCATATGACATATTACTAACATGTAATATAATATGTTATATAATATATTACTGTTGATTCCAAATAATAAATAATATAATATATTTACTTTTTTAAGGAGTAATATGAAATAAGTAACATATTACTCTCCTGAGTAATATTGCCCAACACTGGTCAGCAGGGAGTGTTTGGCACTCAAGTACATTTTGAACACCGAACTTGTACTTGTAACAGACTATTTGTACCACAGGGTATTGATACTACTAGTAAATGATGTGAGTACTTCTTCCACCACTGCCTCTGTCCATCATTCTGTCTGATCTATATTTTCCTCCTTATCAATGGATTGGGTTGACCAATCCATCTGAACTAGCACACGGGGCAAGTAGTGAAGCCCAATTTTCACTTTTTACCCAAATTCAAGCAGTTTAAACGCTCTTCACAGCAGTGTTGATTTTGACAGCAAAGTCTTAGTCATAGTCTTTAAAATAAAATTCCATTTTAGTTTTAGTCATATTTTAGTCATCTGCAATGTTTTACTTTTAGTCTAGTTTTAGTCGACTAAACATCATAAGATTATAGTCGACTAAAATGTATGTTGGCGGTGCCTTGATGGTGTCGTAATGCCTGATTTTACACTTGGTTGCATGCAGAAAATAGCCGATCTATAAGCTTGTAGATCTGCTATTTTCAGAGCGCAACACCCGAGCGCAACCAAACATAAAATGACTTGTCTTTTAGTTCTACTGGATTTCTTCTCCACTAGATCCCTCACTAACATTTTAGTTTGTCAATATATTTAGTCTTAGTTTTAGTCATCGTAGCTTAGTTTGCATCAGTGTAAAAAGGGAGTCAACAAACATTTTTCGTCATAGTTTTAGTCGCCGAAATCAACACTGCTTCATAGGCTATGGGATCTGGAGTCGTGGTTGCGGTCCCATAGCCCCAGATGGACAGTGGTGGGTGGAAATGGTGTGTGTGTGTGTGTGTGTGTGTGTGTGTGTGTGTGTGTGTGTGCGTGTGCGTGTGCGTGTGCGTGTGTGTGTGTGTGTGTGTGTACCAGAGGTGATGTCTACACTCTGTCTGTCCTCGTCCAGTCTTCTGATCTTGTCCAGCAGCTCTGTCTTCATAGCGTCAAACAGCAACGTGCGCTCACTCTGTAAGACACACACACACACACACACACACACACACACACACAATTATATACAGTAGTTATATTGTATGGTCTGTTTGTTTTAATAATAATAATTTCTTCAGTTGACATAAAGGTAAGACCCCCCAGGGAGGTCCTCACATGACTTTTGTATTATTATAACTAGATGTGACGGCCTCACATCTAGTTTAACAAATACAGGTCAAGAGACGCTATCCACTATTTATGTGGGTTGGTGTGGAGGTGTCCATATGCTCTTCTGAAGTTTCTGTCAGTTTTTGTGGTCCCTTTACGCTCTTGCTTTTACAGCGTGTTGCGTTTAGATGTTCTACTGCACGACGGAAACACTTTGCGCTTGGCGTCCGACGGCCCAGAGATAGTTTTCTTTTCCGTGGCATGGCTCTGTAAGAGAGCGACCTGGCCTAATTATAGCTCTGCACACACGTCATTGCGAAGTCCGGCCTCTCTGGCCTCTCCTCTCCTCTCCTCTCCTCCCCTCTCCTCCCTCCCCGCTTTGCTTTGCGGCCCTAACCTCTAGTCCCATCCTCCCAACCTCGGTCATGTGATAAAGAGGTCAGACTTCCTGTATCTGGTTGCTATGGCAACCTGCCAGACAGTGGCGTGCACAGACATTTTGAGGGGCAGGTGCTCAAGTAAATTATACTTTTTTTTGTTTACTTGGTCTGCTCTTTTTTCCCTCTACACCTATACCTCTTTGCCAAAAATAGCCGATCTACAAGCCCACAACGCCTCGCAGCGCGAGGCGTTGTGGGCTTGTAGATCGGCTATTTTTGGCTAAAGTTCTCCTCAGAAAAGGGATGCTAGGTTTCGAGTGGTTATGGTAAAAAGAAAAATCATGTTACATAAAGATTTGGCGGACCCCCTGTAGTAACTCTGAGGACCCCCTAGGGGTCCCGGACCCCCTGTTGAAGACCCCTGCTGTAAACTGGAAAAAAAAAAAAAACGTTCTTTTTTTCTGTTTTTCAAGAGGGCACTTCTGGTCAAGAGGGCAAAGGGCAGGTGCTCTAGCACCACCTAGAGTCTATCTGTGCACGTCCCTGCTGCCAGATCAGGCTGAGGGTCTGATAGGCGAATCAGAGAAATAATCAAACCGAGAGTCTGATCACTGATGGAGGTGGGGGTAAGATGCCTAAAACATAGCCATAGCTCTGATCAACAGTCTGTGACGGGTCTTGGAGGCATGTGGAGTGATCCTCTGCTTGTGAATCCCTGACGAACTTCTGAGCTTTTGTCAATTATATAGTAGTAAGATAAGATATTTTGGGGGGGAGGTCCCCACAAGATTTTTGTATTATTATAATATTTGGGGGGGGGGGGGGGGTCCCCACATGATTCTTTTTATTATTTTGGGTCTCCGGATGACAGTGAAGTGACAATTTAAGGACTTTTAAGACCTTTTTAATACCTCAAAAAAAGAAAAGGAAAGGAAAAAAAGAATTACTCCATCAAAAGTAATCAACAAACTATACTATATAAACTGGTCAAACATTGGACACATTGTCACATAATATAAGAAAGATGCAAACAATACATAGCAGATCATTGTATTGTGTGTCAAAAAATATTTGAATATTTAATTATATAATATGCTATATTCAATAAATACCCCTTTTTATTTGTGGTTTTCAAATATATTTTGACACATAATCAAATGTTTTATTTATAATTCACCAGGATCCTGGACTTCTTGGGGTTCCAGGCTTAAAATAATATATATCAATATTTTTCCTATGGGAAAAATGAATGGGGTTTTTATCTGTGGCACCGCAAAATGGCCGCCACTGCTATGCCCTATTGCGTGTGCGTGTGTGTGTGCGTGTGAGTCATACCTCCAGGTGTTGTCGTGCTCCTTGCAGTTCACACTCATACTTATGTTTGATGACCTGTAGACACAGCTCTCTGTACACTCCTACACACACACACACACACACACACACACACACACACACACACACACACACACACACACACACACACACACACACACACACACACACACACACACACACACACACACACACACACACACACACGAGGATGACAGCATGAAACTAAATCAACCAATCACATCAGGTTAATTTATTGCGTGTTTGCAGTGACATCACAACTACAGCGTGGCTGATGATTGGCCGGCCCTTGGCTGTGCTCCCTAAAATATATATCTATATACATCTTATATCTAGACATGCATCAAGGTTCAAGGTTGTACTTTATTGTTACATCTTGTGTACAAAAGGTACAAAAGAGTCAAACTTATTTGGGTTTGGCTTCCTTCAGACAATGCAGCAGCATAGGTAATAACAACAATAAAATAATGATAGAAAATATTTAAAAAAAAGGTAAAGAAAGAGAGTGCAAAAAGAGCAAAAAGAGAATAAAAAGAACATCATCAAATCACATGTACTTAATCCTACAGTACTGTATCAACAGTTGCACATGCTTTTTTACACATGATGAAATGTCTGTCTGCCTGTCTGTCTGTGGGTGTGGGTGCGTGCGTGCGTGCGTGTGTGTCTGTGTGTTACCTGCTACTTGTGTGCGTAGCGTCATGTTGTTCTGCAGCGAGGCCAGAGGGTCTCTGTATTCTCCTGCTTTCCCTGTGAGAACCTCATCCAGCTTCACCTTCATCTGGCTGACCCGCTCCCTGAACAACCTGCAACGTACAACACATCCAACATTAACAACCTGCAACGTACAACACATCCAACATTAACAACCTGCAACGTACAACACATCCAACATTAACAACCTGCAACGTATAACACATCCAACATTAACAACCTGCAACGTACAACAACACCAACTTTCCCCCAAAATTCCATGATTTTTCAAAGGTTAGTAAAAGCACTCAAAAATTGCTCGCAGTGGCGTGGCAAACACTGTTTTATTTTGTGGCAGTCAAAGAGTTAAGACTCTGATTGGTTGGGCTTTAACGGAGGTCTGTGGTTGGTCAGTTAATACTGTATGTTACATTACATTACATTACAGTCATTTAGCAGACGCTTTTATCCAAAGCGACTTACAATAAGTGCATTCAACATAGTTAGGCAAGAAAACTACTAATCACCAGAAGTCTTAAGTGCATTCTCTTCTAAAACAAGCAACTAAGAGTATACCTAGCCCTAAGGTAAAAGTGCAATATATCAGCTACCTACTGTCTTAAACAGATGAGACAAAGTAGGAAATCAAATGAGCACGAGCTAAAACTAATAAGTGTATCGAATATCCATCGATCCATCCATCCATCCATCCATCCATCCATCTTACTTGTCTTTCAGGTCGTGGAACTGATTCTCCAGATCCACCATCTCCTCCAGACACTCCCCTCTTCTCCTCTCACAGTCTTCATCATCCATCTCTACAGACAGACAGACAGACAGACAGACAGACAGACAGACAGACAGACAGACAGGCAGGCAGGCAGGCAGGCAGGCAGGCAGACAGACAGACAGACAGACAGACAGACAGACAGACAGACACATGGGTGAGAAATAAAACCATAACCAACTCCAAATCGATCATTAATGGCAACTATAAATGTGTTTGTTAACCCGTTAAGACCCACGGCCGATTCTACAAATGCCTCGTAAATCTGTGGTTCTCAAGACTTCTCACACTTTCATTCAAGATTGTTTTCAAAAAAATGTTACATAGCAGATATACAAGCTCCCAGCGCAGCACGAAGAGACGCGCTGTGAGCTTGTACATCTGCTATTTTTGAATAACCACCGCAACAAGTCTATCATTTTTAGATTTGAGCTAAAAAGCATTATTTTACACTTTGGCTATTCAAAAATAGCAGATATACAAGCTCATGGCGCGGCACCGAGTGCCGCGCCATGAGCTTGTAGATCTGCTATTTTTGTTTTAATCGTGAAAATGTGTGCAAATCTTTGAATATGTATATTCTTTAAAGTGAATATTTTTAACTCTTTAAATCTTTGCTTCTGGGGGTCCCTGGAACAACATAGTTTGAGATGGGGGTCGGCGACCAAATACATATCATTTTGGGGGTCCTTGACATGAAAAGGTTTGAGCACCACTGATATAGAAACATACGTTTTTCAGAAAACTGTTGGAAGAAGACATTAGCTAAGAATCGGCCTCAGGTCTTAATGGATTAAGACAGTAGTCTAACACAGTGTTTCTCAACCATTTTCATGTCAAAGACCCTAAAATGTATTTAAAGTGGCGGACCCCCATGTGTGTCAGGGTGGGACGCATCGGGTCCCGAGCCACGCTTTGGGAATCTGTGATATATAGGAGACAGAGAAGTGTGTAGAAATTGTCTTCTTTCGACGAGTCCACAGTTTATATGTGTGGAGTCACATCGCCCTCTACTGGTAACATTGATGTACTACTGTTTGTTCTTTTGTCTTTTATCACTAATGCCAAAGCTGATACAATGTCTGAGGAGGAGCCCAACACAACTAATTGTTACTCTTATTCATACACACAGGGTATATGGAGCCCATAAACCGTCTTCAGAAATGAGCTATAAGAACAATAAGTTGTGCACGCCCAAGACATTCATCTCAGCCTTTATTTATCCGATTAGGTGTCCTCAGTATTTATCAAGTGAAACCATCTTCAAATTGGTTTATTTGTTTATGGCTCATTGGGGAGAACCCCTCCCTCCTTTTTTCATCATATATTTGAGTATAATTTTCAGGTCCATAATTACCCAACACACGTAGCTCAAATAACCTCAGACCCCCAAAGGCCCGGACCGACACAAACCCAGTTTAATATAGGCTTCAGAGGGCGAGTATTGGGGAGGTGGGGGGGGGGACCTAGATCGGAAGCGAGTGTCGGACATAATTATCCTCTAGTGTGAGGGTTCAAAGAGACAATCTTAAACCTCCCAGGTTGCTCACAGGACGGTCGGGGCTGCTCTGACAACTTTCAAAAACACTTGCTATTTATCTAGTAGAAAGGTAGTCGCACGCTAACGAGAGAAAGAGTCTACAACAGGGGTCTTCAACAGGAGGTCCGGGACCCCTAGGGGGTCCTCAGAGTTACTAGAGGGGGTCCGCCAAATCTTTGTGTGATGTGATTTATTTTTTGTTGACCTCAACCAATTGAACCCTAGCGTCCCTTTTCTGAGGAGAACTTTAGCCAAAAAAATAGCAGATCTACAAGCTCACAACACCTCGCAGCGCGAGGCGTTGTGAGCTTGTATATCGGTTTGTCGGTTTGTAGATCGGTTTGTGAGCTTGTAGATCGGCTTGTAGATCAGATTTTGGCAAAGAGGTGTTTGGTGTAGAGGGGCGAAAAGAGCAGACTTAAGGCCTTTGCACACAGGGTGCGATTAGTCAATCAGTTTTTACCGCATGCGGAAAGACGCACGAATCGAACTGGGTTGGAAAAAAACTGCTCTACAAATACTCAATCAATTCAAATACTCAGTATCCATATGAAAGGTCCATCTTTTCTTGACAACACCGTTACAAACCAGATAGTCCAGGGGCCAAGCCATATTTTGGTACCACCTAAGGTGACCGTAAAGTTTTTGTATTTTTGTCTTCCTACATGTCTCTAGTTTATATTTTGGTATGATAACCCTTCCAATCTTGTAGCTTAATGGCAGTTATCACTACCTACCGGCTAATGTATCCGGTAGGAGACACAAAGTAGAATCTTTGTGTCTCCTACCGGAAATACACCCGGGCATCAAATTATTGCGACAAAAAACAAAATATATCCATGTATTCAAGGCTTCATGGGGTGTGCAATTGATAGAAAATAAATCATTTTTTGGGTGAACTCCTCCTTTAAGTTTCCCAGGGGGACTCTCTACCCATTCAGCTATGACCACCCTAGACCGAAGGAGGGTCAACTTTTACAAGCTTATGGAAAGCAGTCTTTTTGCAAACACCAAAAATCTGAGAAGTTATCAATTGCACACCCCATGAAGCCTTGAATACATGGATATATTTTGTTTTTTGTCGCAATAATTTGATGTTTCCGGTAGGAGACACAAAGATTCTACTTTGTGTCTCCTACCGGATACATTAGCCGGTAGGTAGTGATAACTGGCATTAAGCTACAAGATTGGAAGGGTTATCATACCAAAATATAAACTAGAGACATGTAGGAATACAAAAATACAAAAACTTTACGGTCACCTTAGGTGGTACCAATTTGTGAAAATATCAGTGTTGGCCCCTGGACTAAGATGAACTTTACCACAACTCTTACCTGAACTCTCCTCTTCCTCTTCATCCTCCTCCTCGTCCTCCTCCTCTTCTTCCTCCTCCTCCTCCTCCTCCTCGCTCTCCTCCAGGTCGGTGTCTTCTCTCTCCTCGGTGCTCTCCTCCATGATCTCCTCCTCTGCTCCTCCTTCTCCTGCAGTGTGTGTGTCGTCCTCGTCGTCCTCCTCCTCCTCCAGCTCTCCGTTGGTGTTCACCTCCATCATGTGTGTTTCTCCTACTCCTCCCCCCCCGGCCTCCTCCATCTCCTCCTCGGGCTCCCTGAGCGAGGGCTGCACCGGCATGACTGTGTGGACGACCGTACACACATTTACATTATTTATTTGAATCCACAAATTACAATGAATGTTATTACAATGAAGGATACACATGGCTCCTCCACACAGACTGCCAATAACAGCTGAAACAGAGCAATATTTAGCCAGTTGTTGTCTCCGCCAGGAGACTTTGTTTTCACTTTCTAAATATGACACACAGATTGGTCAAGCCTCACGTGACACGTGACAATACGGTGAAATAGTGTGATCTGATTGGCTAGTGACGTATAGCGGCCTATAAATACATGTGTCACTTTGAAAGAGTCTTAGCCTCTTTCAAAGTGAGGTAAAACAGGAATAATCACGAAATGGCTGAGAAATGGCGGATACTGTAACAATTGGATAGGACACTTACACAGACAGGACGGATAGGACACTTACACAGACAGGACGGATAGGACACTTATACAGACAGGACGGATAGGACACTTATACAGACAGGACGGATAGGCCACTTATACAGACAAGACGGATAGGACACTTATACAGACAGGACGGATAGGACAGTTATACAGACGGAATAACATAAGAATTAGAACATTCCCAACATTCCCAACACAAGTCTGCTGGCGGAGACTTGTGCTCCGAGGAGCACTTTTTCTAGTTTGGCTTTGTTTTTTGTCATGCCAGCGATTGTTAGGCCGCTCGTGGTCAGCTTATATACATGGCCCAGGATTCCAAATATGAGTACAGAGAATCTACACATCTGTACCCAAGGTTTGTTATGATTCTCAGTAGCGGTTGGTACTTAGAATGCTTATCTTGGAAAGCCTGGTTCATGTATAGGTCAAAGACACAGCCCACCTCCAGAATCAGAACCTCCTTGTGACAGGTGTCAACAAAAATGACATCAGAGGTATTTGGGATGTTAGCAAAGACATCACAGGTTAAACCAAATCAATCTGGTAACACTCTTGAGTGTTTGTACATTGCTGCACTGGATGGCATACATTTTTTAACTGCATCGGACACTATGTCGACAATACGGTCATGGCGAGCAATGTACACATTTTTATATGCACTACATCCATTGGTACATTCACACATACACGCACACGCACACACACACACGCTTGTTTTGTAAGAAAGCGAGTAACGCCTCACCTATTATGCCACCAAAATGTGGAATGTCCTTCCAACAGACATCATAAAGTGTGACTCCTACCCTCCTACAAAACCTCTATAAAAGAGCCTCTGTCTGTATTTACAACTGGCCCTTTAGACAAGTCTTCTAGCTCAGTGGTTCTCAAACTTTTTCATGTCAAGGACCGACAAATTGACACCCTATTAGCCCGCGGACCCCCATTTCAAAAGATATGCCTCAGGGACCCCCCATAAGAGAAGATTTTTTACGGCTCTAGCAGTGATTCTCAACCATTTTAATGAGAACCAATGTTGTAGCTCATTCGTTCTCAAAATGGGGTCCGGGGACCCCCAGGGGTCCTTGTGGGGGTACCAGGGGGTCCCCAGCAAAATAAGTAACAATTAGTTACTAAATTAGCGTCACAATCATTTTAACCACTTTAACCATACTTTGGCTATTCAAAAATAGCAGATCTACAAGCTCATAGCGCGGCACTCGCTATTTTTTAAACATTTTTTGCAAAACTTTTGCGATCACAGGTTACTGTCACAGACTATGAGATGGGGGTCCGCAGCCAAATATGTATCATTTTGACAGACAGACAGACAGACAGACAGACAGACAGACAGACAGACAGACAGACAGACAGACAGTAAGGCAGGCAGGCAGGCAGGCAGACAGACAGGCAGGCAGGCAGACAGACAGGCAGTAAGGCAGGCAGACAGACAGACAGACAGACAGACAGGCAGACAGACAGACAGGCAGGCAGGCAGACAGACAGGCAGTAAGGCAGGCAGACAGACAGACAGACAGACAGGCAGACAGGCAGACAGACAGACAGGCAGGCAGGCAGACAGACAGACAGAGAGACAGGCAGGCAGGCAGGCAGGCAGACAGACAGACAGACAGGCAGGCAGACAGACAGACAGGCAGACAGACAGGCAGGCAGACAGGCAGGCAGGCAGGCAGGCAGGCAGACAGACAGACAGACAGACAGACAGACAGACAGACAGACAGGCAGGCAGGCAGACAGACAGACAGACAGGCAGGCAGGCAGGCAGACAGACAGACAGACAGACAGACAGACAGACAGACAGATAGTAAGGCAGACAGACAGACGCCACCATCCATACGGCTTCCGTGAGTTAGGTAGGCAGGCAGACAGACAGACAGACAGACAGACAGACAGACAGGCAGTTAGGCAGACAGACAGACAGACAGACAGACAGACAGACAGACAGGCAGGCAGGCAGACAGACAGACAGACGCCACCATCCATACGGCTTCCGTGACGTCATCGAAAGGCAAGGCAAAAGAGAGGGCAACGCTGTCTGACTGTCTGTCTGTCTGTCTGTCTGTCTGTCTGTCTGTCTGTCTGTCTGCCTGCCATCGGCTTGGTCAAGTGCAACATTGTAACGTTGAAAAACACAAGAACGCGCGCGCGCGCAAACACACACACACACACACACACACACACACACACACACACACACACACACACACACACACACACACACACACACACACACAGTATGAAGTGGACTGTCTGCCTGTCTCGCTACATTGTTGCACGTTTACACACAAAGTCGTCAGGCGTTGACATAGTCTTGGCTGAACCCCCCAACGCGTCCTGCTTTTTCACCAGTAAAGCCCGTAATTCTCCATACATGTACAAAACATACATAAAAGGTGCTTTACCCGGTTGGCCAGGATGTTAACTAGCGATATGGAGTCTTTTTCTCAATGTATTAGTCCGTATTATTCAATAGATATGTGTTTTAATCCCGTCCGTTCACCGCATGCGCCCCCGCCACTATCGCCCATTGCAGGAACACAGGGAACGGTCCGACGGAATCGGCCACAGACGGGATTAAAACACGTATCTATTGAAAAATGCGGACCAATACATTAAACAAAGAGTCCGCATCGCTAGTTAACATCCATGGCAACCGATTGAACACATTATATATATGTTTTGTAAGTATATATATAAGTACGGGCTCTACTGGTGAAAATGCAGGACGCACTGGGGGGGGAGCAGCCAAGACTATGGTAGATACTAACGTAAAAGTCTTCGACTCGATAAAATACATCTATGATAGTCTTGATCCACGGCTAGCGCCGTGGATCAAGACTATCGTAGATGTATTTTATACGTGTTTTAATACATGCAATCCTTAAATAATCCTTATTTTATCGCACAGTAAGGATTGTTATCTTTATGCAGATTTTACGGATTAAAACATGAAGCAGCAAGGCGCCACTGAGCTTACAAACACACATTATTATTATAATAACATATTATTATTGTTCTTTCATGAGGCTTTAGGTCAAAATAAGTCTCATCCTCACCTTGAAGCTGGGCTTTAACACACAGATACTGAGGATACTTTATTAAAGTACCGTAAAAGATATTATAAATAGATATTAAAGTACAGTATTAAGGAGATTACTTCATATCTACAAACTACTTCCTCTTCACTTCAGTTCCACTGTTTTGCCGGACTCCGGCATCACGTGGCCGGGCAGCCAATCAGCGTTGAGGAGCCGCACGCCGAGCAGGGCCAATCGGCGTCGAGAGAGCTGACGCAACGCGTTTTGGCCAATGGGAGTGAAGATGTGGGGCCCTGCTGGGCTTGTGTCCAATCGTAATCCGAGGCTGGGTTGGAGGGCGGCCAATGGGATGACTTTAGGGAAGGTTAGAGCATATTAGGGTTAGAGCAGTGGTTTTCAACCAGTGGTCCGGGGACCACTAGTGGTCCTTGAGGGGGTTCCAGCTAAATGGTAGATATTTAGGAACCAAATGAACCCTTAAGGGTCTTTAATGTGTCTGTAACTCTGAGAGTGTACAAATGGAACCAAATGGACCCGTAACGGGTCCATTTGGTTCCATTTGTACACTCTCAGAGTTAAATTAACATTGATTTTACAATATAAACTGGGGTCCCAGATATACAAATGCCATAAAATGGGGGTCCTTGACACGAAAAAGGTTGAAAACCACTGGGTTTGAGCATTAGGGTTAGAGAGTTGCGTCATTACATTCGTCAGTACCTGTGGAAAGCCTGGGGTTCTATTTGCTGCTCAGTGGCGCGGATCCGGTCTAGAGCCCCGCCTACTGTATCCGGTGATTTGACCGGATACAGGATAGGTGGGCACCTCCATGTAAAATTGGCTATTTTGTCTAAAATGTTAAAATGTTTATATATATATATATATATATATATATATATATATATATATATATATATATATATATATATATATATATATATATATATATATATATATATATATATATTTGAAAAATGGTCTTAAGTAATGTAAAGTATACATGATGTGAACATGGTACATCATAATAATAATAATAATAATAATAATAATAATAATAATAATAATAATAAGTAAATAAAAGTTAAAGTTTTCAAATAATTGAAGTGGAGTAAAAGTACAGACAATGGGAAGTACCCCAATAAATTAAAAGTATCTCAAAGTGGACATTACTTTTATAGTATTTATAGTCAACACAGATGCATCCAATCGTGTCCCCACCAACCTCCCCAGGAATGTGTAGATTATGCTGAATATCACTCTCACACACAGTATAATACATGTAAATAAAAGTCTTCTTTATCAGTTTAGAGGTAATTCTACAAATGCCCAGAAGGTGGCAGCACTCTCACTCACTCTCTCTCTCTCTCTCTCTCTCTCTCACACTCACACACACACACACACACACACACACACACACACACACACACACACACACACACACACACACACACACACACACACACACACACACACACACACACACACACACACACACACACACACACACACACACACACACACACACACACACACACACACACACACACACACACACACACACACACACACACACACACACACACACAGTTATTTTTGAAATGTTCATCCATTTTTATTTGTAGTCATTTTTTATTTTGTTTTCATTTGAGTTTTAATTATTATCTATATTATTGTATGTAAGTGAGTTTGACATTTTTTATTTTTTGTTTAAGTTTAGCTTGTATTCATTTTAGTGTTGGTTATATATATATATATATATATATATATATATATATATATATATATATATATATATATATATATATATATATATATATATATATATATATATATATATATATATATATATATATATATATATATATATATATATAGGCCTATTGTTTTTTTCTTTTTGAAGTTATTTATCAATTCTATGTAAAGCCTATAGTTTTAGGATGTGAAGGTCAGGAGCCTTCCAGGCAAGGCATTCCAGGCAACTGCCCTCCGGAGGGCAGTTGCCTGGAATGCCTTGCGTGGGATGAGGAGAGTGTGGGAATCTGACATGAGGAAAAGACCTCAAGAGACCGCTGTTCGTCGCCACAGTGCTGCTGTATGGAGCCGAGACATGGACCCTCACAGTGGAGTCAGTACTGCTGTATGGAGCTGAGACATGGACCCTCACAGTGGAGTCAGTACTGCTGTATGGAGCTGAGACATGGACCCTCACAGTGGAGTCAGTACTGCTGTATGGGGCTGAGACATGGACCCTCACAGTGGAGTCAGGACTGCTGTATGGAGCTGAGACATGGACCCTCACAGTGGAGTCAGTACTGCTGTATGGGGCTGAGACAAGGACCCTCACAGTGGAGTCAGTACTGCTGTATGGGTCCAATACAATGGACCCTCACAGCACAACAGGAAAGTTTTATACTTTGGCTATTCAAAAATAGCAGATATACAAGCTCATAGTGCGGCAGTTTGTAGATCTGCTATTTTTGAAAAATCGTGAAAATTTGTGCACATCTTATATAGAATATTTTCAAGGCAAACCTTTTTCTACTCAAATCTTTGCTTCTGGGGGGTCCCTGGAACAACATATTTTAAGTTTGGGGTCCACGGCCAAATGCATATCATTTTGGGGGTCCTTGACATGAAAAGGTTGGAGAACCACTGATATTATAGCAACACGTTTTTTCAAAAAAACTGTTAGGATTTATAAGACATGTGTAGAATCCCCAGAAGCAAAGATTTGAGTACAAATGTTCGCTTTATATATATATATTTAAATAGTTGTACACATTGTCAAGATTAAAAATTAAAAAGAATAGCAGATCTACAAGCTCATAGTGCGGCACTCGGTGCCGCACTATGAGCTTGTAGATCTGCTATTTTTTAATAGCCAAAGTGTAAGATAATGGTTAAAGTGGTTCAAATCTGAAATGACAGATGCTTTCTTTTTTTCAGGTTTTTTCTTCTCTCCATCATTTTAACGTAAAGCATAGTTTTTATTGTTTTTATTTTCAGTTAATAAAAATATTAAATGGATTCTAGTTTATGTAATTTCATCAGTTTTAGTTAACTATTATAAACATGGCACACACACACACACACACACACACACACAAAAAGTAAATACAGCAGTCTTTTTTTGTTTTTCCTTTTCACATATTTTTATTAAAGTTGCATAAAAGTGTAACAAAATTGGGCAAAAACAAGACCTTGTTGATATTGCTACAATTGAATGTTGGTTTGTTTTGAATCATTGTCCCACAACATCGTCTGTCCTCCACCAATCAGCATGATTTAGCCTCAAAGATAATAACCACTAGATATACTTTTGTTTTTTGTTTTCTTTTTATTTATTTTTTGCAATTTCCCCCCCAACAGTAAAAAAACAGACTTCTCAATAACAGTCTAAGAAAGGTATTAAATCCAAAGCTGGATTTTTAAGAAATGAAAAAAAAAAAATCCATTCAAATTCGATTATCGATTGAGCTTGTCTGGCGCAATTCAATTCAAATCCCCCCCCCCCCCCCTCCCCCCATCAAAAAGCTCCGCCCCAAGACACACCCCCACAGGCAAAACCAATCGCTCTGTAATTATCTGGATGGATTTTCGTCTAGTTTTTCTTTGTGTGTCAACAACGTTGAATATTCATCCAAGGCCCGGTGTCGTTACGTCATGGTCACGATAAAAACAACTTTATTCAAATGGTAACTTGTTCAAGAACGTCGGTCTAAAATAAAAACCATATAATCAAGGCCTAAACGTACTGTATTAAACACTCACTCACTTCTAGAAAAGAATGAGAAAAAATCCTCTCCTTTCGACCACTGTGATCCTGTCGTCTGCATTGGGACGGCAGGTTGTATTTCTTTTTTTATTTATTCTTTTTTTTTATTTCAAAAATTTTCAAAACTACTGACGCCAGGATTTTTTCGGATTTCATACATTAAAAAAAAATTCTAGAGTCTTTAAAACCTTTCAAAAAAATTCTGACGCCAGGAATGAATACATTTCAAAAATTTTCAAAAAAAAACATTTCAAAAATAGCCCCAAAAAATAGCAGACGAGACGTCGTGAGCTTCGACGCAGATCGGCTATTTTGGCTATTTCCGAAGATAGGGCTTAAGTGGTTTAGAAAGAAAAAAAAAGGAGCGAAAGAAGAAGAAAGGTTCTTAAAGGTATTCCAAACCCTCGCCAACGTCACTCGCAAATACCAACGAGCGACTTTTAGCCGGGCGGCGTTACCTTGTTGTTTCCTTTGTTTGTTTGTTTGTTTTTTTTTCCTTTCAAAAATGAATGCCTCCTATTTTATTTGGTTTATATAAACATAAATAACACCTAAGGCAACAGCTGATTCGCTTACAAAAAAAGAGAGAGAGAGAGGAAGGTAATCGAAGGAGGAGTAGATGGATGGAAAGAGAATGGAGGTTTGCAGGTATATACGGATATAATAAGAACGGAGGAAGCAGGAGGATTTAAGCCCAATTTAGGCAAAAAAATAGCAGATCTACAAGCCCCCCCCACCTTGTGAGCTTGTAGATCGGCTATTTTCGGCGCACAACAACACCGGTGTATGGCGAGGTATAAAAACCGGGCTTCGGGCGACAGAGTCGACGTGATACAGAAATAGGTCGGTTCGTGAGAGTGTGTGTGTGTGTGTGTGTGTGTGTGTGTGTGTGTGTGTGTTTTTTGGGTGAGAGATACCTTGGTCGAGGTCTGTTGTCACCGCAGGTGTTTGTGATTGGCCAAATCGTGGGATCAACGCACACACAAAAAAACAAACTCCCCAGCCATCCGATTGGCCCAGAACCAGGAACAGATGGCTTATTCTTTGGGAGACGATTGGGGCAGGGCTGTTGGCGGGACGACGCGTGAGACCCTCATGTGTGACAGCCAATGACCCCCCCCCCCCCCCCCCTCTAAGCCTCACCCCCTCCCCCTACCTGCACCCGAGTGTATGAGAGGAAGACGCTGTCTCTCTTTGCTGCACCCCATGTCCATGTGTACGTGTGTCCATACCTGCTACTGTCTGTACATTCTTGCTACTTGTTTATGCTATCCTAATCCTATATTTCTTTATGAACCCATTAAGACCTGAGGCCATATTCTTAAAAATGTTTTCTAAATCCCAACAGTTTTTTGAAAAAAAAAAAAAAAAAAAAAAAAGTTTTCAAGATTTTTCAAAAATAGCAGATCTACAAGCTCATAGCGCGGCACTCGGTGCCGCGCTATGAGCTTGTAGATCTGCTATTTTTGAACAGCCAAAGAAATCTAAAGTGACACAGATGCGTTCCAGGTCTTAATGGGTTAAATGTTTGTGGTACTCGAGGCTGATGTCAGCGCAACCGAAACGTATCTAGTTTCTAGTGTTTAAGAGTATAATTATGTAGGGTTTCTTCATGACATCTCGGACACTGTATTTCGTTCACCATTAATGACGTCATCGCCGTGTCATTGCATCATTCAATGCGTGCTGGTACGTAAGGTTTGAGCGATAGTGACCACCATCGGTTGTGCCCTAGGCTACCTTTCACAATGCATTTCCACTAGCACAGGATATGCTAACTGTCGCTATACATTCAGACACCACCGCAACACGGTGCAACCGCTATATGAGCTCTAGCAGGGAGTGGTTTGGGACACAGCCAGAGAGAGAGAGAGAGAGAGAGCAAGACAGACAGACAGACAGACAGAGAGACAGACATGGTCCACTTCCTGTCTCCCACCTCCATTCTACACATCCGACCATGTCACTGGTCACGCCAATGGCGGCTTGACCATGACACAACACACAAAGGACTTTGCGCCGTCTTCGGGGTGACCAGGTGACATGTGACATCACAAAACGAAAGGACTTCAGGCCAGTTCAGAGTGCCCCAAACCAACCGACCGACCGACGCCACACATTCCAGTGCTGGCGATACGATAAGGGACAATCTCCAAATTGAACTGTGTGTGTGTGCGCGCATGCATGCGTGCACGTGTTTTTGTGGGACTGTGGCACTCAGAACTGACCTTTCGCCAAAACGAGAGAAAGGACACACACACGGACACACACACGGACACACACACACACACACACACACACATACACACACACACACACACACACACAGAGAGAGAGAGAGAGAGAGAAGTGTGAGTATGACAGAAAACAAGGCAGCTTTGTTCTGGATCCTCCATTTTTTGTCTGCATTACAAAATAAAAGTACCAGCCCTATACAGAATCTACAATACCCCCCCCACACACACACACACATCTCCCACATGAACACAGGTGTGTTTAAAAGTCGTCATACAGCGTGAGCTATGTGGTGGTCCTCAAACTTTTCAGGCCGCGACCCCCCACAACAATCATATTTGAACTGGGGACCCCCCCCACAATAATCACCCCCCCCCCACACCTTGACCCAATTTGACTCTGTTCCACAGATAAATATAGTGACAATAGAAAATCTACAAGCTGACACGACGAGGCGTTGTGAGCTTGTAGATCGTCTATTTTCACAACATTTGCCTCTTTCTTTTAGGTACAACGTTTGACCATTTGACCATCTATAGTTTGTTGATTACTTTTTCGACGCAGTAATGGTCTTATTTCATTTATTGATTGTAACGTTAGAGGTATTTAGACAGGTTTTCAAAAGCCCTTAAATGGGACACTTTAGAAATGTGCAACCCCCCCCCCCCCTCAAATCATCTGGGGACCCCCCCAGGGGGTCCTGACCCACAGTTTGACAACCACTGTGCTATGCTGCAAAGCACGTATAGTACATATAAGCGCACGTTGGTTTTTACGTGCAGACAAAACAACTCACCGTCTATAAACTGTACCATGTTTAGAAGGACTCTTAAGGGCCCGTCTTGTACTCGGGCTGTGCGCAAGGTTTCGCACGACGCAACCGACCGGGCGCCCGAATATAAAAATCGGGACGTAGCCTGATTGTCTACGTCAGGGGTCTCCAACGTTTTCAGGCCAAGGACCCCCTAGCTGAGAAAGAGATGAAGCAGGGGCCCCCTACTCTATATCGTATAAAATTTTGTTTTAGATTACAGATTTGACTTAGTCTGCTCTTTTTTTTCCCCTCTACACCTATAGCCTCTTTGCCAAAAATAGCCGATCTACAAGCTCTCAACGCCTCGCAGCGCGAGGCGTTGAGAGCTTGTAGATCTGCTATTTTCGGCTAGTGTTCCCCTCAGAAAAGGAATTCTAGGGTTCAAGTGGTTAATGTAAAAAAACCTAAATCCTATCACACAAAGATTTGGCGGACCCCCTATAGTAGCTCTGAGGACCCCCTAGGGGTCCCGGACCCCCCTGTTGAAGACCCCTGGTCTACGTTGTCCCCTCAATTGACCTATACTCGAAAATGGACCAGGATTTAGGCGGGCTCCTATTCCCCCCTCGTTTTGAATTACGACGTAACATTTTCCCTTCCACACGCTGCAGGTTTGTAACAGACAAAAAGTATTCAACGGCGAAGAATACAGACAGTATTCACCGAGACACGGACAGAACGCAGATGATTCTGCGTCAGAAGAAAGAGAACGGAACGGGGAAAAAAAAGGGGTGGCGTGCCACCCCAGTCACCCCCATCAACCCCCCCTCCACCACCACCACCCCAACCCCCCCGAAAAAAAAGGGGCAGGTCACTCAATGACCCCCCCAGCCTTAAAATGAGACAAAACTCCTTAAAACAAGAAAAAAAACGAGGGATGCACCGATATGGAAATTCTTGGGCCGACAACAAAAAGGCCCGATTATATGTTTTCATAATCGTCGTTATTAAACACACAACGGGTTCAGAATCTGTAGCTTGATATGTTTGTTACAGATTAAACAACACACCAACATAGCCATATAGCACACAATCCATGTGTCACAAGAACGCCATTTGCCGATGGCGGTCAACGAGGCAAATATATCGTCCGATACCCAGATATACAGGCCGATATATATATATATATATATGATATGGGTGCATCCCCTAGACAGAAACAGAATAATAGTCATACCTTTAACATAGTCGGTAGCTGCTTGCATCATTTACAACAAGTTTTAAACAAATACAAAAAAAAACAACAACAAAAGAACACAAAAAAAAACAATCTCATTGGTTGAGAAGTAAGCCCTGCTTAGATCCGATTGGCTGCTTTTTTGCGGTCGAACCACTCGTCCTTCCTCCTTCCCTCACTCAGTCCTCCTTCCTCCTCTTCCTCTTCGGTCATTGGCGATCCTTCCCTCCTCTCTCCTCGCCTCCTCTCTCCTCGCCCGGAGTCTCTCCTCGCCGTGTGTTTCTCGTGTCAACTCTTCCTCTCGTTTTCTTTTTTAACTCCTGGGTGTTGCAGGAAGGTCGGAACAGGAAGTAAGGAAGGAGCGGGAATGAAAGGGTGAGAGGAAAGGGTGGAATAAAAAGAGAGAGAAAGAGAGAGAGAGAGAGAGATATGCACTGCTCCTTGGCCGGCCGCCCGCCCGTCCAGTGAATGTCTTTTCATTTGGCCGGGTGCCTGTGGACCACGTGTTCCTTTGTGATGCCTCCATTCATCAGCTCTGGTCAGGAGCCAGCTGAACAACACTCTGATTGGACTCTTAATTACACCCGGACAACATCAAACCCGCTTAATAACCCCTGGTGGTCTTATAGAGCAGTGGTTCTCGACCAGTGGTCCGGGGACCGGCAGTGGTCCTTGGGGGGGATTAATTGGGCAAAATTAGTTAACATCGCGTCACAATCATTTTAAATCACTTAAACTCTGGGCTATTCAAAAATAGCAGATCCATAAGCTCATAGCGCGGCACCGAGTGCCGCGCTATGAGCTTGTAGATCTGCTATTTTTGAAATATCTTGACCATTAAAAGTGCAAATATTTGAATAGATATGTTTACTTTCTGTTAAATCGTGAGTGTTTGGGCAAATCTTTGAATATATATATATATATTTTTTTTTTAAAGCGAACATTTGTAACTCAAATATTTGCTTCTGGGGGGTCCCTGGAACGAAATATTTTGAGATGGGGGTCCGCGGCCCAATACATATCATTTTGGGGGTCCTTGACGTGAAAAAAAGTGTGAGAACCACTGCTCTATACAAAAAATGTGATGGGTGACACCATGGCACGGTGAGGTATAAAACAGGGTTTACGTGGTCAAAGAGCAAACGGGTATCAACCGGATTCAAGCGGAGGCCGGCGACGGCCCCGGGGGGACGGAGTCAGGAGCGACACACAAAAACGTCCTCCCAAAGAGACGACTAACGGAACCCGAGGAACTTTGGGAACTTCCTCGCGTTGTCTGTTTGTCCCAACCACAGAACGGAGAGACGGATCCCATCGAAAAAGGATGTAAAAAAAACAAAATGAAGGGATGAGGAGTGGAAGGAAGGCGATACGTGGGGGTGTGGGGGGTGTGGGGGGGTGGATCTAGGGGTCGTAGGAAGGGGTGGGAGGGTGGGGGTCCATCATTTCTTCTGAGGTGTGGAGAGCTTCTGCATTCCTCTGATCTTATCCAGCAGCTCTGTGACGAAGACCTACGGGAAGACAGGAGGGACAAAAGAGAGAGACACGGAGGTTATTACACATTAACCCATGAAAACATTAAGAGATAGACAGAGACAGACAGACAGACAGACAGACAGACAGACAGACAGACAGACAGACAGACAGATATAGAGATATAGACATAGAGAAGGTCTTACCTCAGTAGGTTTATAACACTCAACCAATAGGTCCTGTAACACACATAAAAAACAATTTACACTTTAGGACATGGCTCTTCAACAGGGGGGTCCTCAGAGTTACTACAGGGGGTCCTCAGAGTTACTACAGGGGGTCCTCAGAGTTACTACAGGGGGTCCTCAAGAGTTACTACAGGGGGTCCTCAAGAGTTACTACAGGGGGTCCTCAGAGTTACTACAGGGGGTCCTCAAGAGTTACTACAGGGGGTCCTCAAGAGTTACTACAGGGGGTCCTCAGAGTTACTACAGGGGAATCCCCTGGACTTTTTTGTTGTGTTCAATGTGTCTTTCAGCATTAATGTCTTACTGTACCACGTGCCGTTTACATGTATGACTAATAAAGTATTCAATTTCACAAGTTTTTTAATGTATAAAAATCTTTTGAAAATAACCGATCTACAAGCTCACAATGTGTCGCATTGCGATGCATTGTGAGCTTCAAGGGACGTGCTGGGCCCTTAATTCAGCCTGGGAACCTCAGGTCCCAAATACTAACCGATAAGCGGTATGTTTTTATTTACTAGACCATACCCGGCGAAGGGCGCAGACGAAAGTCGTTGCAAACGTGGGGTTAATGCACGTCCTAATGAAAAATGTACAATAATGATAAAATACTTGAGGTAATGTGGGCCGGTGCTACTCAAGGATTGGCCATTTCAGATGAGAGACAAGCCAGTGGGCCAATCACATGAGTTATATTTACTTTGAGGGCCGCCCAGACCCAAAAAGTGGATTTTTTAAAAGTTTTTTTTTAAACGGCCGGCCTGGTCGGCCTGGAATAGAGCGGTTGTTCGGAAATTGCCCCAAATTTCCCAGTGGAGCTTGTAGATCGGCTATTTTCAAATGGGCTGAAGTGGTTAATGTATGTTTTGTAATAATAATCTAAATTACTAGTAACTAAAGTTTTCAAATAATTGCAGTGGAGTAAAAGTACAATATCTGACTCTGAGATGTTAGTGGAGTAGAAGTAAAAGTACGGAAAATTGGAAATACTCCAGTAAACATACCTCAAAATTGTACTTGAGTAAATGTACTTAATTACTTTACACCACTGTGTGGAGCACTGTGTGTGCGCGTGTGCGTGCGTGCGTGCGTGCGTGCGTGCGTGCGTGCGTGCGTGCGTGCGTGCGTGCGTGCGTGTCTCTGTCTGACCTTGACCCTGGCTGCTCGGTCCAGGTCACTGGGCATGTCCAGCAGTTCGTCCACGTCTATCTCCAGCTCAGGGATGGCTTCCTCCTGTTTAAAGACACAACACAGACACCCAGGGGTTAATAAGAATGTGTTAAAGACACAACACAGACACCCAGGGGTTAATAAGAATGTGTTAAAGACACAACACAGACACTCAGGGGTTAATGTGGTTTCAAAGCCCTGTTCCTCACACACTGGCTCGGGACATATTCTAGGGTCGCAGGACACAATTTGACAATTGTTATGGTTTTTAAACCTTTTTAACTAGTTCTTCCTAATAAAGTTGTTTTTGCTTCTGTAAAGCGACTTTGAGTACCTAGCAAAGCGCTATATACATCATATGTATTATTATTATTATTGATGGGTTGCAAGACAAGTCGATATCCCTTTATTGTTTTGTTTCCTATTCAAAACATTTTCAAACGTTTCCCAAAAAAAAATCCCTTTTTTTTTCGTACATTAAAAATAAATTCACACATTTTTCAATGGAATTTCAAGAATAAATAAAATAAAATATATTCCATTGAAAAACAATTAATTAAGAAGTAGTGACAATAGCAGATCTAGTGAGCTTGTAGATCGGCTGTTTTCACTCGTTTCATTTCTCTTTCGGGTGTTGAGCCACTGGTTTAAAGTGTTGGGCCAAAATAATGCGCTATTCAATGATAATGTCTCCATATATGTCATAATGACACATTGCAATATTGATACTTTTACTTAAGTAAGAAATGTGAGTACTTTTTCCACCACTGACTGTATAGGTCACTAAAAACAGCCCAGAAGGGAATGTGTTAACAAATGCTCATACTCACACCCACCCACCCACCCACCCACCCACCCACCCACCCACCCACACACACACACACACACACACACACACACACACACACACACACACACACACACACACACACACACACACACACACACACACACACACACACACACACACACCAAACTCGCAACACCCCAAAATAGATGGAAGCTGGAAGGTGCAAAACAAAACTGTTGTTCCACATAATATACAAGTCATTCCTTAAGGCAGACATGATATCATGTATGAAATACTACAGCATGTCTGAAACACTACTGTCTGTGTACTATGTTTCAATACATTATTACAATCACATCTTTTGTTAAAAGAAATGCCTTGGGAAACATGCAATTTAACACACACACACACACACACACACACACACACACACACACACACACACACACACACACACACACACACACAGAGTGTGTAGTAGTGAGTGCTTAGACATAAAAAGAACCGTTAAGTATGTGCTCATTATCTTGTGTCTATTCGTGGAGCGGCTGACATATTCTTAGCATTAAGTCACCATGACGTCCAGTCAACAGTAAGTACATTTAAGTACATTTACTTCAGTACTGTACCTGAGTACCTTTTTTGGAGTATTATTTATGTATTGCAAGCATATACTTAAAATAAAAAATAAATAGCCGATCTGCAAGCTCACAACTCGCAGTGCAAGGCGTTGTGAGCTTGTAGATCGGCTATTTTCACAACATTTATCTGTGGAACCGAGACAAACTAAATGTAATACCCTGACAATTCCAAGTGCTTGTCAGGGTGGGGGGTCCCCAGGTCAAGTAGGATTCATTTATAATATAAATGAATCCTACTTGACAAAATAATCATATACATTTTATATGATTATTTTGGGGGGGTCCCGAGTTCAAATATGACTATTTTTGGTCCGTGTGAATATGGACCAATCGGTTCACACCAAAATGTGACGTCACTCTTTAAAGGTGACAGGTGCTCTCATGTGAATAAACATGAGAGAACAATCAATTATAAAAAGGTGCAAAAAGGTACCACATACAGTAATTCATCATCATACCAAATTAATAATCATGACAGTGTACAGATAATAAGGTTACAAGATGTAACATTCACTCATTTCACATAGAATGGGTGTACTTTTGACTTCACTACATTTCTAAGAACGGACTCTTGGGACCCAAAACCCATGAATGAACCACTTATGATCTATTTAAATTACGGTGAAACTGGGTGGTTTACAAGCTCACAACATTGTGAGCTTGTAGATCAGCTATTTTCAAAAATATTATCATTTGATTAGGTTGTTGTTGTTGTTGTTGTTGTTTTTTTTGGGGGGGGGGGGTGTTCAAAATGTCAATTCAACAAAGCATTGACATTAAACAGAAAATGTACTTTGCAATTTGTACTTTTGAATACTTACTGGGTATTTACTTGAGTATATTTATCATTACTTTGTCCACCACAGCCCTGCTATGCAGTGAGTGCTACCTACACTACCGCCTCTCACCACTAGAGGGCGACGGTGGTGTCTGGTGGAGGTGGAAATGACGTGGTGCACGGCCACTTCACCACTCTGGCCAGCAGGGGGCTCTGCTGTTCCAGTGGACCACGTGTACAAAAGAAAGGAAAGAGGAAATGCTGCCACATGCACAGTGTGTGAGCACTGACGTGCACGTGCACGTGCACGTGCACACCCCACTGAGGAGCCAAACCAAAACCTTTACACACACCTTAAAAAATACCCACAGTGATGTAAAGCAACTAAGTACATTTACTCAAGTACTGTGCTTGAGGATGATTTTTAGGTACTTTTACTTCTACTCCACTACATCCCATAGACAAATATTATACTTTTACTCCACTACAATTATTTGAACACTTTTAGTTACTTGTTACTTTGTAGATTTTGATTATTATTACAAAACATACATTAACCACTTCAGCCCCTGTATACATTTTGGCCATTTGAAAATAGCAGATCTACAAGCTCACAATGCGTCGCATTGTGAGCTTGTAGATCTGCTATTTTCTAAATTGTATACGTATGATACCTTATGAAACGGGACATTCTGCATAATGAGTACTTTAAATTCCAGACTTTTACTTGTAACAGAGTATTTCTACATTGCAGTATTGATACTTCTACTTAAATAGAACATGTGAGTACTTTTTCCACCACTGAAAATACAACACTGTAACTCTGAGAGTGTACAAATGTAACCAAATGGACCCCTAAGGGTCCATTTGGTTACATTTGTACACTCTCAGAGTTAAAGGGATACTCTGTATTTTTGACGTGTGCCAGTCACATTTTGGTGTGAGTGTGTGGGTCTGATTAAAATGCACGGGACCACACACACACACACACACACACACACACACACACACACACACACACACACACACACACACACACACACACACACACACACACACACACACACACACACACACACACACACACACACACACACACTAAATGGCTGATAAGGTCGTGCTCACACACAAAGGGGATAACACGACATGGGGAAGTGATAGTCCATAGAGATAAACCCACACGCTCTGTGTGTGTGTGTGTGTGTGTGTGTGTGTGTGTGTGTGTGTGTGTGTGTGTGTGTGTGTGTGTGTGTGTGTGTGTGTGTGTGTGTGTGGATAACGTTTCTAATCGTAGGAAGTATCTCTTTTGTTCCCTCTCTGTAATTATGTAGGGAAATCTCTCTCTCGCTCTCTGTGTCTCTCTACCTCCCTCCCTCTTTCTCTCTCTCTCCCTCTCTGTCTGTCTCTCTCTTACTTCAATTCTATAGAGCTTTATTGGTATATGAGAAAACATACGTTTACATAAAATGTGTCATATCAAAACAATAAAAACTATGAAAGGTGTTTATATACGATTACAGGGAATGAAGTCTATCTCTGCCCCATCTATGATTGGTATAATCTCTCTCTCTCTGTGTCTCTCTGTCTCTTTCTGTCTGTCTCTGTTTGTCTGTCTGTCTGTGCATGTCTGTCTCTCTGTGTCTGTATTGCATGTCCTCTCTCTCTCTCTCTCTCCTCGGTTAGGGGGCTACCCACACCAGCTGTCTCTGCACCTGCCCAGCTCCCCCCCACCTCCCCAACACATGCGCGCGCGCGCACACACACACACACACACACACACACAGGT
>NC_139956.1:3027921-3030421 GCF_963454915.1 Gymnoscopelus microlampas
CCAAATTCTGCAATATTCCGTGTTTTATTCCAATTCCATTTTTATTGGTCATTTCCGCGATTCCGTCCGCGATTCCGTCAACACGGATTTCATATGGCTCTACTTTCATATGGCTCTACTTAACTGCACGTCATCCAAGCCACGCGCGGCTATTTGAAAATGAGCGATCTACAAGCTCACACAATGTTTTTGAAACATTTTAACAACACAAATCTTGTATGCGGGGGTCTCTGGCACAACATATCTTCAGATGGGGGGATCGGCGGACAAATACATATTCATTTGGGGGTCCTTGACATGAAAATGTTTGACACCCACATGGTTGTGGTTCAACAAGCCCAACATAAGCAACTATTTACAAGCAACTTCACAGAAAAACAAGCCCACAGTCGCCTATAATAAGCAGACATGGCAACACTGTGTTGGAGCCTACAGGAAGAGGAGGGGCTTGATTACAGGAAGAGAGAAGATGAAAGTAGGCCGTGTGGCTCTGAACAAAAGAAACATGTGTGTGTGTGTGTGTGTGTGTGTGTGTGTGTGTGTGTGTGTGTGTGTGTGTGTGTGTGTGTGTGTGTGTGTGTGTGTGTGTGTGTGTGTGTGTGTTACACAGAAACTGTACACACATACACACCAGTCCGTGTGGAACATAAAAACTGAGCACAGCTGAGATAGTTTCTGTGTGAGCTGCATGGGAAAACATTGAGATATCACACACACACACACACACACTCCATACGCAGACATCGCAAATATGCTACGGTGCTGCTGAGAATGTGAATGAGTCATATAGAGATTTACAAACACACACACACTTAGATCTACATGCAGTGTTTTCACTGTATGTTGAGCTTTCTGTGTATCATCAGACTTTCATACGAGCAATAGCGATCACAACACTAGAGGCAGCTCCACAAATCATGTTCAACCCAGATTTGGCTCAACAAAGGGAATGAACTCGTTCTCATGATATTCAACAAAAATGTGGAATGCCCTACCAAAAGGAGTAAAGGAGTGTAAAACCCTACTCACTTTCAAAACTGCCCTAAAGATACACCTTCAGGAGGCTGCAATTCGAAAATGGCCCCTGTCTAAGTCTTAACCTCGCCCCCCCTCCCCATTTTTGTTTCTTCTCTTGTACATATTTTTCACTCTTCATACCAGTAACCTGTAAGCTGATTGTATGTCGTTCTGTATAGTATAGTGTGTATATCTGTCTGTCTGCTTAATGAGTCTTCCAGTTTAGTAGACCTTGTATTGTGAATTTGTACTTCCATGTGATGTTCTCATGTCTTACTAAATAAAGTACATCAATCAATCAATAGCGTGTAGCGTGTGTTTCAATCCTATCTTTACCATGTGGCTTACTCCATTTGACAGACAGACAGACAGACAGACAGACAGATCTCTTATAAACTCTAGATGTAAAATATGAGTATTTAATTGAACCAGTCTATACATTTATAAACTCTAGATATTAAACTTAGATATTATATTGAACCTTTTTTCCTCACACAGTTGTGTTCGTTTGCGTACCGGTGCCATCCATGCTCAGTAAATAGCAGATCTACAAGCTCACAGCGCGTCACGAACGTGACGCGCTGTGAGCTTGTAGATCTGCTATTTACTGAGCACGCAACACCAGTCAGGCTTTTAAGTTATAGCAGCCATGGGTTTCCTGTTGAAAAGCGAGAGGAAGCCAAACGTGGGGTTTTACGTTTCAAAGGCGGCTGGCAGATCGTCTTCCTGTGTGAAACCAGGAGATGCTTTTTTCATCCGAGACCGTATTGACTCCTGATCCAATCGATCTGCACATCAGCCCCGCGGAATCCATTGATCCTTCTGTTTTTTTCCCCGCAATAGATTGTCCTCTCTGACACGCTGGTTCTCAAAGTGGGGTCCGGGGACCCCTTAGGGGCCCTTGAAGGTGGTTCCAGGGGGTCCCAAGCCAAAATTGGGAATTAGTTAGGACCAATTATATGAAGATAGGTTGAAAATGGGTGAAGTCGTCCTTTAAGCCCCTGTATTACATTGTTTGGCTATTCAAAATGTGACGCACTGTGATCTTGTAGATCGCTAGTTTTAACACATCTTGAACAATCTGTGGTTATGGGCAGGTTTCATGGCACAACATTTTAAAAAACATACATATCAAGTGTTTGCTAGACAAACACGTGCGTCTAAATACGCGCATGATCAAACAGGCATGTTGATGGAACGGAAAAATACTGGGTCAGGACCCTCTTCCTTCCTTTCTCACTTTATCTGGATGAATCTTTCCTTCTATCTGATCTATCTCTCTCTCTGTCTGCCTCTCTCTCTCTCTCTCTCTCTGCCTCTCTCTCTCTCTCTGTCTCTCTCTCTCTCTGTCTGTGTGTCTCTGTCTCTCTCTCTCTGTCTGCCTCTCTCTCTCTCTCTCTCTCTCTCTCTCTCTCTGTCTCTCTCTCTCTCTCTCTCTCTGTCTCTCTCTCTCTCCTGTGAGGCTGTCCTGTCTTGTTTGTGT
>NC_139956.1:3035421-3055330 GCF_963454915.1 Gymnoscopelus microlampas
ACACACACACACACACACACACACACACACACACACACACACACACACACACACACACACACACACGCCAGTGGTGTAAAGTAACAAAGTACATTTACTTAAGTACAATTTTGAGGTATTTTTTACTTTACTGGAGTATTTCCAATTTTCAGTACTTTTACTTCTACTCCAGTACATCTCAGAGGCAAATAGTGTACTTTTACTCCACTACAATTATTTGAAAACTTTAGTTACTAGTTACTTAGTAGATTTTGATTATTATTACAAAACATACATTAACCACTTCAGCCCTATATGCATTAGGGCTATTTGAAAATGCAATGCGTCGCGACGCATTGTGAGCTTGTAGATCTGCTATTTTCAAATAGATTGTTTTAACATCTATATATACAATTTGAATCCTGCGCCATGTCGGTTGTCCGTATGCGACGCCAGTGTGACGTCATATGACATCACGGTCGTGACATCACGATGAGACACGCCAGTGTGACGTAATCTCACGACAGCATGACATCACATCCTACCTATAAATATGTAGGATGCACCAGTTCGACGGCTTCCATCCTCAGCACAACCCACGCCGACGACCCTTTACACAAATAAACTGCTAACTTCATCTCCTGCGATTTCAGCTATCTTTTCACATTGTACACCACTGCACACTCCCCACAAGTCTGCCATACCAGGTCTGAGTAATCACAAAGTGGGTTTTGGTCATTGGAGAGGTGATGCACGTCACCTCTTTCTGAAGTGGGTACTTTCAAAGCCTGCCGTGGATTTAGGAGAGCACAAAACTCTCTCTCACACTGTGAGGTGCCTGTAAGGTGGCACTGCAAAGTGAACGACGCGTCACGCTAGACGTTCGGGCCGCGTAGCGGCCCGAACTTCTAGTTGTATACATTTGGAAATTTCACAAGTTTTTGTTAACTTGTGAAATGGGACATTCTGCAAAATGAGTATTTTCTACTTTAGGCACTTTAAGTGCATTTTGATACCAATACTTTCGTACTTAAATTTTTAATTCCAGACTGATACTTGATAATTTTACTTAATACATTTTAGTACTTTTTCTACCACTGACGCACGCACACGCACGCACGCATGCACACACTCACAGTGCTATACTAGTGAGGACATCAAAATCCTATAGGACGACGTTCATAATAGCAGAAAATAGTCAAAATGCTTGAAGATCAGATATTTTTCTTTTCTTTTACATGTATAAAATAGGATGAACTCTTAACCTCTAAATGTTGAATCCTAATCCCAACCTGTTGTTGACTAGACATGTTGTGTTGAAGCCTTTCTGCAGTCACAGAGGAGAGGGGCCCCTCAGGGGCCACAGCCTGCTGGCCCCCAGAGATATGACAACGTCTGGCAACCACACACACACACACACACACACACACACACACACACACACACACACACACACACACACACACACACACACACACACACACACACACACACACACACACACACACACACACACACACACAAGCAGGCAAGTGTAACAGTCATGGATATATTCTTTCAGCCAGTCCAACAAACACACACATCTGATGCTGTACATGTCCTAAAACTGTTTCACACACACACACACACACACACACACACACACACACACACACACACACACACACACACACACACACACACACGCGTGTGTATTAATAACTATAATCCTCATTTTAGGACTGCAATTTTATGAATTTCTTTTTTTAAATACATTTTTCCCAGTAAGCCCAAAAATTGCTGACAAGCGAGCTTGTAGATCAGCTATTCTTCGGTGCACGACACAAGCACACAACTGAGTGTAAATCAGGCATATAACTCTATCTCTAATCCCTGAACCTAACTTCTAAATGTCTAATTCATAACCCCAACCTGAATCTTTTTTTCTAGCGCACACACGCACGCACACGCACACACACACGCACACACGCCAAAAACAGATCCACTAGCACTTGAACGAATGGAGTGAATGGAGAGATTACATGCAGATTAACATGAGAATAGGGTTTTTTATAGCAGATTACCAAACATGGTCAGTTTGGTCACCGTCACTCACAGTCAACACGTGTCAATCAGTCACTAACGTGAACACAATCACACTCTCAACAACAACATGATTCCAGAGATCTTTCAGGTGACATTAGGAACAGGATCCTGGATTTAACTCTTCCACTGCCAGAATAAATACATAAATAAATAAAGCCCAGACTGTCTGCCAGTGATTTTTTTATTTTCTTACCTTTTCAAGTAGTTTTTATTTGTTGACGAAATGGTCAATATATTTAGTCTTAGTTTTAGTCATCATAGCTTAGTTTTCATTTAGTCTTTATTTAGTTTTGGTCAGTGAAAAAACATAGTGTTTCGTCATAGTTTTAGTTGACAAAATGAACACTGTTTGAAGTGCTGGAAGAAGTACTCAGACTTTGGATTTAAGTAAAAGTAAAAAAAAAAACTACTCTGTTAGAAGTAAGTAAAAGTTCTGTATTTAAAAACGTACAATCAAGATATACTGTATCAAAAGTAACGTGTACTAACTTCTCAGCCATGAGGTCAACCCCGTCTCTAATGTCTGACTGTGTTTGTGTTCGATTCATGCAACACGTCCTAATCTGCTTTAATAAGCAGCGGTGGACAAAACTACTCACATTTTCTTTCGTACTTGAGTAAGAGTATTAATACTGCAATGTAGACATTTTCTGTTACAAGAAAAAAAGTCTGGAATTCAAAATTGACTTGAGTAAAAGTACTAAAGTATTGGTATCAAAATATACTTAACGTAAACAAGTAAAAGTACTCATTATGCAGAATGTCCCATTTCACAAGTTTTCAAATGTATAAAAATATTTTGAAAATACAATCTACAAGCTCACAATGCGTCGCGATGTGACGCATTGTGAGCTTGTAGATCTGCTATTTTCAAATAGCCCTAATGTATATAGAGCTGAAGTGGTTAATGTATGTTTTGTAATAATAATCTAAATCTACAAAGTAACTAGTCACTCAAAGTTTTCAAATAAATGTAGTGGAGTAAAAAGTACGATATTTGCCTCTGAGATGGAGTGGAGTAGAAGTAAAAGTACTAAAAATCGGAAGCACTCCAGTAAAGTAAAAAAGATCCTCAAAATTGTACTTAAGTACAGTACTTGTACAGTAAATGTACTTTGTTACTTTACATCACTGTTAATAAGAGCGGTGTAATTAAAAGTAATCTGCTATATGGGTTATTAAAAAAGGATTATAGAAGGGATTATACCTTTAAATGAAGCCAGTACAGGGTGCTATTGTGTAATAAGTTCATACGTTGGTGGTTTAGGATGACATTTTTCCCAGCAGACGGTGAAACAGAGACATGCACAGATAGGAGGGTGGGGTTACGCTGTCGTTACAGTGTTACAGTGTTATGGTCATAAACGTAAACGATAAAATGTACACCTGCACTCTCAAACCAGTTCGACTGTACCGGCTGACACTGTGTGTGTGTGTGTGTGTGTGCGTGTGCGTGTGCGTGTGCGTGTGCGTGTGCGTGCGCGTGCGCGTGCGTGTGCGCGCGTGTGTGTGTAAAGGAAATGGTACCTGAAACTAAAGTCACGTTAAATGGCAGACAACAGTTTGTTTTTTTGAGTGGTGCCATCCACTCCTACATTTGACCGTGTGCGTTTGTCTGTCAGAGCACGACCTCAACAGCTGCAGCCGAGTGCAACACAAACATGCAACCAGTTACACTAATTCAACACAAACAAGAGACAGTGACACACACACACACACACACACACACACACACACACACACACACACACACACACACACACACACACAATCAAAGGCACCACTCACTTCACACTGGGTGTGATTTTTACTTAAGTATCACTATCGAAGCAATACCACAGTACTGTTACAAATAGAAGGTCTGTATTTTACTTGAGTACATCAAAGTATCCACAGTACCAAAGCAAAGTTTTAAGTGGTTAAATGTCTTTTTATCACTACAGCCACTAAGCTACAGCTGTCCGCTAAAAGAATATCTCGCCGAGTTAAAGATCGGGGTTTCTGCCAATCATTCCATTCCTTTTTAACATCCATGATTATGACCAAAGGTTGCTAATTCGTCTTTCTAATTAGTGCCCATGGTTCCAGTAAACGATCATCAACATCAGTGTCTGACCTCGTGAACGCTCTTAAATGGAAGCAAGTCACTGATCTCATTCCCCCCAGATTCGGCACAAACATGGGGATGAATTCATTTCACCGTTATGCCACCAACATGTGGAATGTCCCACTATACCAACAGCCATCATAAAGTGCGACTCCCTCCCTACTCTCCGTCAAAACCACCATAAAAGAGCATCTGTGGACCTATTGTAGACCAGTGGTTCTCAAAGTGGGGTCCGGGGACCCCCAGGGGTACTTGAGGGGGTTCCATGGGGTCCCCAGCTAAATGATGGATAGGAACCAAATGGACCCTTATGGGTCTGTAACTCTGAGAGTGTACAAATGGAACCAAATGGACCCGTTAATGCCATTAAACGGGGGGTCCGCAGCCTAATGCATGTCAAACTGGGGGTCCTTGAAATTAAAATGGTTGAGAATCACTGCTAGAGCCGTGAAAAAATCTTCTCTTATGGGGGTCCCTGGCATATATTTTCAAACGGGGGTCCGCGGGCTAACAAGTGTCAATTTGGGGGTCCTTGTCCTGAAAAAGTTTGAGAACCACTGCTGTAGACAATTATAGTGATGGGTCGTTCATGATCGATTCGTTCAACAGCGTTATCGGGGGTTGTCTGTCTGTCTGTCTGTCTGTCTGTCTCTCTGTCTGTCTGTCTGTCTGTCTGTCTGTCTGTCTGTCTCTCTGTCTCTCTGTCTCTCTGTCTCTCTGTCTCTCTGTCTGTCTGTCTGTCTGTCTGTCTGTCTGTCTCTCTGTCTCTCTGTCTCTCTGTCTCTCTGTCTCTCTGTCTGTCTGTCTGATAGTGTAACAGAGGTATAGACTTTAATCCAGTCATTGAGTCACCTGCTTGTCCCCTAAGGGTTATATTCTGTATAGCTTTACATCACTCACTGGACTCCTTACAGTTAATCCTATGTCACCTTCCATGTCACCTTAAAGACGTCCCTGTCACCTTAAAGACGTCCCTGTCACCTTACCTTTCACCTCGTCACTGTCACACCAAGTGTTAACGTTGTATCTTTCACCTTACATTTCACAACCAGTATTAATGCTCAGTGACCTATCACTATTAAAAGGTAGGACAGGGCGGTATGACTTAAAATCACAGTATCACCATTAATTCAAACTTTTGCCTTAATTATGATTTATTTAGATTAGAAACTAAACAAAACTAAACCACCTGAGGATTACACACAGAGTAATCAGACACATCCATCTTCTTGTAAATCTTCTCCTGTCGTCTAACAAACACAGCAATTATTTTTTCTAAACGTTCTTTTTGTCCAAACCCGTTGTGCCAGAGGAGTGTCTCCTCTACGCTCCGTTTAAATCACCTGTGTTGTTGTTGAGCAACAGCTATAGTCCATGAGCCAGACAAGATTTCATTATCGAAAGAGTGGGCAAAACCATACCTATATTAAATTGTTCATAGGGTCAATACGAGTAAATAAATATATGATAACCTTTCCACAGGAGTAGCTTTTTCATGGTTATCACACATTTTGTTATTTTCCCCATACGTACATGACAGGTGAAAAAATTACAACATTTTAAAAAGAGTTATCATAATGAAACTTCCCCAGTTGATTACTTACATGAAGACAATGATTTATCCTATTGCAAGTTTTCTGAAATTGTATATTTGAATATGCAAATTAGGCATTTAGTCCATGAGCCAGAGCCCCAAAATTGAGCCAGATATTGAATATTCCCTTGTTAAAAACCTTTGACTCCAACATCTTAACAAAATGAATTAAGAATGTTGACTCTGGCTTTGTCCAATGTTCCAATGTTGATTCTGGAAAGTTATGCAAATTCAGGCATATTTTCCTAATGCATAATTTGAATATTTAAATATACAATTTCAGAAAACTTGTAATACGATAAATCATTGTCTTCAATGATCAACTGGGGAAGTTTCATTATGATAACTCTTTTTTAAATGTTGTCATTTTTTCACCTGTCATGTACGTATGGGGAAAATAACAAAATGTGTGATAACCATGAAAAAGCTGCTCCTGTGGAAAGGTTACCATATATTTATTTACTCATATTGACCCTATGAACAATTTAATATAGGTATGGTTTTGCCCACTCTTTCGATAATCATTTCTCAATTTTGGGGCTCTGGCTCATGGACTACTATTAGTAGAGCATGGTTCTCCTCTGATTACATCACTTCACCTTTATGATTCTGTACAGCAGTGGTTCTCAAACTTTTTCTTGTCAAGGACCCCCAAATGGACACTTATTAGCCCGCGGACCCCCATTTGAAAAGATACATTTTAAGGACCCCCAGTTTGACATGCATTAGGGCTACGGACCCCCGTTTAATGGCATTTCTATCTCTGGGACCCCAATTCATATTGTAAAATCAATGTTAATTTAACTCTGAGAGTGTACAAATGGAACCAAATGGACCCGTTAGGGTCCATTTGGTTCCATTTGTACACTCTCAGAGTTACAGACCCATAAGGGTCCATTTGGTTCCTGTCCATTATTTAGCTGGGTACCCCCTGGAACCCCCTCAAGTACCCCTGGGGGTCCCCGGACCCCACTTTGAGAACCAACGCTGTACAGGCTTTGACAGACGTGTGTTCATAATGCCAGAAAAAAAATAGACAATCTAGAAGTTTAGGATTGAAGGGTTAACCATCATGAACCATCTTTTCTTTCATAAGAAAAAGAAAAAATGATTGTTAGACACCTGCCAACATTCCTCTGTGTAATGACTCTCTCTCTCCACTGTATGCCAACCTCACTCTATCACATTATTCACTCTCTCTCTCTCTCTCCACTGTATGCCAACCTCACTCTATCACACTGATTCTCTCTCTGCTGTATGCCAACCTTGCTCTATCACGCTGATTCACTCTCTCTCTCTCTCTGCTGCATGCCAACCTCACTCTATCACGCTGATTCACTCTCTTTAATGAGTAACACACACAAACCGTTGTGCGTTTGTTCCTTGATTCACACACACACACACACACACACACACACACACACACACACACACACACACACACACACACACACACACACACAC
This sequence comes from Gymnoscopelus microlampas, assembly GCF_963454915.1. Taxonomy (NCBI): domain Eukaryota; kingdom Metazoa; phylum Chordata; class Actinopteri; order Myctophiformes; family Myctophidae; genus Gymnoscopelus; species Gymnoscopelus microlampas. The sequence continues at coordinate 3,042,651 of NC_139956.1, forward strand.
ACACACACACACACACACACAAATACACACAGACAGACACACACACACACACACACACACACACACACACACACACACACACACACGCTGACTAACCCCCCATTTAGGACCGGAACTGAGGGGGAGTTTGCTGTGTAACCATATGTATCCTATTACATGCTCGCTGTGTGTGTGTGTGTGTGTGTACACTGTATGTGTGTGTGTGTGTGGGGGGGGGCAGAGGGCAGTCATGTGTGTTTGCACACACACACACACACACACACACACACACACACACACACACACACACACACACACACTGGAGTCTTTCATTGCTACTGTTTAACAAGCAGTCTTTGTAGTCGCCCCCCTACAACACTTTGACTGACACACACACGTATGCACGCGCGCACACACACACACACACACACACACACACACACACACACACACACACACACACACACACACACACACACACACACACACACACACACACACACACACACACACACACACACACACACACACACACACACACACACACGGTAATGATCGGCATCCAGGCCTTTGGGTAAACGTTTTAAGAACCCTGAGAGACAGAGAGAGAGACATGGATAGTGATAGAGAGAGCGAGAGAAAGGGTCAGAGAGAGAGAGAGACAGACAGACATGGAGAGACAGAGAGAGAGAGAGAGAAAGAGATCTCTTTCTCTCTCTCTCTGTCTCTGAGAATGAGAGAGACAGACAGAGTCCTGACGTTGCAGCTGTGCAGTAAAGGTGTGTGTTACATAGATCAGTGTTTCATGCAAAGGACCCCTAATGACCATAACCTCTGACTGCAGCCCCCTACTGTGAAACATCTGATCTACAAGCTCACAATGCTTCCATTCTAACACACATCCCCCCCACATCACTTTAAAGACCTGTGACTGACAATCACATGTGTGAGTTTAGTTATGATCTTCGCGCGCACACACACACACACACACACACACACACACACACACACACACACACACACACACACACACACACACACACACACACACACACACACACACACACACACACACACTTTTTCCCCCCTCTACTACGGCAACACACACAGTTTGTATTACATCAACATTATGTTGTAATACAACAATTCTATGAATGGCATTTATTCTATTATCTTATTTTGGGGCATTTTTAACAGATAACCTAAAGCTTTTCTGTGCAGATACAACTCTAACCCTAACTCCTAAATCTAACCTCTAAATGTCTAACTCTAACCTGAACCTTTTTTCCAATTGTAAACATATCTCTGGAAATATGTAACCATAAAACCAACACACACACACACACACACACACACACACACACACACACACACACACACACACACACACACACACACACACACACACACACACACACACACACACACACACACACACACACACACACACACACACACACACACACACACGCACGAGAATTTAAATAGCCCAGTTCCTACAATGCAACCATAATACTTCCTCAGCAACAATGCATGTCCAAAAGGCCTGAGCAGTGAGTAAAGAGCTCAGCTGTGGAGAGGTGGTTATAGTCGACTGAATCAACTGTAGATTTAACCTTCTGATATACAGTCTACTAAAACTAGACTAAAAATAAATACATTGAATTTTATTCAAAACACTACAACTAAAAGCTGAATCAAAAGCTGCCGTCAGAATGAACACGGATGTATTATGCGTACCAGTGGTGGAAAAAGTACTTAAATGTTTTACTTAAGTAAAAGTATCAATACTGCAATGTACTGTAGAAATACTCTGTTACACGTAAAAGTCCGGAATTAAAAACTTTACTCGAGTTAAAGTATTGGCATCAAATTGTACTTAAAGTACCAAAAGTAAAAGGTACTCGTTATGCAGAATGTCCCATTTTCACAAGTTTTCAAATGTATAAAATCGTTTGAAAATAGCAGATCTACAAGCTCACAATGCGTCGCATGGCGACGCATTGTGAGCTTGTAGATCTGCTATTTTCAAATGGCCGAAATGTATATAGTGCTGAAGTGGTTAATGTATGTTTTGTAATAATAATCAAAATCTACAAAGTAACTAGTAACTAAAGTTTTCAAATAATTTCAGCGGAGTAAAAAGTAAAATATTTTCCTCTGAGATGTAGTGGAGTAGAAGTAAAAGTACTGAAAATACCTCAGAATTGTACTTAAGTACAGTACTTGAGTAAATGTACTTAGTTACTTTACACCGCTGATATGTACACAGGAGGAGGAGACATTCAAAGCACATGCAAAACCTCTCTCCCTCTCTCTCTCTCTCTCTGCTGTATGCCAACCTCGCTCTATCATCTCAGAAGGTAGAAGCAGCAGTTGACGAACATTCAAAGCACATGCAAAGTGCAGCGAGGAACATCGGATCTACAAAACACTATGCTTACTGGGTCTCAACATGGGGTCCGGGGACCTTCGTAGGGTCCTTGGCCGGGGGGGGGGGGGGTTCCAGGGGGTCCCTAGGTAAACGATCGATAGTTAGGAACCAAATGGAATGGACCCAAAGCAAAGCAAAGTTTGTTGTTTACCCAGGGTGTCGGACTAAGCACGAAGCTTGTTTCCAGCCGGACCCTGCATGGAAGCCTTGCTCAAGGGCTATTCAGCGGTGATTCATGATTGATGTGATGAATTGGGGAATCGAACTAGGGACCTTCCGGTATCAAGGCCGCCCCTCTAACCACTAGGCCACCGCTGCCACCCTTACGGGTCTGTAATTCTGAGAGGGTACAGATGTATACTAAGGTGTGTGCACTGTGCGGGCCACCCGGAAATAGCAGATCTAAAAGCTCACGGCGCGTCAAGCTTGTAGACCGGCTATTTTTGGGCGTCTACGGTTAAAAATGGCAAAACTAATTGTAAACAAAAACATGGCATATGTGGCAATGTCAAGGTCTTAAAATTGCTGTACTAAAATGTTTGACGTCCTCACAAGTGTACTAATACGTGTGTGTGTGTGTGTGTGTGTGTGTGTGTGTGTGTGTGTGTGTGTGTGTGTGTGTGTGTGTGTGTGTGTGTGTGTTAGGGGTGTGCCGATACACTAATTTCACGAAACGATACAATACGATATTTGGCTCACAACTTCGATACGATTTCGATACGATACGATACGCACTTTTTTTATTATGAAAATATATGGAGGAGAAAAAAAGAAAATGCAAACAAATAATTCTGTTTTTGCATTATTCAGACATGCAAACTTGTAGCTTTTCAGCTACAATAGCCGTTTTGAATCCAAATAGTATGACACCTGACCCGAAAAAAAACATGTTGTCACTCTTTTCACTTCGGGGCCGTTTGCATGCCTGATTATTATGATTGTAAAAAAAAAAAAAAATGTTTTTTTTTTTTCAAAAACGATATTATTTTTTTTCCAAAACGATACATATCGTCGCGAAAACGTATTGCGATATATCGCGGGACGATATATCGGCACACCCCTAGTGTGTGTGTGTGTGTGTGTGTGTGTGTGTGTGTGTGTGTGTGTGTGGCCACGTAGCATGTGGTATAGAGGTTTGATCCACCCACTCTGTCTCTCTCTCTGATGTTAACCATGGAGTCTCTCCAAACTGCTACTGTATGTAATGTAATGTATCCCATAGTAACTGTACAGTTAAAAATAGTAATATATATTGAGGGACACACAGACGTTAGTTTACAAACATATAACTATTTAACACAACCGTTGCCATGGAAATAACACAATAGACGAGGAGGATATTTTTTTTTCCCTAACAAGGAATCCCATCTTAAAGAACTATAGCTCCAAACATCAGCCTATAGGAGGGTCTTATTCCCCTTTAAACATCAGCCTATAGGAGGGTCTTATTCCCCTTTAAACATCAGCCTATAGGAGGGTCTTATTCCCCTTTAAACATCAGCCTATAGGAGGGTCTTATTCCCCTTTAAACATCAGCCTATAGGAGGGTCTTATTCCCCTTTAAACATCAGCCTATAGGAGGGTCTTATTCCCCTTTAAACATCAGCCTATAGGAGGGTCTTATTCCCCTTTAAACATCAGCCTATAGGAGGGTCATATTCCCCTTTAAACATCAGCCTATAGGAGGGTCATATTCCCCTTTAAACATCAGCCTATAGGAGGGTCTTATTCACCTTTAAACACTTGAGCCCCAGCAGCCATATGAATGAATGAATGAATAGAAAATGACTTAACACTGTTATAGTTACACACAAACTGCAGTCCACACACACACACACACACACACACACACACACACACACACACACACACACACACACACACACACACACACACACACACACACACACACACACACACAGAGGGAGGAGGAGAGACAGACAGATGAAGGTGAGAGAGACAGAGGGAGAGAGAGAGTAGAGGGACAGACAGACAGACAGACAGAGAGGGGGTAGGTACACACAGACAGACAGACAGACAGACAGACAGACAGAGAGAGGAGGTAGAGGGACGGACAGACAGACAGACAGACAGACAGACAGACAGACAGACGGACAGACAGACAGACAGACAGACAGACAGACAGACAGACAGACAGACAGACAGACAGACAGACAGACAGACAGACAGACAGACAGACAGACAGACAGACAGACAGACAGACAGACAGACAGACAGACAGACAGACAGACAGACAGACAGACAGACAGACAGACAGACAGACAGAGGAAGAGAGAGAGATTATAATAAGCAGACCTGGCAACACTGGCAGGACCTTGCAGGCCAGCCTGCCAGCGCTTTTGCACAACAACGTGTGCATCGGCCGACAGTTTGTGATGAACTAAATGCCAACTTTTGTCAACAGACTGCCAGTCTGAAGTAGTCTGTTTGGAGGAGAATCACTACAACAGACTGATAATCTGTTGGCAAAAGTTGGCATTTAGTTCAGCACCAACTGTCAGACGACGTTGATTAGGACTCATTGTTACATTTGAAAACATTCTAACAACACAAATGCACAGCACATTTTCATGAAAATATTTGAGAAACACTAGTTTAATTAATAATTAAAACATTTGGAAACAAGCCTAAATAAGCAACTACACTTTAGAAACAAGCCCAAAAAAACTCAACTCGCCAAACCACCAAGGTTTACAGGCAACTTCACAGAAAAAGAAGCCCAAAGTCGCTTACAATAAGCCGACATGGCAACACTGATTACAGGGGCTAGGGAAAGGGCAACAACCGTTTCTCTACTCGTGCTTTGATTCTCTTCACTAACCCCACGGCTAACGGCGGCTCTACCGGTCGGTACACGACCCAACCTGCTCGCTCGTTGATCGACGGTGTTATAGAAGTGCCGACCCGACGGCACGGCGATATCTACAACAGGTTGTCGGCAGGAGCCAAGACGGGCCGATACCGGAGCGGTGGAGAGTTGGCTTAACCTAATTAGACTTACTCTAAAAACGCCTTCTAAATCCTGACATCAGTTTTCTGAAAAACTTCAATATTTATTCAAAAATGACAACAGATGCATGTTGCTATATACTGTACATAGCAACAAGAACCCCAAAAGGGGTTCCCATCCTGAAAGGTGTAGTTACAAATAGGGGTTCCCGCCCCAAATGGGTTGTGAGCCTGTAGATCGGATATTTTCACAATGTTTGCCTCTTCCTTACGGAATATTTGACAATTTGGCCAATTTAGTATTAAAAATGTCTTTAAAGTCATGTATGTTGGTTTGTTTACTGTTGAGAGAGAAAACTATGTTGAACATTAAGCTAATTATCTGGATGATAATAATAATAATAATAATAATAATTTGGGAACCACTGGCTTACACCACCTATAATGTGTTAAAGGGATAGTTCACCCCCAAAATAAACATTTTTTGTCATTTTGGATACCTTTTTTGTTTTTGTCTCATTCCTAAGCCAATAATTTGATGATCGGCAGCGGTTCCGCTGGTCATCAAATTATTGTCTTAGGAATGAGACAAAAACATATCCATGAATTCAAGTCTCCATGGGATGACTAATCTCCATAGATTTGTTTTTTCTTTTTGGGTGAACTACCCCTTTAAGATTCTACAGCCTACAGAAAAAACAGTTGTATATCCACCTGAGAAGGGTTAGAATCTGTTTTAAGGTGTAATGAGGGGGGTGGTGGGGGTGGTGGGGGGTGGGTGTTGGTTTTCAATCAGTGGAACGGATGGGTTTCCTGCGTGTGGAAACCCGCGGCCGTGCAGGTCGGCTCGGCTTACAGGCTGCGTTGTGAGTGGATTGGATTTATCACCCTGCCAGGTGCAAGCAGAGACACCACACGGCTACCTGCATAGCAGAGGACTACAGTGGTGTAAAGTAACTAAGTACATTTACTCAAGTACTGTACTTAATTACAGTACTTACAGTAATTACTTAAGTACATTTTTTTAGGTATTTTTTTTACTTTACTGGAGTATTTCCAATTGTCTATACGTTTACTTCTACTCCACTACATCTCAGAGGCAAACGTTGTACCTTTACTCCACTACAATTATTTGAAAACTTTAGTTACTAGTTACTCACTATGAATTATTATTACATTATAGCCCTATTTTATACCTAGGCTATTTGAAAATAGCAGATCTACAAGCTCACAACGCGTCGCGATGCGACGCGTTGTGAGCTTGTAGATCGGCTATTTTCAAATGTTTTTGTACTTTTGCTTTTCGTACTTTTAAGTACATTTTGATACCAATGCTTTTGTACTTTTTTACTCAAGTATATTTTGAATTCCGGACTCTCGCTTGTAACAAGAGTACTTTCTACATTGCAGTATTGATACTTTTACTTAAGTAAGACATTTGAGGAGGAGGAGGAGAGAGCCTGCTGGGTGTGTTCTTTGTTTTGTTAAAACATGTCAGGAGACAATGAAGCTTCTGTACCGTCTGTCTGAATGTCAACCTGAGAGGAAGAGCATAGATTTAACGCTAATGTGTGCAGATCTTTGAATATACATATATATATTTTTAAAGCGAACATTTGTAACTCAAATCTTTTCATTTGAGGGTCCCTGGAACAACACATATTGAGATGAAAATCCTAACAAAACCCCCAAAATTGCATGTATTCAGCCGCGGACCCCCATCTCAAAATATGTTGTTCCAGGGACCCCCCATAGAAGCACAGATCGGAGTTCAAAATGTCCGCTTTAAAACATATATATACACTGTATATTTATTCAGAGATTTGTACTCATTTTCCACAATTTTGCACACAAAAAATGCAGATCTACAAGCTCATAGATCTGCTGTTTTTGAATGGCCAAAAAAAAAGAAGTTAAATTGACACAGATGCTGACAGTAGTCAGAGGTATTGTCCATGCGTGCTTCAGGGTGCTCGGTCGAGTGCCTGCCTACCACCGCAGAGGTTGTGGGTTTGAATACTTCTGGGCCTCAGGTGTTAATGGGTTAAAACGGGCCTACTCTGAACCCCCAGGACGGGGGACCCCTGGGGACCCCCATGTAGAGGTGACTTTGAAAGGCGGTGTGCTTCTGCTTAGCTGGCTTTACTGTAGGATTCTCCTCTCTCACTCTCTGTGTGTGCTCTGTGAAGATGTTTCATTTATCTGAGTAGAAGTACTGATACCACTATATAGAAATACTCTGTTACAAGTAAAAGTAGCGATACCACTATATAGAAATACTCTGTTACAAGTAAAAGGCCTGTATTCAGAATTTGACTTGAGTAAAAGTAACAACAGTATATTGGCATCAAAATATAATAGGCCTACTTAGAGTACCAAAGTAAAAGTACTCAAATTCTTAGAAATTATCAGATCTGCAAGGTCACACCATGTTGCATTGTGACACGGCTATTTTCAAATAGACAAAATATACAATTTAGTTTGATTAGTTAATGTATGTTTTTGTAGTGAGAATCTACTAATCTATAATCAAAGTCACTAGTAGTCACTAAAGCTGTCAAATAGTTTTACTGGTGGAGTAAAAAGTACAACAATTATTTGCCTCTTGAGAAGTAGTGGAGTAGAGCCTAGGAAGAGTCATACGTACGAGAAATTGACATACTCAAGTAAAGTCCTCAAAATGTGTACTTTATGTACAGCCTACTGCACTTGTATTGAGTAAATACTTAAGATACTTTCCACCACCGATAGGCCTAGTAGCCACGCTTAAGACTGCGTGGTTTCCTCCGCCGTAGGAATAAATAGAAATGTGGGTCAAGTTGTTGGAGCTCAGGAGAACAACCTAGCCACGACTTAACCGCTCACTGAGGCACTACACAGATCTCACATTAACCCTTTAAAGGCCAAGACCACTTTGGTCCGGGTTTGGGTTGTGTAGTTATACTTTGCCATGATGTGACTCCTAAGGTCGGCAAGAAATATAAAATAATTGCTCCAGTGATTAGAAATTGATAATTCAACATATGCTCCTCAGTAATAATAATAATAATACACTTTATTTGTATAGCACCTTTCATGACATGAAATGCAGCTCAAAGGGCTTTAAAGAGCAAGAATACAATTAAAGAAAAAGTACAACTAATTTAACTATAAAGCAAAGAAAATCAAAAGCATAAAACAACATTAAAATAAAACCAAACAAGGCAGTGAATCAGGCAGAACATTGAGGACATGAATAACAACACAGAGATTTAAAAATCAACTAAAAGCAAGAGTAAAGAAATATGTCTTGAGCTGTGCTTTAAAGCTATCCACAGAGGCTGCCTGTCTTAGGTGTAATGGGAGTTTGACTTACATTTGACTTACATTGTACTGTGACTTACATTCACTTACATAGTACGGTAAAACAGCTCTAAAAGTCACTATTTCAGCACGTAAACAAACACAAACAAAGTTGATTCAGACAATATAAAACATCACCAAACCCAGCACTGTTTGTTTTTCTAATACAAATGTCAACTTCCTGTTGATTTTACTATTTGAAAATCTGGATCCACGGATCCAGTCTGGGTTTTCTTCTTAATAAAAATGGACAAATCAACAGGAAGTTAACATTTTTATTAAACAGTACTGGGTTTGGTGATGTTCTATATTGTCTGAATCAACTTTGTTTGCGTTTATTCACGTGCTAAAAGAGTGACTTTGAGAGCTGTTTCACAGTGCAATGTTAGTCAATGAGGAGCATATTTTGAATGATATGTTTCCAATCAATGGAGAAGTTATTTTTGAATTCGGCGAGCAGGCTGGAAATAGCCAGATTTACAAGACCACAGCGCGTCGTGGGCGTGACGCGCTGTGGTCTTGTAAATCTGGCTATTTTCGGCATATGATGATGATGACAGACTTGCCATGTGTCAGCAATAGCTCCACGTTCTGATGTTGGCTTGGTTGATGTGGTGGCTGCAATTCACTATTATGATTATCATCATCATCATCATCATCATCATCATCCGTTTCTACGTCTGGAGACTCCCGTCCAGGACAGGCTTCAGACGTGGCTACTCAGGAGATTGGGCTCAGGACTGAACCCATTTGATTTGGTGTTACGGACCCGTTGTGACCCTTGCACGCCCTTGCTGACGTCGACCCCAGGCAGGGTTCGAACCCACGACCATCCGCATGAAAGGCATGTGCTCAAACCGCTACACTACACTATGATTATGATTGTTATTAATACGTTTACAATGTAGGCATTTAGCAGACGCTCTTGATCCAGAGCGATTTACGGTAAGCAAGGTAAACACGAGGTCATTACATCAACTAGAAAAGTAATCTACGATCATAGGTAATCCAAGAACATATCAAACAGCACACACACACACACACACACACACACACACACACACACACACAGTATCGCCGATTTCTGTCCGCGCTATTGGGTGCGCAACGCGCAATTTCTTTTACCAAATTAACCGCATAAACCCCCCAAAAAGTAAACAAGCCCGGAAAATGTTCGGTTATTTTCCAGGTTATGCGGTTAGTTTGGTACAAAAAAATTACTCCATGAAGTGAAGATGTCGAAGTTTTTTTCTTTTTCTGTGATGAGTTTGTGATGGGTGCTCGTCATTTCTCCTGGGTGCTTTAGCCCCGAGGCACCCACAGTATCGGCACCTTTGCACACGCACGCACGCACACACACACAGTGGTCTCAGAAAGTGTGTATATATATATATATGTGTGTGTGTGTGTGTGTGTGTGTGTGTGTGTGTGTGTGTGTGTGTGTGTGTGTGTGTGTGTGTGTGTATATATATATATATATATATATATATATATATATATATATATATGTATGATCATTTCTATGTCATTATAATGTCCATTATGGCCCATATATTATCAAGGCTACAAGCACAACCATAGACAGACCACACTGTGCTGTTATAGGCCAAAGAAAAAGCACAACAAAAGACCTGTTTTGTCTTGTTTTATCAATAGTTATTTTAGACCCAGACAGACAGACAGACAGACAGAGTGTCAGACAGACAGGGTGTCAGACAGACAGAGTGTCTGTCAGACAGACAGACAGACAGACAGACACACAGACAGACAGACACACAGACACACAGACAGACAGGCTGAATGACAGATAGACAGACAGACAGACAGACAGACAGACAGACAGACAGACAGACAGACAGACAGCTCACACTGATAAAGGTATTGATCACACACCACAGAGACAATTACTTAACCAGGCAAAGAGCTTGATCGATAGATTCGAGGAGAGGGAGGGAGGGCTCAGGGCTCATTGTTAAGGCTGGGGGTCTTTGCTCTGCCAGGGAGCTGTGTTATCTCACATACACCGCCCAGGTGTCTAAACTATAGCGAGGAATAAAGGATATCATTTCGCTGCTCACCGAAACAAAGGTGGCTTTATGATGATGAAAGCCTGTTCTCTATGGTGGGGACTCTCAGAACCCCAGCGTTTGTGTAAAATATACTTTTTTGGGGGTCAGAAAATAAATATTTTTTTTAAATGGGTTTGTTTTATACTCAACTGCGCCCCCTACAGATCTGGTCGATAGCATTTTTTCCCTATGGGACAAGACCTGTAGGGGGCGTTATGAGTAGAATGAACATTTCTCCGTCCGAACCGGTGGACATAAAATATAAATTTTAGACAAAAAGGTGAGGTTCTGAAAGAATGCCCACCGCGGAACAAAGGCTTTAATCTTCATAAAACCACCCTTGTTTTCGGCGAGTAGCGAAATTATACATTGGTATTTTTCACTATACTTCAGACATCGCACTTTTCATTTGCAGTCTATGGGGAAATACACGGTTAGTGGCAGAGCGGTTATAGGACGGGAGAAGTCGCTAAAGCTGTGCACAAATAATCAGTGGTGGAAAATGTACTCAAATGTTTTACTTAAGTAAAAGTACCAATATTGCAATATAGAAATACTCTATTACAAGTAAAAGTCCAGAATTCAAAATGTTCTTGAGTAAAAGTACAACAGTATATTGGCCTCAAAATGTACTTAAAGTATCAAAAGTAAAAGTACTAAATATTTGAAAATAGCCTAGATATAAAATAGGGCTAAAGGCGTTAGTGTATGTTTTATAATATAATAATTTATATCTGAAAAAAGTAACTAGTAACTAAAGTTTTCAAATAAATGTAGTGGAGTACAAGTACAATATTTGCCTCTGAGATGTAGTAGAAATACATTGGAAATTGGAAATACTCAAGTAAAGTACAAATACCTCAAAATTGCACTTAAGTACAGTGCTTAAGTAAATGTACTTAGTTACTTGTCCACCACTGCTAAAGCTATGCACAAATAATAATAAAAAATAAAAAAAAATGACAAAAAAATGTTTTAATAAAATATAATTTGAAATAAAAAATAGAAAATAAAATTTAAATAATTCGATAATAATATAAGAATGATTTCTTTACCTCGCAGTCGTACAGGTGGGTGAGCTGGCCTATGATCCACTCCTCTAGGTTCAGCCTCTTGCGGAGCTCCTTGCGGTCGTACTTGACGGTGACGCGGCCCTGCTTCCTCACCGGCGGGTCGGCCTCCTCCGCGCCGGCGACCAGGCCTCCCGGGCCGGGGGGAGTCTGGAAGTACACCCGGGGAGGAGGGCTGCTCTCCGGACCGCCTGGAGGAGCCGCCGGAGAGGGGCCGGAGGGGGGGGCCGCCGGGCTGGTGCTCACTGCAGCCATGGATGGGTGGGTGGGTGGGTTGGATAGGGGGTCCTCCGTAGGGCAGGCAGGGGGGGGTCCCCGGCTGGTTCTTCTTCAGATATGAAAAATAAAATCCCCCGTTTGTTCTTGGCTCTCTCTGTGTGTGTGTGTGTGTGTGTGTGTGTGTGTGTGTGTGTGTGCTGCACACCAACAAAAATAATAATAATATCAGAATGTGATTTTCTTTGTAGAATAAAATCCAAAGTCTGTTAGTGTTAATGAAGCTTGTGTTGGTTCAGATGGTCTCAGCTCTGATCTGTCCTCCTGGAGAAAGAAGATTATTATAAAAATACTCCTTTATTATGATTGTTTTAAAAAAAGGTTTATTATTCTATATTAGCCTATTTACACAACTGGAGCTTTAGAAATGAATAGAAAAACCTCCTCCATTCCGTTTAGAGTATAGAGTAACAAAGACTATATGATCACACGTCCTCCTGTTGTAGCTTCACGTTGTCTCTCTCTCTCTCTCTCTCTCTCCTTTCTATTCTTTTTCCTCTCTCTCTCTACCTCTCTCTTTCTCTCTCTCTGTGTCGTCCT
>NC_139956.1:3055530-3178030 GCF_963454915.1 Gymnoscopelus microlampas
CTCGTGCACGCCGGCGTCTGCGTGTGTGTGTGTGCGTGCGCGTTCCCGACGACGTAGCAGAGCAACGTCGACGTGGTGACGTAGAAGCTCACCAAACTTGAACGTTGATTTCTGTCTGCACTTTTTCTGAAAATTCTCGGTTGACTCCTCTCTCTCTCTCTCTCTCTCTCTCTCTCTCTCTCTCTCTCTCTCTCTCTCTCTCTCCCTCTCTCTCGGTCTCTGGCGCCCCCTCTCTGTCTCTGTGAGAACTTCATCACATATCAGTATTGTTGACATGTTTGTAGTGTTTGTATTGTTTTAAAATGGACTTTCACAACAAAATAGGTTTTCACACAGACCCCCCACCCTGATAAGCACTTGGAATAATTGTAGGAGTCGAGGCATTACATTTAGTCGGTTCCACAGATGAATATTGTGGCATTTTATGTGGCAGTTGTTTGACAATTTGGCCAATGTTTGACCAGTTTTTATAGTATGGTTTGTTGATTACTTTTGATGCAGTCATGTTTTTTTTTTTCCTTTTCATTTCTTCCTTAGGTTGAGAACCAGTGTTATAATGAACTGAACCAGGGCAGGAATTTCATGGAGGTCATGAAGGTCATGGTCACCATACCCAGTGTTGGGAAGTAACTAAAGTAATATGTAACTTAAAGTAATATTATTACCTTTTCCCAGTAACTAGTAAAGTAACTAATTACTTTCACGTTTTGAGTAATAATATTACCTTTACTTTTTTTCAAAAAGTAATTTATTACTTTTTTTCACGAGCCCCGGTGGTACTCTGGGTTTGAGTGTGTTTATTTGATCCTGTGTTGTTTTTGGTCCATTGATATAATGGTAGACTGGTTGGGATCGAGTTGCTATTCAGGCTGCTTGCTGATCCGGTCTAGAGCGGATACGGAAACGTTGCGAACTGTTTTTTTTTTAAATAAAAATGTTAACTTCCTGTTGATTTTGCTATTTTTATTTAGAAGAAAACACGGACTGGATCTGCGGATCCGGATCCAGTTCTTCAAATAGTAAAATCAACAGGAAGTTGACATTTTTATTAAAAAAAAATAATCAGTACTGGGTTTGGTGATGTTCTATATGCTCTGAATCAGCTTTGTTTGTGTTTGTTTATGTGCTAAAAGACTGACTCTGAGAGCTGTTTTACCGTACAATATAAGTCAATGAGGAGCATATTTTGAATTATCAATTTCTAATCAATGGAGCAATTATTTTTGATTTGTTGTCCACATTTGGAGTTACACCATGGCAAAGTAAATACACAACCCAATCCTCTACCAAAGTGGTCTTGCCCTTTAAATACATTTAAAATACTTGTTTCCATTGAGGTCCTTAGTATTCAATTCATAGTCGTCAAATGGTTTTCATTTAGTCTGTAAGTTATGAATTCATATACAGTAAAAGTCTTAGTGTTAATATAATTCAAATGAGTGTACAATGAGGATTTTACAATGTAGGCTGCAGAAAAGAGGGGAAAAAAAACTACTAATGTTGAAAATGCAAAGTCAGACTTTTGGGGAGAAAGGATGCAATTACTGGGGGCGAGAAAAAAAAGTAACTAAAGTAATAAGTAACTAAGTACTTTTGGCAGGGAGTAATAAGTAAAGTAACTACATTACTTTTTAAACAAGTAATATGTAATAAGTAATATATTACTATGTTTTAGTAACTATCCCAACACTGCCCATACCAACTCTTGTAGATTTTGATAACTATTACAAAACATACATTAACATTAAAAGATCTACAAGCTCACAATGCGTCGCGATGTGAGCTTGTAGATCTGCTATTTTCAAAAGAATTTTTACATTTTAACTTGTGAAACGGGACTTTCTGCACAATGAGTGCTTTCTACTTTTGGTACTTTAAATTACTGTAAGTACATTTTGATACCAATACCTGTCAATATGTCAATATAAGAAAATGAAATGTAAGAAGTCACAATATATTTAATTTACAACATAAAGATCATCAATGATATACACTAGAATGATGAAGGACATTTAGACATCTATAACAAGATTTAAACAGTAACAGATTGAGATTAACATATAATCATCATGTAAATGAGGATGTATGGGGAGGAGTCACAGTGTATAAAGTCAGTAAAATAAGATTGATTGATTGATTGATTGATTGATTGATTGATTGATTGATAGTATACTTTATTTAGCAGTTTTCAGGAAAAAAAGCACATGAAAGTACAGTTCAAATACAAGGTCAACTAATTAGTATTAAAACGCCCATGAAAGCTTAACGGCTTGTTTCAAATGGGGTCCTTGTACTCAATTCATAGTGACATTAAATGACAGACAGATATACACTACTATGCAGAACATCATATTTATAAACTATAAAAGAAAAATAATGAAAGAATATGTACAGTAAAAGTTTGAGGGGGGGGCTGGGTTAAGACCCTGCTTTATCATTAACTATACATTAACAGCTTAAGTCCTTTATACTTCATCATACGATGAATATAGCAAACATGCTAAACGTGTCGCAGTGCCACACGATGTGAGCTTGTAGATCTTGAAAAATTGAAAAGAAAAAACTGTTCTTATCCTAAATAAGTGTTTTTCAACCTTCTTCATGCCATGGACCCCTATAAATTGATATATTACATTTGGCCGCGGACCCTCATCTGAAAATGTTTTGTTCCAGGGACCCCCAGAAGCAAAGATTTGAGTTAAAAATGTAAAATGTAAAAAATATATATATATATTCAAAGATATGCACACATTCACGTTTTTTCAAAAATAGCAGATCTACAAGCTCATAGCGTGGCACTCGGTGCCGCGCTATGAGCTTGTAGATCTGCTATTTTTGAATAGCCAAAGCTAAGTGGTTAAAATGATTGTGACGCTATGTTAACTAATTTAGCTGGGGACCCCCTGGTACCCCCCCCCCCACCCCCAAGGACCACAGGTGGTCCCCGGACCACTGGTTGAGAACCACTGTCCTAAACAGAGAAAGCCTGGTTAATGTGGTTAAACATAATAAAGTATTATTTATTATTCTGCATGATGCATAGTTTAACTTTAATGCGTTAAGTATATTTTGATTAGGCCTGTCACAATTATTATATAATCATTTAAATGCAATTATTTAAGATAATCACAATTATTTTACATAATTGTTATAATCGTTTCCATGTTGAAAACTGTAAAAAAAAAAAAATCAAAAATAGTATTACAAGCTGCAATTTTTTCAGCTATATTTCTACTATTTTCCCCTTTATTCTATGTATAAAATGATGAAATATGAAGTTATTTGTCATATCTGTCCTGTGCAACTTTTGTTTATGAAACCTAAAAGACAAAAAGAAGTGTAGATCTATATTCATATGTTCTATGTTCAAAGACAAAAACACAGTTAAATCATTAATCGCAATTATTTGTGTGACAATTAATTGTCAAGTGAAATGTCATAATCGTGACAGCCTTCATTTTGATCCTAATAGTTTGTACTTTTACTTGAGTTAAATATTTCAGTAATGGTTACTTTTCAGTAAATGGTTTCAATGTATTTATTATTTAGTCACATGATCTTGTTGATACTTTTCATTGGTTCAATATTCATAAAACCCACAGACTCACTTAAACCACTTTAACTTTCACTACAAATATAGCAGATCTACAAGCTCACAACGCGTTGCGATGCGACACGTTGTGAGCTTGTAGATCGGCTATTTTTGCTACTTATGTGTGACACTGTAGTATTATGAAGTTATGAAGTAGGGTATTAATTACCCTAACCCCAAAAAAACGAAAAAGTTTAAATATGGAGTTATGAGGTTTCTGCCCGACAACAACGATATAACAGTATAAAAAAAAACATTCTTCAATGTCAAATAAAAGTGTGTTTGATAGTTAGTCCAGATGTATCTCTCACACACACACACACACACACACACACACACACACGCACACGCACACGCACACACACGCACACGCACACACACACACACACACACACACGGGCAGTTCTTGTGTCATCTTATTATATAATGAGTATGGACCAACAGTATGAGGGTAGGGCTGAAAATGGGTGAAGTGCTCCTTTAACTTCAGCTGTGTTTACCTGTCAAAATGTCTGCTGTGAGAAGATTAATATTACTGATTGATTTCACTGCTGATAACAGTTTTTGACAGCTACTGTTTGTACAGCTGTTGTTGTTGTTGTTCTTGTTTTTTGAGTGCCCTTGTTCTTTTCATCTGACCTCCTGACCTCCCAACAGTCTCTGCCTGATAACATCCCAGAGAGACGTGTCTCTACTAACAGATTTTAATATGAATGGTTTCAGCATCACCAGCCGGTCCAATACCGAACCATGGGTAGAGTTTGTCAGTGAAAGTGTCTTTATGAGTGTAGATGTGAGTCATGTCTTCAGGGTCGTAGAAGGACACCTCCCCCCTGTCATAGTCCAGCTCAACTCTGATCCTCTCAGGATTCCTCTGCAGTGAGATGGTTTTACTATACCCATTCTTATAGACACCATCCCTCTGTGTTAAACACCAGATTCCATCTTCTGATGTGGTATATTTACTTTCCTTCCTGTCAACAGATTCTTTAGCCAAACCTATATTCCAGTGAGGATGGTCGCCAACCTCTACCTCCCAGCTGTGTTTTCCTGAACTGAAACCCTCTGAACCCAGAACATCAGCAGCATGAGTGAACCTCTCTGTGTTGTCAGGAAGCTGCTGCTTTGTGTCTGTACGTCTCACACTGGTCAGGTCTTCAGACAGACAGAGAATAGGGTGTGCTGTGTTTGGGTCCAGAATAACAGGAGTGAACGTGACCCTCTCCTTCATCTTCTCACAGACGGTGAAGCTCAGGTTTTTCAGGTGTTTGGCCACGTCTATCAGAGCTCCTGAGTCCAGCTGTGGATCTGACAGTGTACACTGGACTCTGGTTCTAGTCTGAGTGTGTTTATAACTGCTGAGAAATGACACATTGTGTTTCTGCAGCTCTTGTTCTACAGCAGAGATACTGTCTGAGAGAGAGGAGATCTGCTCCTGAATGATCCGAATGATCTCCTCCTTCTGCTCCTCTTCCTCCCTCAGAGCTGCCAATCTGGCCTCCTCTTCATCTGTCAGGATCTGGTGGAGCTTTTTAAACTCTGCTTTGATCAGCTTCTCTGTGGCCAAAACCTGCTTCTTGTTGTGTTGAACCACTTCATGATTATACCTAGTTTTAAAGTGTTTGTATTTGTTCCTCTTGTCCTTTAGAGTCCTGAGGTCAGACTTCAGTTGGTCCTTCAGTTTGTTGACTGCTTGTTCTATAGGAACCAGCTTGTGACCAGGGTGGTGAGAGGAGTCACAGATACGACACACAGCTCTCTGTTCTTCCTCACAGAACAGTTGATGCTCCTCTGGATGTTCACAACTCAACACCTTGACTTCCTCCACAGATGACTGTGTGGTTTGGTCAGTTGAAGGTGTGGATGGAGGGTTGCACCATGGCATTGTCTTCAGACCAGGAAACACGTTTGTTAGTTTTGTGTCTTGTAGCAGACGCAGGAACGACCTGCACGTTGTTTCACCCTTGAAAATCATTTTGTCCACAAGGTCAGTGGCTGCGTTGAATGGCAGAGAGATGCTCTTCAGGTTCATGTATTCAAAACGCACCAGTAGCTTTTCTTCAAATACACACTGGATGATGAAGTGAATGTTTGACATTAAAATGTGTTGAAGTTTTATCTTGTTCTTTGTGATAATGTCTGTAGCCTCCATGTTGATCCCTGGAAGAGAAGAAGGAACATTGTTCGTTAACCTTTCCCCCATTGCAGTAATACTGAACCACTTTCAATTAGAGGTACCTATAGGCAGGCCAGTGTACAGTAGGCCTAGGTGCAAGTTTTCAAAAATGGTTAAATCATTCAAAAATAATTTCAACATTTTCAAAAAATAGCAAAAAGAGCAGCATTATAATGCATTTTTAATAAATATTCCTGTTGAAGACTACCAATGAATGTATATTTTAAAACATGCTTTAATCGTTGGACTACAGTCATGGTTACACACAGACATACCTGGAGCTCTGAAAAGATCCAGTGAATGAGTCTCACTCTGCATAGAGATGTTCTGCTCATCTGCATCTCTCTGCTGTAGTCTCCTCCTTTTAGGAGCCATGACTGTAAATACACATAATTAACAGACATTACCATATCCAAAACATAGTGCAGATATCATAAATACCTCAGAAACAAATCAATCATCTTAATGTCATTTATAATAATGATTAGTCTTGAGGTGTCCTTACAGAACCTAAGACTGCTTTATGTACAAGTCAAGTCACTGACCTGGTTTACACTCAAACCCAGAAGACACACCGTCACGTTTTATTTAATTATTACCTTAATTATTGTGACTTAATTCTCTTTCTCTCTCTCTCTCTCTCTCTCTCTCTCTCTCTCTCTCTCTCTCTCTCTCTCTCTCTCTCTCTCTCTCTCTCTCTCTCTCTCTCTATTGTATTTTTGTAAATCTGTAATTAATTAAGGACTTTTAAGGAATTATGGATTCATCTCAAGGGGCTCAACCTTCCAATAAAGGTCATATTAACAGACCAACAAGCTCACAACGTGTGGCATCATGACTCTGCTATGAGCTTGTAGATCGGCTATTTTTGCTACTCATGCTTAAGTGGTTATAAGAGTTACCAAATATAATAATACAATAGATCCACATGTTTTATGTTGAATCATGAATATACTAGTACAACATAGTATCAGGCTATACCATGGCACGTTAGCCGTTTATGGTACGCTCCAGCGCTAGTGCGCATGTGCACAACCCTATGTATGTTTGGGACTCCCTCTGTCGTTGGTGTTTCAACCAGGTGGGCGTGGTTTTACAGGACGCAGCAGTGCTCGCAGCAGGACGCAACCACGCCCACCCGGTCGAAACACCAAAGAAAGAGAGCTCCGTTCCGTGAGCAGAAATTGGACTTCCGGTTTTCGAGCTAGCAGAAATAAGGTTTCCGGTTGCCTTCAAAATAAGATCGTGATTTTTTTATGTTTTTTAAAAGACACAAATCTAATTTAAAAATACATTTATGATGTATGCCTTTTAAATGGCTCATACTAAAACACTTCTAAGTGGCAAGTTAAAAAAAAAAAGACACAATTGTATTTAAAAAATAAATTTATGATGTACAGTATGTCTTTTTAAATGGCTTATACTAGATCACTTCTAAGTGCCAGGTTGTTCCAGTTCCAGTTGTACTGTTTGGCTATTGACCCCCATTAAATGTGCACTTAGCACTGTTTTGCACTTTAACTGGATATTGATTTGTGTGTGTTACATATATGTATTGTTTTTGTATCGTTTGTCCATTGTTGTAATAATGCTGACTCTAGGCCAGGTCACTCTTGGAAAATGATGATGATATAATATTGTTTATTGCAGAAGCAAATAAACAATGATAAAAGAGACCACAAAATATGCTACAAATAATAATAGTAGATAGTGCAGGTGAGAGATAAAAAAAAGAGAAGAATTTGGGGTTTATAAAGTTGATCTCACCTATTTAAAAACTAAAATACAATACAAATACAGATGTAATCAGAAAAAAAATATTTAAAATGTATATTATTTAACAACATATATACAACATGGAGTGTGTGTGTGTGTGTGTGTGTGTGTGTGTGTGTGTGTGTGTGTGTGTGTGTGTGTGTGTGTGTGTGTGTGTGTGTGTGTGTGTGTGTGTACTTCTCCATAACTGAGCGCCCCTAAACTTGATAGAAAATGGATACAGACCAGTACAGAATGTTGGTGAACATTTGAGAGATAATTTGTAAAAAAAGGAAAGTGGCAGGCCGCCCAGTGCGGCCTGAGGTAAGAAAAGTGCCAATTTCAGACAATACTGGACACTGGACAGGAGACGGCTGTTGGCGCCAGCACTTTTGACATACGCACACGTTCAGGGAGACCCCCTCTACAACGCCACACTCTCCGCTAAGCGGGAGAGGTGTATTTGGAAAAGTGGCGGGCCGTCCAGTGAGGTCAGGGGTCAGAAAAGGTCCATTTTCAGTGCATAGACTTCACAAATTGGGCGCTGGACACGAGACAGCTATTTGCGGGGGCACGTGTGACATACGCACGCGTTCAGGGAGACCCCCTCTACAACGCCACACTCTCCGCTAAGCCAGACAGGTGTATTTGGAAAAGTGGCGGGCCGTCCAGTGAGATCAGGGGTCAGAGCCAATGAGTAGGTTTGATTTATTATGGAGTCATAAGGAGGTGACATCAATAGAACTTTTTAAAAGGTATTTTATTTAATTTGATAGGTGAAGTCACAGCAGTAGATTGGCTAATTTCAGCATGCAACCAAGTGTAAAATGTAGCAATACATTTTTGACGACAAAATCAACTGTAGATTTAGTCGACTAAAATCGTATTATATTTAGTCGACTAAAACTACACTAAAACAAACATTTAAGGTGAATAAAATATGACTAAAACTAAATTAAATGTTATTCAAAAGACTAAATAAAAAATATAGCTGCAAGCAGCAATGAGCGGTTTCGAGAATAATGGCAGACTGGCAGACTGTGACAGAGTGGCAGACTGGCAGACTGGCAGACTTTGACAGAGTGGCAGACTGGCAGACTGGCAGACTGTGACAGAGTGGCAGACTGGCAGACTGGCAGACTGTGACAGACTGTGGCAGACTGGCAGACTGGCAGACAGACAGACTGTGGCAGACTGGCAGACTGGCAGACTGGCAGACAGACAGACAGACAGACAGACAGACAGACAGACAGACAGACAGACAGACAGACTGACAGTGACAGAGTGGCAGACTGGCAGACTGTGACAGACTGGCAGACTGGCAGACTGTGACAGAGTGGCAGACAGACAAACAGACAGACTGTGACAGAGTGGCAGAGTGGCAGACTGGCAGACTGGCAGACAGACAGTGACAGAGTGGCAGACTGGCAGACTGGCAGACAGACAGACTGTGGCAGACTGGCAGACAGACAGACAGTGGCAGACTGGCAGACAGACAGACAGACTGTGACAGAGTGGCAGACTGGCAGACAGACAGACAGTGACAGAGTGGCAGACTGGCAGACAGACAGACAGTGACAGAGTGGCAGACTGGCAGACAGACAGACTGTGACAGAGTGACAGAGTGACAGAGTGGCAGACTGGCAGACAGACAGACAGACAGTGACAGAGTGGCAGACAGACAGACAGTGACAGAGTGGCAGACTGGCAGACAGACAGACAGTGACAGAGTGGGAGGGGGAGAGAGAGAGAGAGAGAGAGAGAGAGAGAGAGAGAGAGAGAGAGAGAGAGAGAGAGAGAGAGAGAGAGAGAGAGGCAGTGAGAAAGAGAGGCAGTAAGAGAGAGAGCGAGAGAGAAGAAGTGAACATGCATTAATTAACAAAGTCATGATTTTTGTTCAGTAAATTATATTTGGACCGGTTAAATTGGGGTTTGAACCAGGGACCTATAGACTTGTGGGTAGACAGTGTAAAGGATAAGGATAATTCCAGGTCCGTTCATGAAAGTCCTTGCGGTCTTGTTTCCAATGAGGGCCTGTGAGCAATTAGGGGTTAAGAGTCTTGCTCAGGGACACATTTCATTTCATCGACACATTTGCTGGCCTGGCCTGGATTCGTACCTGGGGCAACCAGGGCCTCTGGTTCCCTAGGTGGGCTCACTAACCACTCAGCTATGGCCACAGTACAGACTGAGCCATTGGATAGACAGAATTGGATTTCATATGTGGTAAGTTATCATACAGCATGGGTTGCTTATTATATACATACAAGCTCATAACGCGTCACATTGTAGATCGGCTGTATGTGGTTACTGTAGGTGTTGTATTAATAATTACATCTGCAAAGTAACAAGTAACTAAAGCTGTCATCTGCTGTAATTGGAGTAGAGTAGAGTAGTAAAGTAAAAGTACCTAAAAATTGTACTGTGCATGTGGCAGGTGTGATTGGTGATGAGTGAGAGCAGGTGAGAGGGGTGGATCCAATCCATGGGAATAGGGGGAATTCCAAATGATGATCACCTCAACGCATTGTTGGGGACAGGGATCGAACCAGCGACCTATGGATTCACAGGCTGCCTCTCTTCTCATTGAGCTAAAGATATGGCCTCCCTGATGGTGTCTGTTGATATTTATAGGTTAGATATTTATTTGTTTATTCATTGATACAGTCATGTTGTGTGCAATGCAATTGAGTTGAGGTCTGCATGAGGTGAGATTTGAACCGGCGACCCTCTGGTATCAAGGCAGATGATTAAGCCATTGGGCCAACAGACCCGAACTGATGAAAAGGGAGTTCACAAACATGACACACTTTCACGCAAATTGCTCAGAAATAGTGGATTTAAATGTTTTTCAAACTGCTCAAAATTGCAGACAATCTAAGGGCGGAGTTTACTGGTTAACAATTGCACATGTATTCATTGATACAGTCATGTTGTGTGCAATACAATTATAATGAATTCTACATGACGTGGGATTCGAACCAGGAACCCTGTGGTTTCAAGGCAGATGATTAAGCCATTGGGCCAACAGACCTGTACTAGTGAAAAGGGAGTTTACACACATGACACACTTTCACACAAATTGCTCAGAAATCCTTGGTTTAAATGTTTTTCAAACTGCTCAATATATTTCGGAATGGAAACTAGTGGAAAATAGTCGATCTACAAGCTCACAACGCGTTGCTATCTAAAAAGGTGTGAGATTGTAGATCGGCTATTTTCACAAGAAAGTATGTCATACATAAAAAACAACTACTCTCAAAAGCATTTCGTGTTATTGTCTAAACATTGCACATGTCTGAATTAACAGGGTCATGTTTTGTACAATGCAATTTAAATGTGAACTGTAATAAGTGGGATTCGAACCAGGGACCTTTGGCACATGAGACTCACACTCTACTGGTGGAGCTATCCAATACACAGCCTTAGACAGTGAAAAGGGAGAATCCAACAAAACAAAACAAAAGCGCGAATGAAGTACGTCATACATTGAAAATAACTACTTTCAAGTATTCATTTCTCGTCATCTTTAACAATTGCACATGTATTCATTGATATAGTCATGTTGTGTGCAATGCAATTATAATTAAGTCTACCTGAGGTGGGATTCGAACCGGCTACCCTATGGTTTCAAGGCAGATGATTAAGCGATCAAGCTATTGAACCAACACACCTGAACCTGTGAAAAAGGGCCTCAAACCACCGGCTTCGAATGCTATCAATGCATTGAATGGGAGATTATCACGTTTTATCAGACCATTGAATGGGCGAAGTAGGCGAGCTACCGTCTACCCCGCGATTTGTCAGACCATTCATTGGGCGTAATCAGGAGCTACTGACCTACCGACGGAGGCGGAGCAGTCCCCACAACAATATTTACGATTCTGTCCATATCGGTACATAACTCGAACGGCGCTGAGTAGGCACAGGCGAGGGTCGCACCGCTCCGGACGGCAACTCAGTCGCCTTAGCTCCTTCGGTGGCCCGTCGCGGGGCTCCACCTCGCCTGAGACTGCGCGCCTCCGTCATGGTCCGAAACCGAAACAACCAAAACCAAAACCGAAACTAAAGTATTTAAGTCATCTCCGTCGGTAGGTCAGTAGCTCCTGATTACGCCCACTGAATGGTCTGATAAATCGCGGGGTAGACGGTAGGTCGCCTACTTCGCCCATTCAATGGTCTGATAGAACGTGATAATCTCCCATTCTATGCATTGATAGCATCCGAATCAGGTGCTCAAACATGTATTTGACACAGTTTCATGCAAATTGCTCAGAAATCCTGGATTTAAATGTTTTTCAAACTGCTCAAAATTGCAGACAATCTAAGGGCAGAGCTTACTGGTCAAAGTGATACATGTGTTCCTCATGAGTCAAGGCACATGTGTAAGCAGGTTTAACGGCTGTCGGCCAAACGAGGCATGACTTTTGCCTGTTTAAAGTTTGCATTTTCAAAAAATTGCTATAGCGCCCCCCTTTGACCAATTGGAGTAAGATTGGTTTCAGTGATACTTGGAAGGACCCTCTACAATATTGCAAAGTGTCAAACAAATGTGAGTCTGCATGTATGTGTTAGGGGCAGATGAATAATTTAAAAAAAGCTGCAATTTTCATTGGCTTATAAAAGCTTAACGTTTTCACTTATGGAAAATCCGCTAAGTTACGTCTGTCGGCATTGGTCCAAAGTTCATGTGTATACAGTTTCGTACAGATTGCTCATAAATCCCAGGAGAAGTGATTTTTTTACTGCTTTTTACTGCTTTTCATAGAATTCGAAATGGTGGGAGATCTAAAGGTCAGAGGTCAAAAGTCAGAGTGTGAAAGTTGTTAGGCATGAGGAGACGCATGTGTGCATCGAAGTTTCATGGCTGTGGGTCAAACAGGGCATGAGTTGTACCTGTTCAAAGTTGGCATATTTCAATTGAGTGCTACAGCGCCACCCTTTGGCCAATGTTTGTGAGTTTCGGGTTTTCGCCGTTTGGCATAGCCCTCTACCATATTGCCGAATTTCATAAAAAGTGACCACGCGGTTAGGCCAGAACTGGCAAAACCGGCGGAAGAATAATAATGAAAGTGTAGAGATGTAATAGGGTTCGAAGCCTTACAGGCTCTCGAAACCTAATAAATATAGCTGCAAGCAGCAATGAGCGGTTTCGAGAATAATGGCAGACTGGCAGACTGTGACAGAGTGGCAGACTGGCAGACTGGCAGACTTTGACAGAGTGGCAGACTGGCAGACTGGCAGACTGTGACAGAGTGGCAGACTGGCAGACTGTGACAGACTGTGGCAGACTGGCAGACTGGCAGACTGGCAGACAGACAGACTGTGGCAGACTGGCAGACAGACAGACAGACAGACAGACAGACAGTGACAGAGTGGCAGACTGGCAGACTGTGACAGACTGGCAGACTGGCAGACTGTGACAGAGTGGCAGACAGACAAACAGACAGACTGTGGCAGACTGGCAAACAGACAGACAGTGACAGAGTGGCAGACTGGCAGACAGACAGACTGTGGCAGACTGGCAGACTGGCAGACAGTGGCAGACTGGCAGACAGACAGACAGACTGTGACAGAGTGGCAGACAGACAGACAGTGACAGAGTGGCAGACTGGCAGACAGACAGACAGTGACAGAGTGGCAGACTGGCAGACAGACAGACTGTGACAGAGTGACAGAGTGGCAGACTGGCAGACAGACAGACAGACAGACAGACAGTGACAGAGTGGCAGACAGACAGACAGACAGTGACAGAGTGGCAGACTGGCAGACAGACAGACAGTGACAGAGTGGGAGAGAGAGAGAGAGAGAGAGAGAGAGAGAGAGAGAGGCAGTGAGAAAGAGAGGCAGTAAGAGAGCGAGCGAGAGAGAAGAAGTGAACATGCATTAATTAACAAAGTCATGATTTTTGTTCAGTAAATTATATTTGGACCGGTTAAATTGGGGTTTGAACCAGGGACCTATAGACTTGTGGGTAGACAGTGTAAAGGATAAGGATAATTCCAGGTCCGTTCATGAAAGTCCTTGCGGTCTTGTTTCCAATGAGGGCCTGTGAGCAATTAGGGGTTAAGAGTCTTGCTCAGGGATACATTTCATTTCATCGACACATTTGCTGGCCTGGCCTGGATTCGTACCTGGGGCAACCAGGGCCTCTGGCTCCCTAGGTGGGCTCACTAACCACTCAGCTATGGCCACAGTACAGACTGAGCCATTGGATAGACAGAATTGGATTTCATATGTGGTAAGTTATCATACAGCATGGGTTGCTTATTATATACATACAAGCTCATAACGCGTCACATTGTAGATCGGCTGTATGTGGTTACTGTAGGTGTTGTATTAATAATTACATCTGCAAAGTAACAAGTAACTAAAGCTGTCATCTGCTGTAATTGGAGTAGAGTAGAGTAGTAAAGTAAAAGTACCTAAAAATTGTACTGTGCATGTGGCAGGTGTGATTGGTGATGAGTGAGAGCAGGTGAGAGGGGTGGATCCAATCCATGGGAATAGGGGGAATTCCAAATGATGATCACCTCAACGCATTGTTGGGGACAGGGATCGAACCAGCGACCTATGGATTCACAGGCTGCCTCTCTTCTCATTGAGCTAAAGATATGGCCTCCCTGATGGTGTCTGTTGATATCTATAGGTTTTTCCGTCCTATAGGTTCTTCCGGTGGGCCAACAGACCCGAACTGATGAAAAGGGAGTTCACACACATGACACACTTTCACGCAAATTGCTCAGAAATATGTTTTTCAAACTGCTCAAAATTGCAGACAATCTAAGGGCAATCTACTGGTTAACAATTGCACATGCATTCATTGATACAGTCATGTTGTGTGCAATGCAATTATAATGAATTCTACATGACGTGGGATTCGCACCAGGAACCCTGTGTTTTCAAGGCAGATGATTAAGCCATTGGGCCAACAGACCTGTACTAGTGAAAAGGGAGTTCACACACATGACACACTTTCACGCAAATTGCTCAGAAATCCTTGGTTTAAATGTTTTTCAAACTGCTCAATATATTTCGGAATGGAAACTAGTGGAAAATAGTCGATCTACAAGCTCACAACGCGTTGCTATCTAAAAAGGTGTGAGATTGTAGATCGGCTATTTTCACAAGAAAGTATGTCATACATAAAAAACAACTACTCTCAAAAGCATTTCGTGTTATTGTCTAAACATTGCACATGTCTGAATTAACAGGGTCATGTTTTGTACAATGCAATTTAAATGTGAACTGTAATAAGTGGGATTCGAACCAGGGACCTTTGGCACATGAGACTCACACTCTACTGGTGGAGCTATCCAATACACAGCCTTAGACAGTGAAAAGGGAGAATCCAACAAAACAAAACAAAAGCGCGAATGAAGTACGTCATACATTGAAAATAACTACTTTCAAGTATTCATTTCTCGTCATCTTTAACAATTGCACATGTATTCATTGATATAGTCATGTTGTGTGCAATGCAATTATAATTAAGTCTACCTGAGGTGGGATTCGAACCGGCTACCCTATGGTTTCAAGGCAGATGATTAAGCGATCAAGCTATTGAACCAACACACCTGAACCTGTGAAAAAGGGCCTCAAACATGTATTTGACACAGTTTCATGCAAATTGCTCAGAAATCCTGGATTTAAATGTTTTTCAAACTGCTCAAAATTGCAGACAATCTAAGGGCAGAGCTTACTGGTCAAAGTGATACATGTGTTCCTCATGAGTCAAGGCACATGTGTAAGCAGGTTTAACGGCTGTCGGCCAAACGAGGCATGACTTTTGCCTGTTTAAAGTTTGCATTTAAAAAAAATTGCTATAGCGCCCCCTTTTGACCAATTGGAGTAAGATTGGTTTCAGTGATACTTGGAAGGACCCTCTACAATATTGCAAAGTGTCAAACAAATGTGAGTCTGCATGTATGTGTTAGGGGCAGATGAATAATTTAAAAAAAGCTGCAATTTTCATTGGCTTATAAAAGCTTAACGTTTTCACTTATGGAAAATCCGCTAAGTTACGTTTGTCGGCATTGGTCCAAAGTTCATGTGTATACAGTTTCGTACAGATTGCTCATAAATCCCAGGAGAAGTGATTTTTTTACTGCTTTTTACTGCTTTTCATAGAATTCGAAATGGTGGGAGATCTAAAGGTCAGAGGTCAAAAGTCAAACAGCGAAAGTTGTTAGGCATGAGGAGACGCATGTGTGTATCGAAGTTTCATGGCTGTAGGTCGAACAGGGCATGAGCTGTACCTGTTCAAAGTTGGCATGTTCAATTGAGTGCTACAGCGCCACCCTTTGGCCAATGGTTGTGAGTTTCGGGTTTTCGCCGTTTGGCATAGCCCTCTACCATATTGCCGAATTTCATAAGAAGTGACCAGGCGGTTAGGCCAGAACTGGCAAAAACGGCGGAAGAATAATAATAATAATAATAATAATGAAAGCCAAGGAATGCAATAAGGCTTCGAAGCCTTACAGGCTCTCGAAACCTTAATAATAGTGAAAGTGTAGAGATGTAATAGGGTTCGAAGCCTTACAGGCTCTCGAAACCTAATTAACACTGCGTCACAGTGACATGACAACAACAGGTAACCTCAGTCTGTGATATTAATCTACAATTTTTTGTGTTAAATTGTGACTGTAGCCTGAATGATCAGCGGTCAATTGTAAGCAAGAACAGATTGTTATAAATAGCTGTCTCATGTCCAGCGTCCAATTTGTGAAGTCTATGCTCTAAAAATGGCTGTTTTCTGACCCCTGACCTCACTGGACGGCCCGCCATTTTTCCAAATACACCTGTCTGGCTTAGCGGAGAGTGTGGCGTTGTAGAGGGGGTCTCCCTGAACGCGTGCGTATGTCACAAGTGCCGCCACAAATAGCTGTCTCGTGTCCAGCGCCCAATTTGTGTAGTCTATGCTCTAAAAATTGCTGTTTTCTGACCCCTGACCTCACTGGACGGCCCGCCATTTTTCCAAATACACCCGTCTGGCTTAGCGGAGAGTGTGGCGTTGTAGAGGGGGTCTCCCTGAACGCGTGCGTATGTCACAAGTGCCGCCACAAATAGCTGTCTCGTGTCCAGCGCCCAATTTGTGAAGTCTATGCTCTAAAAATTGCTGTTTTCTGACCCCTGACCTCACTGGACGGCCCGCCATTTTTCCAAATACACCTGTCTGGCTTAGCGGAGAGTGTGGCGTTGTAGAGGGGGTCTCCCTGAACGCGTGCGTATGTCACAAGTGCCGCCACAAATATCTGTCTCGTGTCCAGCGTCCAATTTGTGAAGTCTATGCACTCCAGTGAACAGCATTTATCCATTTAGATACATTTTTTATGTTATTAAAACAGTTAAACACTTTTTTTATTACAAATATACATAATATGTGTTTTCTAGCTTCGTTTAAATGCTTAATTTATAGTTTTAATGTGCAAATGAACCGTTTTTCAATGGTTTTCAATTGTTTCTTTTTACTCTAGAGGGTACTCTTATTCTGAAGAGATCGTCAACCGGAAGTCTTATTTCTGCTCCGTTATTTCTGCTCACGGAACACAGCTAAGAAAGAGGGAGTCCCTTCACGGTACACAGTTTCTCCATTTATATTTAAAGTATAAATTAACCTGATATATAGCCTACTCATAGAGTTAAAAAAAATAATATAAAATATATAGATATACTACATCAACAATGAGAATAGTTTCAGACACTTACAGCAAGCAGGATGAATTAAAGTCTATAAACACTAAAGTAAAGATAGTTCAGGAAACATTTAAAGTATTGATGAGATTTTCACAAACATTTCCTTTAGAATGTAAAGAATGTTTAAATATCAACACTTACCAACAATTCACTTTAAACTATATATTACTATATTATACTATCACTGTTAACTCACTGATGATGATAATCCTCACTATGTATTGTTGTGTAGAGAAACAACACACTGTAATGGAGACATAACGGTTCTCAAATGAAGTGAAAGATTTACTTTCAGTTTAAGAGAGAGTGTGCAGCAAGGAGTATATTAAAAAAGGAGAGGTCATGCTGTGCAAATCACTCATTTTCTTTAAATGTTTTATTTGGCAACGGTCTCAATAAAATAAATAAAATATGTGTTTTCTTTAAACACTTGTCCACGTGTCTCTCGTTGTTTTCAATAGATTCCATCAAACCTCCCAGTGGTTTAGAATGATCACAACATGTCTGCTCCTTCTTTACACAGCGTTGGTAGGCGGAGAATAGACTGGAGTATATTCAGTCAGGAGATTGCATATCCGGTTCAGATAGGATACGGAAACGGATCGTGTTTGTTTATGTATGTATTGGGAAATGACCGGATACAGTAGGCGGCCTCTAAAGCGGATGTTCACACTGAATAGAAAATAGAAACCAGGCTTTCCGCTTCCCTCAGAGACGGCAGCTTTAAGAACTGACTGATCTACAAACTCACTGACGCTGAGAGTTTGTAGATCACTTCTAGTCAGTAAGACACTGTCATACTGCAGAGTATACATTCCAAACTACTCTCGCTACTTTACTTAAGTATTTATTTATGGATGATCTGGTTGGTTTACTTTCAATTTAGATACATTTAATATCAGATCATTTATTATGATACTTGAGTATATTTAATATAGCAAGCATAAGACAGACAGACAGACAGACAGACAGACAGACAGACAGACAGACAGACAGACAGACAGACAGACAGATGGATATCGTTTATATAATTATGTATGTTTAATCCATAGAGTTAAAAATAAATCTAGGAGAATGATTCATGCAGTGCAGTATGCAGTCAGTCCACTAGGGGTCAGCATCACACGGGAGAAAGCCTTGATTCCAGTCTCTGTAGAAAACAAACAAACAAACAAACAGAGCATAAAGATGTAACATGTTCATGTCCCCCACAATGATACATATTAGACCACAGACCCCCACAATGATACATATTAGACCACAGACCCCCACAATGATACATATTAGACCACAGACCCCCACAATGATACATATTAGACCACAGACCGCATTCTGTGCCAGGGACCCATAAGAGAAGAGTTTCTTTAAGGTTATATCATATTTATTACAGCATTCTATAATCTATGTACTGCAGGTGGGGAGATAATCTATGAATTGAATAGTCATTCTTATCAGTGGTGGAAGAAGTACTCCAGTGTAGAAATACTCTATTACAAGTAAAAAGTCCTGTATTAATTAGAGCCTACATATAAATGTCACGCCTTAAACCACTGGGCCATCAGCGCCCCAATGTAGAGATATTTATTTTAACTCTTAAAAAAAATTAAAAAAACAAAACATTGTTGAGTCTTTTTTTTCTGCCTTTATTAATCCATTAATACCAACGCATCTGTGTCACTTTAGATTTATTTTGCTATTCAAAAATATCAGATCTACAAGCTCATAGCGCGGCACTCGGTGCCGCGCTATGAGCTTGTAGATCTGATATTTTTGAAAAATCGTGAAAAAACATTTTTTTGATTTTTTTTTTAAAAAAAACTGTTAGGATTTAGAAAATTCTTAGAAGCGGCCTCAGGTCTTAAAGGGTTAATAGGAACAAGTATACTGACAGGAAATGGGGAGAGACGTGGGGGGGAGAGACGTGGGGGGTGACACGCCGCAAAGGTCGCCGAGACCGGGAGTCGAACCCGCAACACGCTGTCAGTGTTAAGGTCAGGCGCGTATCGTCATTGGGGCCAACGAGGCCATGGCCCGGGCTGTAGACCCAGCTTGCCCCTGTGTAGGGGCTAAAAATCAACATTAGCAGCCCCTCACCCTATTCTGTTGTAGCCGACCACAGAAAGTCGCCTTCGTTTTCAAATGGGGCTCATTTGCATTCGGCCGAATTGTTAATGAGTGGCCATTAGGACACCAGTTTAGCCGTCAAACCGCCCCCCCCCCCCCGGCCCGGTTCTGGCCCGGTCAACGTTAGAATACACCAAACGCCACTGGTTAAGGTTAAAGTCTATAGGTGAACCCATAAGTGCAGACTCAGACACAGAGGCAAGGATACGTTCAAAGAATATAGATTCATTGCCATTTATTGCCAGAGAGAGAACAAAAACATCAAGGCAAAAGCAGGCAAAAAAGGTCAAACAAGGAATAGGCCAAAACTTGAGGCGTAGGCTGGCAGAGCAGGCGAGGTCCAGGGAAGCCACGAAAACAGGACAGGAATCCAACAGGTTCTGGTTTCAGAAAAAGCACAAAACGTTTAGGATCTGACAAGAACTAGAGAACAGGGCAGAGCTTATATAGAGGCAACTAGATTGCTGAAGAGGTGCAGCTGAGGAGGCTCCAACTGGCCGCCACACCCCTGTCTCTAGTCACCCAATCCACACACAGAGAGAATTAGGAAGAGGTCGATGTAATGGGTAGCCTGGTAAACCCTCCCTCCGGAAATCTCATTTCAATTGAAATCGAATTGAAATGACATTTCCGGAGGGAGGGTTTACCAGGCTATGTAATGGGAGCCGATGTAACAGTCAGGCTGGATGACCAGCCTATAGGTGCCCAGACGGTTACGCCAACCGCCCGGGCCAACACTTATTTTAACAACTAAATAACACTTACACCCTGATGAAAAGACATGGGCAAATGGCGGCCCGGGGGCCACATGCGGCCCCCACCTTCACTTAATGCGGCCCGCAGGTTAATATCATAGAGTTAATATCGGAATAGTGATATATTTTCAGCTGTTTATAATTCCTAACATGCAAACATGACCCGCTTTAATTACTTCAGTCTATATTAGTAGCTTAATGGCTTGTATTTGTCTAATGTATTTTTTATTTAAGTTCATAAAGTTAACATAAGTACAACTAAATGCATTTGAAATTAAATAAAAATGTTACTTTTCAGGATTCCAATTCAAAATTAGGAAAAGAAATCACGATTCCAATTCAAAAATAGAAAAAAATAGCCGATCTACAAGCTCAAAACGCGTCGCGACGCGTTTTGAGCTTGTAGATCGTCTATTTTTTGCTATTTTTGCGTTTTGTGTGACATAGAATGTCAGTGAATGTTAGTGGCCCTCTACAACCTCAAAGTTGCATCACCCCTGATGTAGATATAGATGATTAATTAAAACATGCCGTACATTCATAAATACCACTGTATTATTATATGTTAACCACATTATAATACCCTATAGTCCCTGTTCTCTGTATTATTATATGTTAACCACATTACAAGAGTCCCTGTAGGGTATTATAATTATTATTTATATAATTATAAGTGTTGCAATGAGAACTCATTTTGACAATGATAATGTTTCAGTGTCAATATAAGATCATTAAAGGGATAGTTCACCCAAAAAAGGACTTATTTTCGATCAATTACACAGCCCATGAAGCCTTTAATTCATGGAGATTTTTGAGTTTTTGTCACATTCCTATGACAATAATTTGATGACCGGTGGAAAGATGCTAATGTCTCTGGTAGGAGACACAAAGTTGACTCTTTGTGTCTCCTACCGGAGACACCACCGGTCATCAAATTATTGTCTTAGGAATGAGACAAAAACAAAACAATCTCCATGGGGGGTGTAATCCATAGGAAAAAAGTAATGTGTGGTTGAACTGTCCTTTTAAATGTGAGAAGTAACAATATATTTAATTTACAACACAAAGATCATCAATGATCTACACAGAATGATGAAGGACATTTACATCTATAAAATGATTTAAAAACATTATGTTTTACTTTTAATAACTTTGCAGATTGAGATTAACATATAATCAATAGGGCTGTCAAAAAAAATCGATTCATGAATAAATCGCGATTCTTAATGCCACGATTTTAAAAATCGATTCAAAATATTAAAATCGATTTTTTTTTTTAAATGTATTTATTATTATTATTTTTTTATAAAATCGCAATAAATCGCAGAATCGAATATCAATTAATCGCAGAATCGCAATTTTAATCGAATCGGCACCCTAGAAAATCGCAATAAATCGCAGAATCGCAATTTTAATCGAATCGGCACCCTAGAAAATCGCAATAAATCGCAGAATCGAATCGAATATCAATTAATCGCAGAATCGCAATTTTAATCGAATCGGCACCCTAGGAATCGATTTTGAATCGAATCGTGAGGTAAGTGAATCGTGACACCCCTAATAATCAACATGTAAATTAGGATTTATGGGGGAGGAGTCACAGTATATAAAGTAATACAAATAAGATTGATTGATTGATTGATAGATAGAATACTTTATTTAGTATTTTGCAAACACATGAAAGTACAGTTCAATACAAGGTCAACTAAATAGGATTGAAAAGCCCATGAAAGCCTAACGGCTTGTTTCACATGGGGTCCTTG
Organism: Gymnoscopelus microlampas; assembly: GCF_963454915.1. Lineage (NCBI taxonomy): Eukaryota > Metazoa > Chordata > Actinopteri > Myctophiformes > Myctophidae > Gymnoscopelus > Gymnoscopelus microlampas. Next base: position 3,077,392 of record NC_139956.1, read on the forward strand.
TACTCAATTCATAGAGACATCAGTGGTGCCGGCGCCTGTTTAATTAAAAGACACTGTGTCCTCTATGATTCAGTCCTGTCCCCCCCACCTCAAGACCACCGCGAGGTGGGGGCCCCCAGGCTGGTTTTCCCCACCGTGGGGGCCCCCAGGCTGGTTTTCCCCACCGTGGGGGCCCCCAGGCTGGTTTTCCCCACCGTGGGGGCCCCCAGGCTGGTTTTCCCCACCGTGGGGTTCCCCAGGTTGGGTGGTTATTGTATAGTTATTTAAACACAGAGTCCATTTGGTTACAGAGGACTTTTGAGATGAAGAAAAAAGAGAAAGAAAAAAACTCCGACATCTACACTTCATGGAGAACATTTTATGAACCAAATGAACCCAAATAAAGTAAAAAAAAAAAAAAAGAATTAACAAACCTGGTAAGAAAACGCACATTTTCGCACGAGTGTGTGGCATGCGCACGCGTGCATGCGACCGTACGCTCTGCGTTCTTGAATCTCATTTTCCATGCCAGCTCCCCTGAGTGACATTAAATGACAGACAGATACAGAACATCATATGAACATTTTAGAAATGAAGATAAATAATGAAAACATATGTACAGTAAAAGTTTGAGGGGGGGGGGGGCTGGGTTAAGACCCTTCTTTATCATTAACTACTTATTAACAGCTTAAGTCCTTTATACTTCACCATACGATGAATATAGCAAAAGAAATACTGATCTATGAGCTCAAAATGTGTCGCAGTGCCACACGCTGTGAGCTTGTAGATCTGCTATTTTCAATATCTTGAAAAAAACTGTTCTTATCCTAAATCAGTGGTTTTCAACCTTTTTCATGCCATGGACCCCTAAATTCATATATTACATTTGGCCGCGGACCCCCATCTGAAAATGTTTTGTGCCAGGGACCCCCAGAAGCAAAGATTTGAGTTTTAAAAAATGGTTTAAAAATATATATATACATTCAAAGATATGCACACAATCAAGTTTTTCAAAAATAGCAGATCTACAAGCTCATAGCGCAGCACTCGGTGCCGCGCTATGAGCTTGTATATCTACTATTTTTGAATAGCCAAAGCTAAGTGATTAAAATTAAAATGATTGTGACGCTATGTTAACTCATTTAGCTGGGGACCCCCTGGTACCCCCCCCCCCCCCCCCCCCAGGACCACAGGTGGTCCCCGGACCACTGGTTGAGAACCACTGTCCTAAACAGAGAAAGCCTGGTTAATGTGGTCAAACATAATAAAGTATTATTTATTATTCTGCATGATGCGTAATTTAACTTTTGATGTGTTAAGTATATTTTGATTAGGCCTGTCACAATTATTATATAATCATTTAAATGCAAGTATTTGAGATAATCAAAATTATTTTACATAATCGTTTCCATGTTGAAAACTGTTCATTCATTTTCAAATATAAAGAAAGCAAAAATAGAAAAAAAGTGACGTTTTTTCAGCTATTTCTGCTATTTTCCACTTTTTTCTATGTATAAAATGATGAAATATGAAGTTATTTGTCACATCTAGCCTGTGCAACTTTTGTTTATTAAACCTAAAAGCCAAAAAGAAGTGTACATTTGTATTCATATGTTCTAATGTTCAACGACAAAAACACAGTTAAATCATTAATCGCAATTATTTGTGTGACAATTAATGGTCAAGTGAAATGTCATAATCGTGACATCCTTCATTTTGATCCTAATAGTTTGTACTTTTACTTGAGTTAAATATTTCAGTAATGGTTACTTTTCAGTAAATGGTTTCAGTGTATTTATTATTTAGTCATATGATCTTGTTGATAATTTTCATTTGTTCAATATTCATAAAACCCACAGACTCACTTAAACACTTTAACTTTCACTTCAAATATAGCCGATCTACAAGCTCACAACGCGTTGCGATGCGACACGTTGTGAGCTTGTAGATCGGCTATTTTTGCTATTTATGTGTGACACTGTAGTATTATGAAGTTATGAAGTAGGGTATTAATTACCCTAACCCAAAAATGAAAACGTTTAAATATGGAGATATGAGGTTTCTGCCCGACAACAACAACGATATAACAGTATAAAAGAAACATTCTTCAAGGTCAAATAAAAGTGTGTTTGATAGTTAGTCCTCTCTCTCTCTCTCTCACACACACACACACACACACACACACACACACACACACACACACACACACACACACACACACACACACACACACACACACACACACACACACACACACTTCTTGTGTCATCTTAGTATATAATGAGTAAGGACCAACAGTATGAGGGTAGGGTTGAAAATGGGTGAAGTGCTCCTTTAACTTCAGCTGTGTTTACCTGCCAAAATGTCTGCTGTGAAAAGATGAATATTAGTGATTGATTTCACTGCTGATAACAGTTTTTGACAGCTGTTGTTTGTACAGCTGTTGTTGTTGTTGTTGTTGTTGTTGTTGTTTGGGTGCCCTTGTTGTTTTCATCTGACCTCCTGACCTCCCAACAGTCTGTGTCTGATAACATCCCAGAGAGACGTGTCTCTACTTAACAGATTTTTATATCAATGGTTTCAGCATCACCAGCCTTATCAATAGAGAAAAATGGGTAGAGTTTGTCAGTGAAAGTGTCTTTATGAGTGTAGATGAGAGTCTTGTCTTCAGGGTCGTAGAAGGACACCTCCCCCCCGTCATAGTCCAGCTGGACTCTGATCCTCTCTGGGTTCCTCTGCAGTGAAATGGTTTTACTACACCCATTAGTATAGACACCATCCCTCTGACATAAACACCAGATTCCATATTCTGGTGAGACATATTTCTTTCCCTTCCTGTCAACAGATTCTTTAGCCACACCTATAATCCAGTCAGGATGGTCGCCAACCTCTACCTCCCAGCTGTGTTTTCCTGAACTGAAACCCTCTGAACCCAGAACATCAGCAGCATGAGTGAACCTCTCTGGGTTGTCAGGAAGCTGCTGCTTTTTGTCTAGCTTTCTCACACTGGTCAGGTCTTCAGACAGACAGAGGGACTTGGCTGCTGTGTTTGGGTCCAGCATAACAGGAGTGAACGTGACCCTCTCCTTCATCTTCTCCCAGACGGTGAAGCTCAGGTTTCTCAGGTGTTTGGTCACGTCTATCAGAGCTCCTGAGTCCAGCTGTGGATCTGACAGTGTACACTGGACTCTGGCGCTGGTCTGAGTGTGTTTATAACTGCTGAGAAATGACACGTTGTGTTTCTGCAGCTCTTGTTCTACAGCAGAGATGCTGCCTGAGAGAGAGGAGATCTGATCCTGAATGATCTGAATGATCTTCTCCTTCTGCTCCTCTTCCTCCCTCAGAGCTGCCAGTCTGGCCTCCTCTTCCTCTGTCAGGATCTGGTGGAGCTTTTTAAACTCTGCTTTGATCTGCTTCTCTGTGGCCAAAACCTGCTTCTTGTTGTGTTGAACCACTTCATTATTATACCTAGTTTTAAAGTGTTTGTATTTGGTCCTCTTGTCCTTTAGAGTCCTGAGGTCAGATTTCAGTTGGACCTTCAGGTTGTTGACTGCTTGTTCTATAGGAACCAGCTTGTGACCAGGGTGGTGAGAGGAGTCACAGATATGACACACAGCTCTCTGTTCTTCCTCACAGAACAGTTGATGCTCCTCTGGATGTTCACAACACAACACCTTGACTTCCTCCTCAGATGACTGTGTGGTTGGGTCAGTTGAAGGTGTGGATGGAGGGTTGTACCATGGCATTGTCTTCAGGTCAGGAAACACGTCTGTTAGTTTTGTGTCTTGTAGCAGACGCAGGAACGAGCTGCTAGTTTTTTCACCCTTGAAAATCATTTTGTCCACAAGTTCAGTGGCTGCCTTGAATGGCAGAGAGATGCTTTTCAGGTTCATGTATTCAATGTCTGTCAATAGCTTTTCAGTATCTGCATGTACATACTGGATGATGAAGTCAATGTCTGACATTAGAAAACGTATAAGTTTCATCTTGTTCTTTGTGATAATGTCTGTAGCCTCCATGTTGATCACTGGAAGAGAAGGAATATTGTTTATGAACCATTTCCTCTGTTGTAGCTTTACTTTACCTTATTTTATTTTTAGTCATGCCATTATAGCCCAAAATATTTTCAATATCTTTCAAAATGAATATATCATCAGAACGTGATGTGGTGTTATCACATATACTTCTTTGTATTGCAATAGTGAAAATAGGCAATTTACAAACACACAACGCGTCGCACAGTGTTTAGTACGCCGCGCTAAACATTTTAAAACAATAGTATTTCTGCATTTGTGAATGAGCAACTTAAACACAATTATATTTTTATATTATATTCTCTCTCTCACACACACACACACACACACACACACACACACACACACACACACACACACACAGGATTTGGTGGCGGGATTTATAGACTGCCAAATGAACCCCAGTATGGGGGGGGAACGTTTGCCAAAAATAGCCGATCTACGGTAATTTAATTCTTGTTTTCCTGTTTATTATTAATTGCTTTTGTTATATTCAAATGTTAAATCATGTTTCTTTTTGCACTCTCTTAATGCTGTTAATGTTTTATGTTATACACTTTGAATTGCCATGTTGTTTAAATGTTGTACAAATAATCATGCATTGCCTTGACTATGTCTATAGTTTACAGTCTATGTTCAGTGTTCATATCTGATCTAGAGTCCGCCTATACTGTATCCTGTCATTTCCACACACACATATATGCACTGTTTCCGTATCCTGTGTAGACAGGATATACAAACTGTAAAGTGAATGGATCCCATCTTACCATGTGGTTAGGGAGGTGGCTCTGTATCGTCTATGATATATATTTATACAGGATGTGTTTTGTAGATGGGATATGTTCAGCCTCTTTGGATAAATTAGGACTTTTCATGACATGGTTTATTATTCTCACTTTCCTTCTCTTGTCAATAAGCTGCATATATCTCTACTAAACCACAGGCTGTCGACACACAGACAACACTTCCTGTGTTGCTTGTATGTCGACGGACTGTGGTGTTTCTTCATTTTAAAATGATGTTTAAGTTCTACAAAACAAATGTCCTAATGGCAGATCTTAATAACAGTATTTAATATGTTGCTGTATTTGAGGAACTTTCTACATCATTCATTTTAAGTTGATGTGCATAATGATAAGTTAAACTCCCTCACAATTTAAACAACACACAACCCAGTTTGAATTTAAATATTCTGTTCTGCTTTTATTCCATATTTTACATTCTAAGTTCATAAAGTCTTACCTGTTTATATGGTTCAGTGTGAGGAGAAGTGTGTGGTGTCTCAGTGCAGGTTTGGTTCAGTCACTGACAAGTAGGAAATGTTCATAACACCGTATACACTTCCTGTCCATAAAAAGGAAACATAATGTCACTTGAGATTTTGATTGGTTCAAAATGTTGACGAGTCAGCAGACATCATGTGACCACTTGACCCATTAAGCATCTGTGTCATTTTAAGATTTCTTTGGCTATTCAAAAATAGCAGATCTACAAGCTCATAACGCTGCCGCTACGAGCTTGTAGATCTGCTATTTTGTTTAAAAACACAGATGTGTGCAAATCTTTAAATATATATTTTTAAAGTATATGTTCGCTTTAAATACTATATACATTCAAAGACTTGCACACATTTTCACTTAAAATAAATAAATTAAAAGCAGATCCACAAGCTCATAACGCGGCACTCGGTGCTGTGTTATTAGCTTCTATTTTTGAGCTGCTATTTTTGAATTGCCCAAAGTATAAAATAATGGTTATAGCTAAAAACAAATGTAAAATGACACAGTATGTGTTCCTGCATTCAATGGGTTAATGCAGAATGGACAGAGAATGATGTCATCATGTTGAGTCTCACTGAACAGACATGATGAAGAAAAACTAAAGAGGAAATGAAATGTCAGTCATTATGTGTTGAGTACTGACATACCAGCTGTATGTTAACCTCTTCAGCCTTATCACTGTGTCACGTGGCAGAAATAGACGATCTACAAGCTCACAATGTGTCACACTGTGGAGTGTTGGGAGCTTGTTGATGTAAAAAATAATACAATAATTACTTACTGAACCACTTTCAAGCAGATGTACCTATTCTGAGCATGCCAGTAGCCTATACGTGCACGTTTTCCAGTGAACCCCCACCCCCCCTCTCTCTCCCTCTCTCTCTCTCTCTCTCTCTCTCTCTCTCTCTCTCTCTCTCTCTCTCTGGTCTAAAATACACTTTTTGGCCAGAAAATAAAATATTTCACTGTAATTAAAACATGTGTGTGGTTACTCCACAGTGTCCTCTACAGATCTGGTCAATGGCATTTTCCTATCGACCAGATTCCTCCTTCCGGTGAAATATTTTCTTTTCTGTCCAAACAGTGTATTTTAATTTTTAAACTTGAGGTGGGGGTTCAGAGTGTTCCCACTGAGTAGAATAGGCTTTCAACTCTATACAACCGTCTTTGTTTTGGTGAGTAGAAAAAGTGTATTTTTCATTTTTACTACAGGCTGCGCTACCACGGTGTGAGGAGAAAGAATGGAAAGTAGCGTTAAGAAGAACTCCTTCTAACGCTATGGACCAGAGCTATAAGTGGCATTAAGTGGCAGCGGTGGCCTAGTGGTTAGAGGGGCGCCCTTGATACCGGAAGGTCCCTAGTTCGATTCCCCAATTCGTCTCTGGGTGCATCCACACATGAGCGTATGCTGACGGCAAACGCTACGCTTACGCTACGCTAGCCCCGTACACACCCATGTTAAGTTAGAAAACGGAAGTTCCGGTCCGGTTTTTCCTATAACATGGGTGTGTACGGGGCTAGCGTAGCGTTTGCCGTCAGCATAGGGTGCATCCACACATGAGCGTATGCTGACGGCAAACGCTACGCTTACGCTACGCTAGCCCCGTACACACCCATGTTAAGTTAGAAACCGGAAGTTCCGGTCCGGTTTTTCCTATAACATGGGTGTGTACGGGGCTAGCGTAGCGTTTGCCGTCAGCATACGCTCATGTGTGGATGTACCCATACGCTCATGTGTGGACATCCACACATGAGCGTATGCTGACGGCAAACGCTACGCTAGCCCCGTACACACCCATGTTAAGTTAGAAACCGGAAGTTCCGGTCCGGTTTTTCCTATAACATGGGAGTGGACGGGACTTCCGACTTCCGGCCGTCAACTTGTCGCTTGGCTGCACCCACATCGATCATGAATCACCGCTGAATAGCCCTTGAGCAAGGCTTCCATGCAGGGTCCGGCTGGAAACAAGTTTCGTACTTAGTCCGACACCCTGGGTAAACAACAAACTTTGCTATGCTTTGCTTTGCACTCAACGTGTCTCCATTTATATTTATAAACGAACCTGATATATAGGCTACTATACACCGACAACGACAATAGTTTCAGACACTTACAGCAAGCAGGATAAGTTAAAGTCTATAAACACTCATGATAGTTCAGGAAAAAATTAAAAAGTATTGATGAGATTTTCACAAACATTTCCTTTAAAATGTAAAGAATGTTTAAATATCAACACTTACCAACAATTCACTTTAAACTTCAACTCACTGATGATGATGATCCTCACTCTATGTATTGTTGTGTAGAGAAACAACACCCTGTAATGGAAACTAACGGTTCTCAAATGTCAAGATTTACTTTCGGTTTAAGAGAGTGGGCGGCAAGGAGTATATTAAAAAAGGAGAGGTCAAGATCTGTGCGAATCACTCATTTTATTTAAGTGTTTTATTTGGAAACGGTCTCAACAAACTAAATAAAATATATGTTTTCTTTAAACAATTGTCCACGTGTCTCTCGTTGTTTTCAATAGATTCCATCAAACCTCCCAGTGGTTTAGAATGATCACAACATGTGTCTGCTCCTTCTTTACACAGCGTTGGTAGGCGGAGAATAGACTGGAGTATATTCAGTCAGGATGTCCGGTTCAGATAGGATACGGAAACGGATCATGTTTGTTTGTGTATGTATATGGGGGAAATAACCGGATACAGTAGGCGGGCTTTAGATCGGATGTGCACACTTAATAGAAAATAGAAACCAGGCTTTCCGTTTCCCTCAGAGACGGCAGGTTTAAGAACTGATCTACAAACTGACTGACGTTGAGAGTTTGTAGATCACTTCTTGTCAGTAAGACAGTCATACTGCAGAGTACATTTAGGGCTGGTATTTAAGTAAAACTACTCTCGCTACTTTAATTAAGTATGTATTTATTTATGGATGATCTGGTTGGTTTACTTTCAATTTAGATACATTTAATATCAGATTATTTATTATGATACTTGATACTTAAGTATATTTAATACAAGCAAGCATAAGGCAGACAGACAGACAGACAGACAGACAGACAGACAGACAGACAGACAGACAGACAGACAGACTTGTAAGGCTACTTCTTGGCCTCAATTACAAAACCCAACTAACCCCTGATCATTTTTGATAGGATTGAATGGCTTAGGGTTGAGGACAGAGTACAGCAACTTGCTATGGGCCTGGTCTTCAAGATATACCACAACATTGGGATCCCCCTGTATTTGTCAAAATACTTCCAAAATGTTAATGATGTCCATGATCACAATACCAGAGGCAACTCCACAAACCTTGTCCAACCCTTTTTTGGCTCAACAAAGGGAAGTATCTCGTTCTCATGCTATTCATCAAAAATGTGGAACACCCTACCAACTACCCTACCTTCAGGAGGCTGCAATTGGAAAATGGCCCCCGTCTAAGTCCTAACCTAACCTACCCCCCCCCCCCCCTCTCCTTCTTCTTTTGTACATATTTCTCACTCTTTATACCAGTAACCTGTAAACTGATTGTATGACATTCTATAGTAGTTGTGTATAACTGTCTGCTCTTATATGTCACCATGATTTGTGTGCGTGGGGAACTCATTTGAAACAAGCTCAGTGCTTTTATGAGTCCAGTTTAGTAGACCTCGTATTGTGAATTTGTACTTCCATGTACTGTTGTTCTCATGTCTTACTAAATAAAGTACATCAATCAATCAATCACAGACAGACAGACAGACAGACAGACAGACAGACAGACAGATATATATAGTTATATTGTTTATACCACTATAGCTATGTATTAATATTCTGTACAGTAATTATTTCTGTTTAATCTAGAAGAATGATTCATGGAGTGCAGTAATGCAGTCAGTCCACTAGGAGTCAGCATCACATAGGAGAAAGCCTCGATTCCAGTCTCTGTAGAAAACAAACATAGCATAAAGCTGTAACATGTTCATGTCAAGGATCCCAAAATGATACATATTAGACCACAGACCCCATTCTGTGCCAGGGACCCATAAGAGAAGAGTTTGTTTAAGGTTATATTATATTTATTACAGCATTCTATAATCTATGTACTGCAGCAGGGGAGATAATCTATGAATTGAATAATCATTCTTATCAGTGGTGGAAGAAGTACTCCAGTGTAGAAATACTACAAGTAAAAAGTCCTGTATTAATCAGAGCCTACATATGAATGTCACGTCTTAACCACTGGGTCATCAGCGCCCCAATGTAGAGATATTTATTTTAACACTTTAAAAAAAAAAAAAAAAAAATTGTTGAGTCTTTTGTTCTGCCTTTATTAATAGGAACAGTATACTGACAGGAAATGGGGAGAGACGTGGGGGGTGACACGCCGCAAAGGTCACCGAGGCCGGGAGTCGAACCCGCAACACGCTGTCAGTGTTAAGGTTAAAGTCTATAGGTGAACCCAGGTGCCGACTCAGACACGGAGGCATGGATAAGTTCAAAGAATATAGATTCAATCATTGCCAGCCCAGAGAGAAAACAAAAACAACAAGGCAAAAGCAGGAGAAAAAAAAAGGTCAAACAAGGAATAGGCCAGAACTTGAGGCCTAGGCTTAGGCTGGCAGAGCAGGCGAGGCGAGGTCCAGGGAAGCCACGAAAACAGGACAGGGATCCATCAGGTTCTGGTTTCAGAAAAAGCACAAAACGTTTAGGATCTGACAAGAACTGGAGAACAGGGCAGAGCTTATATGAGGCGCAGTTTACGGAGCTAGTTCAGGCCAGGCAACTCAAGGGATTGGGCCAACCGATCAGGTGACTAGTCACATGCACTTTTCTCCTGGTCGGTGGGTTATAAGTACTGCTCTGCCTATACCTGTTCTTTCTGGTTGCCCTGTGTTGCTGCGCTGATGTGCCGACGCTGCTGCTGCGCCGCTGCTGAGATCCTGCTGTAGGCTATCTGCTGCCTTCGCTTGCCTGCGTATGCTGCTAACCATGAATAGTCTCATCCCACCGCCTCCCCGGCATCCACCTGTAGGCTCTGTTTCTAAATGGTAAAAATGGTAAATGGTGCATTTATATAGCGCTTCTATCCGAAGCGCTTTACATTGATTGTGCCATTAACCCATTCACACACACATTCATACACCGATGGCGGAGGAAACCATGCAAGGCACCAACCTGCTCATCGGGAGCAATTAGGGGTTCAGCGTCTTGCTCAAGGACACTTCCACACTAACTCTGGGGGAGCGCCCCAGCACGGGATCGAACTGGGAACCTTGCAGTTTTCCAGTTCACTCTACCCGGCCACTCTACCCCTGAACCACTGCCGGGGTGTTTCTAGATCCCTGTGGGGGTCTTTATTCATTCCCTGTAAATGCTATTTGGCATGTAACATTTATTATTAAATGTTATTCTTACAGGGAGTGAATGGATTCAGAGCCCTGACGCAAAACTATGCTTCTTATGCTTCTTATATCTATGCTCAAGCTTGCTCAATAAATATATATTCTAATCCAATCCAAGAGTTGTCTGACTGAAATAGAGGCAACTAGATTGCTGAAGAGGTGCAGCTGAGGAGGCTCCAACTAGCCGCCACACCCCCGTCTCTAGTCACCCAATCCACACACACAGAGAATTAGGAAGAGGTCGATGTAATGGGAGCCGATGTAACAGTCAGGCTGGATGACCAGCCTATAGGTGCCCAGACCGTTACGCCAACCGCCCGGGCCAACACTTATTTTAACAACTCAATAACACTTACACCCTGATGACAAGACATGGGCAACTGGCGGCCCGGGGGCCACATGCGGCCCCCACCTTCACTTAATGCGGCCCGCAGGTTAATATCTGAATATTGATATATTATATATTTCAGCTGTTATGATTCCTAACATGCAAACATGACCCGCTTTAATTACTTCAGTCTGTATTAGTAGCTTAAAGACTTGTATTTGTCTAATGTATTTGTATTTATGTTCATAAAGTTAACATACAGTATAACTAAATGCATTTGAAATTAAATAAAAAATGATACTTTTCAGGATTCTAATTCAAAATTAGGAAAAAAAAATCACGATTCCAATTCAAAAATAGGAAAAATAGCAGATCTACTGTACAAGCTCTGTAGATCTACTATTTTTGCTACTTTTGTGTGACATAGAATGGACCAACAGTATATGCAATGCGGCCCTCTGGAGTGAGTGTGTAAATATAGTGGCCCTCTACAACCTCAAAGTTGCATCACCCCTGATGTAGATATAGATGATTAATTAAAACATGCCGTACATTCATAAATACCACTGTATTATTATACAGTATGTTATCCATATTATAATACCCTATAGTCCCTGTTCTCTGTATTATTATATGTTAACCTCATTATAATACCCTATAGTCCCTGTTCTCTGTATTATTATATGTTAACCTCATTATAATACCCTATAGTCCCTGTTCTCTGTATTATTATATGTTAACCTCATTATAATACCCTATAGTCCCTGTTCTCTGTATTATTATATGTTAACCTCATTATAATACCCTATAGTCCCTGTTCTCTGTATTATTATATGTTAACCACATTACAATAGTCCCTATAGGGTATTCAAATTATTATTTTTATAATTATAAGTGTTGCAATGAGAACTAATGATGACAATGATAATGTTTCAGTGTCAATATAAGATCATTAAAGGGATAGTTCACCCGAAAAATGACTTATTTTCAATCAATTACACACCCCATGAAGCCTTTAATTCATGGAGATTTTTTGTTTTTGTCGCAGAATCCTGAGCCAATAATTTGATGACCGGTGGAAAGATGCTAATGTCTGTGGTAGGAGACTCAAAGTTAATAATAATAATAATAATAAACTTTATTTGTATAGCACCTTTCATGACATGAAATGCAGCGCAAAGTGCTTTACAGAGCAAGAATACAGTTACAGTTACAACCAATTTAACAATAAAGCAAACAAAAAATAAAATAAAATAAAAGCAAAAGCATAAAACATTAAAATAGGCAATACAGTGAGGACTTAAAAATCAACCAAAGAGTCAGCTAAAAGCAAGAGTGAAGAAATAGGTCTTGAGCTGTGCTTTAAAGCTATCGACAGAGGCTGCCTGTTTTAGGTGTAATGGGAGTTTATTCCACACTGTTGGTCCGTAAAAGCAGAATGCTGCTTCACCGTATTTTTTATATGTCATTTTAGGCACCTCGAGTAGGTCAGCACTTGAAGACCTGAGGGTCCGGTTTGGATCATGTCTCTCTAGGCAGTCATAGAGGTAGGAAGGTGCCAGACCATTTAGAGCTTTATAAACTATTAAAAGAATTTTAAAATCAATCCTAAAAACAACCGGGAGCCAGTGTAGTGAAGCTAGAACTGGAGTGATATGTTCTCTCATTCTAGTTTTAGTTAAAATTCTGGCTGCCGCATTTTGAACAAGTTGTAATCTGTCAGTTGTTTTCTTAGGCAGGCCAGAGTAGAGTGCATTGCAGTAATCAAGCCGAGAGAAAACAAAAGCGTGGATCAGCGTTTTTGCGTCGTCTAACGACAGATAGTCTCTAATTCGCGCAATATTTCTAAGATGAAAGAAAGCAATCTTGGTGACATGATTAATGTGTGCATTCAAATTCAATTCAGAGTCGATAATAACCCCCAGGTTCTTTACTGTGGTGTTACTTTCTACAGCCAAGTTACCAAGTCTACTTATTATTAATTCTCTCTGCTCACTGGAGCCAATTATGAGAATTTCTGTTTCATCCTCATTTAGCTTAAGAAAGTTCTCACTCATCCAGCATTTTATACTGGACAGACAGGTCAACAATGGGTCTAGAGCGCAGGGGTCGTCTGGAGCTACCGAAAGATACAGCTGGGTATCATCAGCATAGAAATGGAAGTTCACTCCGTGATCGGCGATGAGTTCTCCCAGTGGTAGTATATACAGGGAGAACAATAAGGGACCCAGCATTGAGCCCTGTGGAATACCAGAACAGATGTCATGTTTGTCTGAGTCAAAATCAGCTAGGCTGACAAAATAGCTTCTGCCTGTTAGGTAAGAGTAGAACCAAGACAAGGCTGTGCCTGACAAACCAATCCAGTACTCCATGCGTTGCAGTAGAATTTTGTGATCAATCGTGTCAAAAGCAGCGGTTAAGTCAAGGAGTAGGAGAACAGATATATTTTTGTTGTCAGCGGACACCCTAAGATCATTAATTACTTTTACAAGTGCTGTTTCTGTGCTATGACCTTTCCTGAAGCCAGATTGGAATTTGTTATGAACCTTATTGTTCTGTAGGAACACATCCAGTTGATGAAAGATAGTTTTTTCTAAGACCTTTCCCAGAAATGGCAGATTAGAGATTGGTCTATAATTACCCAGCACCAATGGATCAAGGTTGTGTTTCTTGAGTAACGGCCTGACTACAGCCGTTTTCAGTGAGTCTGGAAAGACGCCTGAAAGTAGAGAGCTGTTTACAATTCTTAGGATATCTCCAATCACGCTGTCTAAAACCTCTTTGAGAAACGGGGTGGGTATTGCATCCAGTGAACAAGATGATGATGTCATCTGTGATATAGTTTTACGGAGTTCCTCTTCATTAATTGTGCAGAAAGATATTAGACTTCCTCTGGAGTGATCTACGTTTTTGCACCATGCACCATTTGCAGCATTTGCAGTGCTAGCAGCAGCATTCTGCTGCTAGCACACTTTGCTAGCACACTTTGTGTATCCTACCGGAGACACCACCGGTCATCAAATTATTGTCTTAGGAATGAGACAAAAACAAAACAATCTCCATGGGGGGGTGTAATCCATAGGAAAAAAAGTAATGTGTGGTTGAACTGTCCTTTTAAATGTAAGAAGTAACAATATATTTAATTTACAACATTAAGATCATCAATGATCTACACTAGAATGATGAAGGACATTTACATCTTTAACCCATTGAGACGCCGATTCTACATGTCTCCTAAATCTCAACAGTATTCTCAAAAACGTATGTTTCTATATGGTGCTCAATCTTTTTCATGTCAAGGACCCCCAAAATTATATGTATTTGGCCGCGGACCCCCATCAAAATATCTTGTTCCAGGGACCCCCCAGAAGCAAAGATTTGAGTTAAAAAGGTTTGCTTTAAAGTATATATATATTCAAAGATTTGCACACATTTTGAATAGCCCAAGGTGTAAAATAATGCTTTTTAGCTAAAATCTAAAAATGACACAGTTCCTTTTACTTTTAATAACTTTGCAGATTGAGATTAAAATATAATCAACATGTAAATTGAGATGTATGGGGGATGAGTCACAATATATAGCCATACAAATAAGATTGATTGATTGATAGATAGAATACTTTATTTAGTATTTTGCAAACACATGAAAGTACAGTTTAAACACAAGGTCAACTAAATAGGATTGAAAAGCCCATGAAAGCCTAACGGCTTGTTTCACATGGGGTCCTTGTACTCAATTCATAGAGACATCAGTGGTGCCGGCGCCTGTTTAATTAAAAGACACTGTGTCCTCTATGATTCAGTCCAGTCCCCCCACCTCAAGACCACCGCGAGGTGGGGGCCCCCAGGCTGGGTCTCCCCACCGTGGGGGGCCCCAGCCTGGGTGGTTATTGTATTAATTAAACACAGAGTCCATTTGGTTACAGAGGACTTTTGGGATGAAGAAAAAAGAAAAAGAAAAAAACTCCGACATCTACACTTCATGGAGAACATTTTATGAACCAATTGAACCCAAATAAAGTAACAAAAAAAAAAACCAGAAAATAACAAACCCGGTAAGAAAACGCACATTCTCTGGCATGTGCACAGCATGCGTCCGCTCTGCGTTCTTGAATGTCATTTTCCATGCCAGCTCCCCTGAGTGACATTAAATGACAGACAGATATACACTACTATACAGAACATCATATGAACATTTTAGAAATGAAGAATAATTATGTACAGTAAAAGTTTGAGGGGGGGGGGGGGGGCTGGGTTAAGACCCTTCTGTATCATTAACTACTTATTAACAGCTTAAGTCCTTTATACTTCATCATACGATGAATATAGCTAAATAAATACTGATCTATGAGCGCAAAATGTGTCGCAATGCCACACGCTGTGAGCTTGTAGATCTGCTATTTTCACGGTCTTGAAACATTGGGGGGGAAAACTGTTCTTATCCTAATTAAGTGGTATTTAACCTTTTTCATGGCATGGACCCCTAAATTGATATATAACATTTGGCCGTGGACCCCCATCTGAAAATGTTTTGTGCCAGGGACCCCAGAAGCAAAGATTTGAGTTAAAAATGGAAAATGTAAAAAATATATATATTCAAAGATATGCAGACATTCACGTTTTTTCAAAAAATAGCAGATCTACAAGCTCATAGTGAGCTTGTATATCTGCTATTTTTGAATAGCCAAAGCTAAGTGGTTAAAATGATTGTGATGCTATGTTAACTCATTTAGCTGGGGACCCCCTGGTAACCCCCCAAGGACCACAGGTGGTCCCCGGACCACTGGTTGAGAACCACTGTCCTAAACAGAGAAAGCCTGGTTAATGTGGTTAAACATAATAAAGTATTATTTATTATTCTGCATGATGCATAATTTAACTTTTGATGTGTTAAGTATATTTTGATTAGGCCTGTCACAATTATTATATAATCATTTAAATGAAATGATTTGAGATAATCATAATTATTTTACATAATCGTCATAATCGTTTCCATGTTGAAAACTGTTCATTCATTTTCAAATGTAAAGAAAGCTAAAATAGCAGATCTACAAGCTGACAACGTGTCACAAAGTGACGTGTTTTCAGCTATTTCCACTATCTTCCCCTTTTTTCATGTATAAAAGGATGAAATATGAAGTTATTTGTCATATCTGCCCTGTGCAACTTTTGTTTATTAAACCTAAAAGCCAAAAAGAAGTGTAGATTTGTATTCATATGTTCTAATGTTCAACGACAAAAACACAGTTAAATCATTAATCGCAATTATTTGTGTGACAATTAATTGTCAAGTGAAATTAATTAATTAATTTAGATAGTAATAGCTTTGTACTTTTACTTGAGTCAAATATTTCAATCAGCACTTTTACTCGTAACAGTATTTCTACACTGTGGTATTTGTACTTTTACTTAAGTAGAAGACCTGAGTATTTCTTCCATTACTGGCACTTGATAGATTTTGATATCAATGGTTTCAGCATCACGAGCCGGTCCAATACAGAAAAATGGGTAGAGTTTGTCTGTGAAAGTGTCTTTATGAGTGTAGATGTGAGTCATGTCTTCAGCGTCGTAGAAGGACACCTCCCCCCTGTCATAGTCCAGCTCAACTCTGATCCTCTCAGGATTCCTCTGCACTGAGATTGTTTTACTATTACACCCATTATTATAGACACCATCCTTCTGATATAAACACCAGATTCCATATTCTGGTGTGGCATATTTCTTTCCCTTCCTGTCAACAGATTCTTTAGCCAGACCTATAAACCAGTAAGGATGGTCTCCAACCTCTACCTCCCAGCTGTGTTTTCCTGAACTGAAACCCTCTGAACCCAGAACATCAGCACCTTTAGTGAACCTCTCTGTGTTGTCAGGAAGCTGCTGCCATGTGTCTGTATATCTCACACTGGTCAGGTCTTCAGACAGACAGAGACAATCGGCTGCTGTGTTTGGGTCCAGAATGACAGGAGTGAACTTGACCCTCTCCTTCATCTTCTCCCAGACTGTGAAGCTCAGGTTTCTCAGGTGTTTGGCCACGTCTATCAGAGCTCCTGAGTCCAGCTGTGGATCTGACAGTGTACACTGGACTCTGACGCTGGTCTGAGTGTGTTTATAACTGCTGAGAAATGACACATTGTGTTTCTGCAGCTCTTGTTCTACAGCAGAGATGCTGTCTGAGAGAGAAGAGATCTGCTCCTGAATGTTCTGAATGATCTTCTCCTTCTGCTCCTCTTCCTCCCTCAGAGCTGACAGTCTGGCCTCCTCTTCCTCTGTCAGGAACTGGCGGAGCTGTTTAAACTCTGCTCTGATCAGCTTCTCTGTGGCCAAAACCTGCTTCTTGTTGTGTTGAACCACTTCATGATTATACCTAGTTTTAAAGTGTTTGTATTTGGTCCTCTTGTGCTTTAGAGTCCTGAGGTCAGACTTCAGTTGGACCTTCAGGTTGTTGACTGCTTGTTCTATAGGAACCAGCTTGTGACCAGGGTGGTGAGAGGAGTCACAGATACGACACACAGCTCTCTGTTCTTCCTCACAGAACAGTTGATGCTCCTCTGGATGTTCACAACACAACACCTTGACTTCCTCCTCAGATGACTGTGTGGTTGGGTCAGTTGAAGATGTGGATGGAGGGTTGCACCATGGCATTGTCTTCAGATCAGGAAACACGTCTGTTAGTTGTGTGTCTTGTAGCAGACGCAGGAACGACCTGCACGTTGTTTCACCCTTGAAAATCATTTTGTCCACAAGGTCAGTGGCTGCCTTGGATGGCAGAGAGATGGCTTTCAGCTTCATGTATTCAAAACGCACCAGTAGCTTTTCTTCAAATACACACTGGATGATGAAGTGAATGTTTGACATTAAAATGTGTTGAAGTTTTATCTTGTTCTGTCTGATAATGTCTGTAGCCTCCATGTTGATCCCTGGAAGAGAAGAAGGAACATTGTTTGTTAACCTTTCCCCCATTGCAGTAAAACTGAACGATTTTCAAGCAGATGTATCTATTTTAGGCAGGCCAGTGTACAGTAGGTGCAAATTTTCAAAAATGGTTAATAATTCAAAATAATTTATACATTTTCAAAAAATAGCAAAAAGAGCAGCATTATAAATGCATTTTTAATAAATATTCCTGTTGAAGACTACCAATGAATGCATAATTTAAAACATGATTTAAATGTTGGACTACAGTCATGGTTGCACACAGACATACCTGGAGCTCTGAAAACATCCAGTGAATGAGTCTCACTCTGCAAAGAGATGTTCTGCTCATCTGCATATCTCTGCTGTAGTCTCCTCCTTTTAGAATCCATGACTGTAAACACACATAATTAACATACATTAAAATATCCAAAACATTGTGCAGATATCATATATAAGTATACATCAGAAACAAATCTCAATCATCTTAATGTCATTTATAATGATTGTAATAAAGATTAGTCTTGAGGTGTCCTTACAGAACCTAAGACTGCTTTATGTACAAGTCACTGACCTGGTTTACACTCAAACCCAGAAGACACACTGTCAAGTTTAATTAATTATTACCTTAATTATTGTGACTTAATATTCTCTCTCTCTCTCTCTCTCTCTCTCTCTCTCTCTCTCTCTCTCTCTCTCTCTCTCTCTCTCTCTCTCTCTCTCTCTCTCTCTGTTGTATTTTAACATTTTCAAAAATAACAGACCAACAAGCTCACAACGTGTGGCATCATGACTCACTGAGCTTGTAGGATCCCGGTACTGTTCTGTAGAACCTAGTATTAGGCTGTACCCTACCATGGCACGTTGGCCGTTTATGGTACGCTCCAGCGCTAGTGCGCATGTGCACAACCCTATGTATGTTTGGGACTCCCTCTGTCGTTGGTGTTTCAACCAGGTGGGCGTGGTTTTACAGGACGCAACCACGCCCACCCGGTCGAAACACCAAAGACAGAGGGAGTCCCTTCACGGTACACTGTTTCTCCATTTATATTTAAAGTATAAATTAACCTGATATATAGCCTGCTCATAGAGTTAAAACATAATATAAAATATATAGATATACTACACCAACAATGAGAATAGTTTCAGACACTTACAGCAAGCAGGATGAATTAAAGTCTATAAACACTCATGATAGTTCAGGAAACATTTAAAAAGTATTGATGAGATTTTCACAAACATTTCCTTTAGAATGTAAAGAATGTTTAAATATCAACACTTACCAACAACTCACTTTAAACTTCAACTCACTGATGATGATGATGATGATGATGATGATGATGATGATCCTCACTCTATGTATTTTGTAGTTTTCATCCACCAAGATGAAAAGGAGTGGGTGGAAAGGAGTATATTAAAGAAGGAGAGGTCACAGTGTAACACAATCACACATTTTCCTGAACCGTTTAATTTGACAAACGGTCTCAATAAACTAAATAAAAGATAATGTTTCTTGTCCACGTGACTCTCGTTGTTTTGGCTGTGTGTTTTCCACTTCCTATCGGATTTCATTGGATATCATTAGTCATCTGACCGGTTTCATTGGATTTCATTGGATCAAAAGACAGGAAGTGGAACACAGTGAAAAGCCTAGGAAACAGGTGGATAGATTCCATCAAACCTCCCAGTGGTTTAGAATGATCACAACATGTCTGCTCCTTCTTTACACAGCCTTGGGAGGCGGAGAATAGACTGGAGTACATTCAGTCAGGAGTTTGTATATCCGGTTCAGAGCGGATACGGTTACACGATCGTGTTTGTTTATGTATGTTTGGGGGAAATGACCGGATACAGTAGGCGGGCTCTAAACCGGATGTGCACACTGAACAGAAAATAGAAACGAGGCTTTCCGTTTCCCTCAGAGACGGCAGCTTTAAGAACTGACTGATCTACAAACTCACTGAAGTTGAGAGTTTGTAGATCACTTCTAGCCAGTAAGACACTGTCATACTGCAGAGTATACATTCAAAACTACTCTCGCTACTTTGATTAAGTATTTATTTATGGATGATCTGGTTGGTTTACTTTCAATTTAGATACATTTAATATCAGATCATTTATTATGATACTTAATTATATTTAATATAGCAAGCATAAGACAGACAGACAGACAGACAGACAGACAGACAGACAGACAGACAGACAGACAGACAGACAGACAGACATAGACACGTATAAATAATTATAATGTAATTTTGTCTGTTTAATCTAGGAGAATGATTCATGCAGTGCAGTATGCAGTCAGTCCACTAGGGGTCAGCATCACACAGGAGAAAGCCTTGATTCCAGTCTCTGTAGAAAACAAACAGAGCATAAAGCTGTAACATGTTCATGTCCCCCACAATGATACATATTAGACCACAGACCCCCCACAATGATACATATTAGACCACAGACCCCCCACAATGATACATATTAGACCACAGACCCCCACAATGATACATATTAGACCACAGACCCCCACAATGATACATATTAGACCACAGACCCCCACAATGATACATATTAGACCACAGACCCCACAATGATACATATTAGACCACAGACCCCCACAATGATACATATTAGACCACAGACCCCCACAATGATACATATTAGACCACAGACCCCACAATGATACATATTAGACCACAGACCCCCACAATGATACATATTAGACCACAGACCCCCACAATGATACATATTAGACCACAGACCCCCACAATGATACATATTAGACCACAGACCCCACAATGATACATATTAGACCACAGACCCCCACAATGATACATATTAGACCACAGACCCCATTCTGTGCCAGGGGCCCCATAAGAGAAGAGTTTCTTTAAGGTTATATTATATTTATTACATCATTCTATAATCTATGTACTGCAGCAGGGGAGATAATCTATGAATTGAATAATCATTCTTATCAGTGGTGGAAGAAGTACTCCAGTGTAGAAATACTCTATTACAAGTAAAAAGTCCTGTATTAATCAGAGCCTACATATAAATGTCTTAACCACTCGGCCATCAGCGCCCCAATGTAGAGATATTTATTTTAACACTTAAAAAAAAACATTAAAAAAAAACATTGTTGAGTCTTTTTTTTCTGCCTTTATTAATAGGAACAAGTATACTGACAGGAAATGGGGAGAGACGTGGGGGGTGACACGCCGCAAAGGTCGCCGAGACCGGGAGTCGAACCCGCAACACGCTCTCAGGGTTAAGGTCAGGTGCGTATCGTCATTGGGGCCAACGAGGCCATGGCCCAGGCTGTAGACCCAGCTTGCCCCTGTGTAGGGGCTAAAAATCAACATTAGCAGCCCCTCACCCATATTCTGTTGTAACCAACCACAGAAAGTCGCCTTTGTTTTCAAATGGGGCTCATTTGCATTCGGCCGAATTGTTAATGAGTGGCCATTAGGACACCAGTTTAGCCGTCAAACCGGTCACCCCCCCCCCCCCTGGCCCGGTTCTGGCCCGGTCAACGTTAGAATCCACCAAACGCCACTGGTTAAGGTTAAAGTCTATAGGTGAACCCAAGTGCAGACTCAGACGCAAAGAATATATATAGATTTGGCCTAGGCTTAGGCTGGCAGAGCAGGCGAGGCGAGGTCCAGGGAAGCCACGAAAACAGGACAGGAATCCAACAGGCTCTGGGTTCAGAAAAAGCACAAAACGTTATGGATCTGACAAGACCTAGTCTCGCGTAGCCAGACCCCACAGAAAATGAAAAACATCGACCTCTGCTGTTTTCTGATATTGTCTGTGGGGTCTGGCCGGAGGCAAATGGAACACCAGTGCGCAGGGAAACCGGGGTTTCATGTCTGCCTTCAGCGCATCACTTCCGGTTGGTGCGACTACGTTTTCATTCCCACTAACAATATTTCTACACGGAACACTAACACCACTTCTCCCAGAGAACATGGATGGTTTTGGTTATGAGCCCACTTGTTTCTATGATGAAAGAGTCATTTAAAATGTGAATATCTTTCCGTGGTTTTGTCCGCTCCGAGGACGCTATTGTTAAATTAGTTTCGGCTAGTTTCAAGGGGGGAAAGGTGGATGGACACGTGAATCCCGCCCACTACATTTGATTGGGTAAAGCGCGGCCTGCTTCCTGATCTGAAGGCACGCCCACTTGTAGCCAATGCGCACACGTTATGACGAACCTCCCCGACAGATTCCACCGCAGGGCAGAATCTGTTCTTGAGAGATTAGACAAGACCTGGAGGACAGGGCAGAGCTTATATTCACCTGTTTCTTGGCTGTGTGTTTTCCACTTCCTGTCGGATTTCATTGGATATCATTAGTCATCTGACCGGTTTCATTGGATTTCATTGGATCAAAAGACAGGAAGTGGAACACAGTGAAAAGCCTAGAGCCAAATTCCAATACCGAAAATCTCGGCCACTCGCTCACTCCCACTCGGTCACTCCGAATTCGAACCGGAAGTAGTCGCGGTCCAATTGTTCATGTGCTTCTTGGTGGAGGCGAGTGGAGTCGAGTGGAGTCGGCGAGGAGGCTCTCCACTTCCGCATTGAGCGAGTGTACATCAAGTGTATCCTCGGCCACTCTCAACAGCTCCTCCGCGGCAGACTTCCGCATCACGTGTACACTTTTTTTTGTTTTTTTCCCCTTCTCCCGTGACGTTTACATGGTCCTCCTCCTCCACATGTGCCGAAAACACCGGCCGCACCCCCCCCCCCCCCCTCGCCGCCGCCGCTCACTCGTTGCGCATCTCTCACACACACACACACACACACACACACACACACACACACACACACACACACACACGCACACACACAGTGTACAGTAACTGAAAAGACCGCAACAAGCCACTGGCTTTATTGCGTTGTTGAATGATATAAAGCATAATACAATTATACATTGTAATATATTGTGCACACTTTCTGTCTCAAAAGCTGTTTCTATTCGTGCATGCCTCAATGCAGTACACGGACTACTATAAATGACTGAGACAAAGATTATGTTAACATTTTTAACTTCTGGGACGAAGAAAAATAGAAGAAAACGGGAGGTGCGCGAACAGCGCGATGGAGAAGAAGGACCCGCCGATATTTAATATTGTTTGTTGGTGAAACAATCATGACTGATACACATGAAAGAAGACCCTTCACAGCTAAATAGAGAATTTTACATTTTAAGAATCGGTTCAGAATTGAATGAGTACGGCTATAGTTAAATGTGAAGCTGTTTCTGCTATAAATATGCATCCACCGTTCTGCGCGCCCCTTGGCTGCGACGTTTCCTTTTTGCCACGCATCTACACTTCATGGAGTACATTTTTGTACTGGGGTTCTGGGGACTGTACGAGCAAAAAGAGGGACAGGTCAGGATTCAATTCATAAATGTAAGTTTGCTCATCCTGGCGCTCACTATTTCAGGAATAAATGGCTTTGCACAATAATGTAACTATAAAGATAACGATGTGGCCATCCATCCACATTGATGAATTGTCTATTCTTATATTCTGTATTATTCTATACCTGCATATTATTCTATGCATAGTATATTTTCATCCACGGCTCTGCTGCTCTGGTCCAGCTGTGTGAGACGTCATAAGTGATCGCGGAATTTGCCGTCGCTTTGAAATGACGCTGCTGAGTGCAGTCCGATCCTTTGAGGGCAACCGCTCGACCACTCGTCCTCTCAAATAATCCTCGGCTCCTCGCAGGGGCGGGGCTTAGGCGCGAGTGGAGGAAGCGAGGAGAGTGAGCGAGTGACCGAGTTTTGGGGAATGGAATTCAGCTTAGGAGACAGGTGGATAGAGGCAACTAGATAGCTGGCAGTGGAAGCACACACACACACACACACACACACACACACACACACACACACACACACACACACACACACACACACACACACACACACACACACACACACACACACACACACACACACACACACACGTCGCTTATTTCCACTATATATACATATATATATGTATAAAATATAAATGTTTGAAAGTACGGAAGAATAGAATAGAATATTTATGTGATTAAAACTTTATTTCAAATAAAAGTCTCCACACTAAAGCCAGAGTTCCAATGAGAACTAATGATGACAATGATAATGTTTCAGTGTCAATATAAGATCATTAAAGGGATAGTTCACCCAAAAAAGGGCTTATTTTCAATCAATTACACACCTCATGAAGCCTTTAATTCATGGAGATTTTCTTTGTTTTTTGTCTCATTCCTATGCCAATAATTTGATGACCGGTGGAAAGATGCTAATGTCTCTGGTAGGAGACACAAAGTTGACTCTTTGTGTCTCCTACCGGAGCCGCCGTCGGTCATCAAATTATTGTTTTAGGATTGAGACAAAAACAAAACAATCTCCATGAATACAAGTCTCCATGGGGGGTGTAATCCATAGAGAAAAAAATAATTTGTGGTTGATCTATCCTTTTAAATGTAAGAAGTAACAATATATTTCATTTACAACATTAAGATCATCATTGATCTACACCAGAATGATGAAGGACATTTACATCTATAAAATGATTAAAAAACATTGTTTTACTTTTAATAACTTTGCAGATTGAGATTAAAATATAATCAACATGTAAATTAGGATGTATGGGGGAGGAGTCACAGTATATAAAGTCATACAAATAAGATTGATTGATTGAATACTTTATTTAGTAGTTTGCAAACACATGAAAGTACAGTTCAAACACAAGGTCAACTAAATAGGATTGAAAAGCCCATGAAAGCATAACGGCTTGTTTCACATGGGGTCCTTGTACTCAATTCATAGAGACATCAGTGGTGCCGGCGCCTGTTTAATTAGAAGACACTGTGTCCTCTATGATTCAGTCCAGTCCCCCCACCTCAAGACCGCCGCGAGGTGGGGGCCCCCAGGCTGGGTGGGTCTCCCCACCGCGGTGCTCGCTGCTTATGATTGTATAGTTAATTAAACACAGAGTCCATTTGGTTACAGAGGACTTTTGGGATGAAGAAAAAAGAAAAAGAAAAAAACTCTGACATCTACTCTTCATGGAGAACATTTTATGAACCAAATGAACCCAAATAAAGCAACAAAAAAACGAAAAAGTAACAAAACCGGAAAGAAAAACGCACATTTTCGCCCACGCGAGCGGCATGCGTCCGCTCTGCGTTCTTGAATGTCATTGTCCATGCCAGCTCCCCTGAGTGACATTAAATGACAGACAGATATACACTACTATACAGAACATCATATGAACATTTTAGAAATGAAGAAAAATAATGAAAACATATGTACAGTAAAAGTTTGAGGGCGGGGGGGGGGGGGGGGGGCTGGGTTAAGACCCTTCTTTATCATTAACTACTTATTAACAGCTTAAAGTCCTTTATACTTCATCATACGATGAATATAGCAAAATAAATACTGATCTACAAGCTCAAAATGTGTCGCAATGCCACACGCTGTGAGCTTGTAGATCTGCTATTTTCACGGTCTTGAAAAATTGTTCTTTTACATGCATTGTCGTTGAACATTAGAACATATGAATACAGATCTACACTTATTTTTGTCTTTTAGGCTTCATAAACAAAAGTTGCACAGGGCAGATATGACAAAGTCACTTTGTGACACGTTGTAAGCTTGTAGATCTGCTATTTTTGCTTTCTTTATATTTGAAAATGAATGAACCAGGGGGTCCCCAGCTAAATTAGTTAACATAGCGTCACAATCATTTTAACCACTTAGCTTTGGCTATTCAAAAATAGCAGATATACAAGCTCATAGAGCGCACTGAGTGCCGCGCTACGAGCATGTAGATCTGCTATTTCTTTTGCATGTAGTTTCACCCTTGAAAATCATTTTGTCCACACGTTCAGTGGCTGCCTTGGATGGGAGAGAGTCAGAGATGCTTTTCAGGTTCATGTATTCAAGGTGCACCAGTAGCTTTTCTTCAAATACACACTGGATGATGAAGAGAATGTTTGACATTAGAATGTCTTGAAGTTTTGTCTTGTTCTGTGTGACAATGTCTGTAGGCTCCATGTTGATTCCTGGAACAGAAGGAACTTTGTTTTTGAAACATTGCCCCCTATTATTAACAACTTTCAATTTAGCGTCCCTGTTTTGGATATGCTATCTTGTGCAAACATTCCAAATTTCCCCCCCAACATAAAACATTTTCATAATGTTGAAATGCTTCACAACGCGTCACATCGTGGCGCGCTGTGAGCTTGTAGATCGGCTATTTTTATTACTTGTCACATGACGAAATACCTAGGAATTAGTACATACGGCTTTAGTCAAATACTTAAGAGATACCATATATTGTATAATATAACATTTGTTATATTATACAATGTTGAATTTATTTGGATTCATGAACATAATATATTTGAATTTCCTATTGGCATCAAACAAAGAGAATGATTTCAGACTCTTTTACAACACTGTGAGCTGTGACACACAGGAAGTGTTCAAGTCTGTAAACACACATTGACAGTTTAGGAAACATTTAATATTGATGAGATTTTCACAACCATTTCCTTTGGAATGTAAAGAATGTTTAAAATATCAACACTTACCAATAATTCACTTTAAACTTTAACTCACTGATGATGATCCTCTCTATGTTTTGTTCTGTAGAGAAACAACACCCTGTAATGGAGACGCAGGACGAGTCAAGACTGACAGCAGTTTCTCATATCATATATGAGTAGATGATTAATAGAGTACTGTAAATACTGCTATATCAGCATATCACAGATGATAAACTTAATAGGTTCAGAGGTTCAGTATTTGTAGTGCGCTCCCCATCCAGTTATTACACTGGCCCGGGAAGCAGTCTGAAGAAAGAGAAAATAAATGTACAGTTTGTTCTATACTTCTTTGAATTCCTTGA
This sequence comes from Gymnoscopelus microlampas, assembly GCF_963454915.1. NCBI lineage: Eukaryota > Metazoa > Chordata > Actinopteri > Myctophiformes > Myctophidae > Gymnoscopelus > Gymnoscopelus microlampas. The sequence continues at coordinate 3,104,235 of NC_139956.1, forward strand.
TTAAATGAATGTACATTAACTTAATAATAATAATAATACATTTTATTTGTAACGCACTTTATATTTGAAACAAATCTCAAAGTGCTACAGGTTAAAACAAAAAAGAAAGAATAAAACAACAAACTTAGCTGGAAAGAAAAAGAAAAAGAAAAGCATAAATATAAACAACACTTGAAGGAGTGACATGAGTGATTGTGAGTATAGGTGATGTTGGTTAATATTTAATAAGATGATTATAAACAATAAAGCTTAGATTATGGACAGGTTCAATGTTCAATGTTTTTACCGAGTGAGCTAAGCGAACGAGTTGACGTCCCGAACGTTGCAACATTTGCTTGCGCCATTTGAGTTATATGCTTATATAGGCACAGAATCGTAAATCATGTTGTGCGGACTGCTCTGCTTCTGGGTTGCAACCGGTTAGGCCCATTGTGGGACTCGCCGTACATATGCACACATTTTCGGGTTTTCTAGGCGGCAATGCATGGAATGACGTGCACTGGGTCCGTGCAATGTATACTAAATTGTGTGAGATCAGGCTGGTTACACAGTAACATGTCAGTGGTATAGTTTATGCAAGGGATAATGTACGGTTAGGTGGTAATTATTGAAAATTGAATATTCAATAATGACCACCTAACTGTACATTATCCTGCTTATTGCACAGCTTTTTTTATTTTATATAAATACATTTACCCAAAAGTAACAACAAAACAAATTATTTCCTTGCTTACGGAAAGTGAGCAAGTGTTGGACTAGGCAGAGAAGTGTTGGACTAGGCAGAGAAGTGTTGGACTAGGCAGATAAGTGTTGGACTAGGCAGAGAAGTGTTGGACTAGGCAGAGAAGTGTTGGACTAGGCAGAGAAGTGTTGGACTAGGCAGAGAAGTGTTGGACTAGGCAGATAAGTGTTGGACTAGGCAGAGAAGTGTTGGACTAGGCAGATAAGTGTTGGACTAGGCAGAGAAGTGTTGGACTAGGCAGAGAAGTGTTGGACTAGGCAGATAAGTGTTGGACTAGGCAGAGAAGTGTTGGACTAGGCAGACAAGTGTTGGACTAGTCAGATAAGTGTTGGACTAGGTAGAGAAGTGTTGGACTAGTCAGATAAGTGTTGGACTAGGTAGAGAAGTGTTGGACTAGGTAGAGAAGTGTTGGACTAGGCAGAGACGTTCGCCTCGGATTAGTATTCCAAAAGGTAACTGGAAGACTCGACCCCATTCTCTATACCACCGGATTTATAATACCACTGGATTTGCCCCGGGGTGACTGTGTTTTGGGGCGAGCGTTTTGGTATTCTTGCGTTGTTGCGCCACGGTAAACAAGTATGTGTAAGTGAATCAAATAGAGTCACTTTTTTGTTACTGCATCGTGTATTTCTTCTTCAAATGTTTTCAAAAACATTCTTGAGAGCAACGTTTAGTTGTAAATGGCATGGTGTGTTTGTTTACATGGCTGTAACGTTGGATACAGCATAAAACCAAGCAGGGCGTTGCTGAAAATGAGCACTTGTGCTCAGCTACTACCCTGGGTAAATAAAGAAAAAAAAAAAAAAAAAAAAAAAAGCGCAGGTTGATATGAGCAGGTGCTCTGAGTCTCTGATTAGAAAGAGGTCTGTTATTGAGCTCAACGTCAGTATCCAGACATAACACACGCTGAATTCAACGATTGACCAATCAGAATCAAGCATTCAACCAAGCTGTGTAATTAATTAATATATTATGCATAAACAGCATTCTAATTTCCAGGAAGAGAAAAGCTGTCGTTTTCATTAGCTTGGAATCCCCATTGATGATGTCACTGGCAGGTTTCTGAACTGTCCACAGACCTCCTCTGAGACACAGAGTGAGTAGATGGAAAACGGGTGATATGCTCCTTTATCATTGCATTACCAAAACAATTACACATTTAAAAACATATCAGACATATGAAACAAGACAAACAGCAGCTGACACAAAACACTGAGCAAAACATCTTCTTCAGGCAAAAATAGCAGACCAACAAGGAAGCTCACAACGTGTCACATAGCGATGCATTGATCTTGTAGATCGGTTATCTTTTGCATGACACATATACATGACAGTACATAACAGTACATGGAAGTACAAATTCACAATACAAGGTCTACTAAACTGGATAGCTCATTAAGCACTGAGCTTGTTTAAGATGAGATCCCCATGCACACAAATCATGATGACATATAAGAGACAGACAGATATACACACTACTATACAGAATGTCATACAATCAGTTTACAGGTTACTGGTATGAAGAGTGAAAAATATGTACAAAAGGAGAAAGAGAGAGGGGGGGGGGGGTAGGTTAGGTTAGGACATGGGGTAGGTTAGGAATTGGACAGGGGGCATTTTTGAATTGCAGCATGGCTTTCAGATATGTCAACATTTACTTTAAATGTCTCTTATCACACATGGGTAAATGATGAATGCAGTAAATGCTGCTGGTATATCACAGATGGCTAACTTTATTATACCGTACAGTGTTTTAAAATGTCTTTACATTCCTCCTACTTCATGTAAATAGTGTATTATAAACCTACTTGAAAAGACCATTTTCTTTCGCATATTAAATGAGAAAAGTAATAGCTTAAATATAAATAATACTTAAAGGAGTGTCAGTCGGGGTGTAAGGTGTAACCTACATTGTGAGTATAGGGTGATGCTGGTTAATATTTAATAGTATGATAATAAACAAAGTGACACGATCAGAGTGGGGCGTGGTCCTTCCACACAGAAAGAAGAAATAAAATCAGAAGAAAGGGAGTCTACTGAAGCACCTCGGGCAAACAAGGCAAGCCCGCTGCGTCACAGGAGCAGGACAAAGGCGTTGTAGAAGAGAATTGACCCTGTTGGAGCTTGGAGCCTTTTTTATGAAGGTGCTGGACTGGTACAAGAAGGAGTGACTGACGTTTCAATGCTACTGCATCTTCCTCAGAGTCATCTGTCACCTACAGTATGTCAAAACAATGACATACTGTCATTGTTTTAAAACATCACTAAACAGTTTTGTGCAGTAGCAGTAATGTCCCACTTTATGTTACGTTGAATACTGTATATTTATTCACAGATTCTTATGTCAGTTATTTTTGCTGTTATGACTCATCACTTTTTAAAGTATTGAAATGTGTTTTCTTTTTGTCTTTTTAATACAGCAATTCATTTGAAATGAGAAAGATCTGATTTCCTTCTGCATCTTGACCTGGAGATATCTAGTTAATTCAGTGTTTTGTTCATTTCAACCTGTGATAGTGGAGGTTAATTTGGTGAAAAAAAAATATTTATTTGCATAAATAAAGTATTGGCAGGCTTCTCATAGTCCCATGAGAAGCCTGCCATTCTGAAGGCAACTCTCATGACTATTTTGGAATGACGTAAGATCAGGGCTGATCACCCTGTAGCTGGCGAGGGTGTACAGTGTCGAGGCCGAAACACCCCAAGAACCAAGGGAACTCTACTAATGATGCGTCCCAAATTACAACCTAACCGCAGTTCCATTACATCCACCATTCATCACCAAGACAACACTCTCATGTATGTGCCTGTCCAAATGAAATCTACATCTTATCCTGTGTTTCATAAACCAACATGTAAATTGGGACGTATGGGGGAGGGGTCACAGTATATAAAGTCATTAAAATAAGACCTTTCTTTATCATTAACTAAACATTAACAGCTTAAGCCCTATATACTTCATCATACCATGAATAGCAAAAATAACTGATCTACCAGCTCAAAATGTGTCGCAATGCCACACGATGTGAGCTTGTAGATCTGCTATTTTCACTGTCTTGAAAAATTGAGGAGAAAAAGTTCTTATGCTAAATCAGTGGTTTTCAACCTTTTTCATGCCATGGACCCCTAAATTGATATACATTTGGCTCGCGGACCCCCATCTGAAAACGTTTTGTGCCAGGGACCCCCAGAAGCAAAGATTTGAGTTAAAAAAAAATGTTTAGAAAAAAATATATATATTCAAAGATATAAACACATTGAAGTTTTTTCAAAAATAGCGAAAGCTAAGTGGTTAAAATGATTGTGATGCTATGTTAACTCATTTAGCTGGGGACCCCTTAGTATTTCTTCCATCACTGGTACTTGACAGATTCTGATATCAATGGTTTCAGCATCACCAGCCTTTCCAAGAGAGAAATATGGGTAGAGTTTGTCAGTGAAAGTGTCTTTATGAGTGTAGATGTGAGTCATGTCTTCAGGGTCGTAAAAGGACACCTCCCCCCTGTCATAGTCCAGCTGAACTCTGATCCTCTTAGGATTCATCTGCAGTGAGATGGAATCACCACCCCCATTAGTATAGACACCATCCCTCTGTGTTAAACACCAGAATCCATATTCTGGTTCGGCATATTTCTCTCCCTTCCTGTCAACAGATTCTTTAGCCAAACCTATAATCCAGGAAGGATGGTCTCCAACCTCAACCTCCCAGCTGTATTTTCCTGAACTGAAACCCTCTGAACCCAGAACTTCAGGAGCAGTAGTGAACCTCTCGGGGTTGTCAGGAAGCTGTGGCTTTGTGTCTGTACGTCTCACACTGGTCAGGTCTTCAGACAGACAGAGCCAGCGGGATGCTGTGTTTGGGTCCAGAATGACAGGAGTGAACTTGACCCTCTCCTTCATCTTCTCCCAGACTGTGAAGCTCAGGTTTCTCAGGTGTTTGGTCACGTCTATCAGAGCTCCTGAGTCCAGCTGTGGATCTGACAGTGTACACTGGACTCTGGCGCTGGTCTGAGTGTGTTTATAACTGCTGAGAAATGACACATTGTGTTTCTGCAGCTCTTGTTCTACAGCAGAGATGCTTTCTGAGAGAGAGGAGATATGCACCTGGATGATCTTCATATCTCTGCTGACATTCTTCTCCTTCTGCTTCTCTTCCTCCTTCAGTGCTGCCAGTCTGGCCTTTTCTTCCTCTGTCACGAACTGGTGGAGCTTTTTAAACTCTGTACTGATCTGCTTCTCTGCGGCCTCCACCTGCTTCTTGTTGTGTGGAACCACTGTTTGGTATTTCTTTGCAGTTGTTTTGTATTTCTTCATCTTGTCCTGTAGAGAATCAAGGTCACATTTCAGTTGGTCCATCAGGTTCTTCCTGTTCTTCAGACCAGGAAACACGTCTGTTAGTTTTGTGTCTTGTAGCAGACGCAGGAACGAACTGCTAGTTGTTTCACCCTTGAAAATCATTTTGTCCACAAGTTCAGTGGCTGCCTTGGATGGCAGAGAGATGCTCTTCAGGTCGGTGTACTCACGGCCCGTCACTAGCTGTTCTTCAAAAACACACTCACTGACAAAGTGAATGTTTGACATGAGAATAGCTTGAAGTTTTGTCTTGTTCTTTATGATAATATCTTTAGCCTCCATGTTGATCCCTGGAAGAGAAGAAGGAACATTGTTTATGAACCATTTCCCCCGTTACTTAATACTTAAGTCACTTTCAACATGGAGTCCTTATTTTGGGCTTGACATGATAGGTGACAAGTTTCAAAATCTTTCCAGCTATTCCCAAAAATATAACCTGTTTCATAAATTTCTAATTAGCTTCTACAAGATCTACAAGCTGACAGAATTTCCATTTTTAATGTAAGTCTTACCTGTGTGTCTATGGTTTAGTCTAAGGAGAAGGTCTTGTACTTTAACTGAACAGTGAACAGGTCTTCATAGATCTCACAGCTCAGGTCTCCTACCTGTCTATAAAAGACAACACATTCTCAGGTGAGATTTTGATTGGTTTAGAACAGTCAGGTGTGTCAGGTGCATTCAGGTAAACATGACGTGTGTCTCTGTCTGTCTGTCTGTCTGTCTGTCTGTCTGTCTGTCTGTCTGTCTGTCTGTCTGTCTGTCTGTCTGTCTGTCTGTCTGTCTGTCTGTCTGTCTGTCTGTCTGTGTGTGTGTGTGTGTGTGTGTGTGTGTGTGTGTGTGTGTGCGCACACACGTCTCACAGAAACAATGAAAGAGGGACAGACAGACAGACAGACAGACAGACAGACAGACAGACAGACAGACAGACAGACAGACAGACAGTCATCAGCAGACAATTAAAACCACCAGCTTATTATAGACTGCTATAGAATGATGACAACATACTGTAAACTAACTCAATAGTTTAATAATACTAACATACAATAAGTCTTTGAATACGTTTTTAAAGAGAACATTTTTAAACTCAAATCTTTGCTTCTGGGGATTCTACAAATGTCTTCTAAATCCTAACATCTAAAGTCACACAGATGTGTTCCCGGATTGAATGGGTTAACATTGTACTGTTAGCACTGCACCTTGCCCACACGGTGGGTAAGGTGTGTACTACAACATACAGTGGACTGGATAGAATCCCTCCAGATAGTCCCCCCCCCCCCCCCACCACGACCACTGTCACTTCACTGTCAATTCCAACCTGATCTCTGAAAGGACGAGTATCAACTCACTCACTATAAACAACATGTAAACCAAGTTACATATAAATATAAACACTGTTGAGCTTTTCTTCTATATTTAAGTCTTACCTGTGTTTCTGTGGTTCAGTCTGAGGAGAGGTTTGTGGTCTCTCAGCTCAGGTCTCGTACTGTAACTGACAAGTATGAACAGGATTCATAGATCTCACAGCAGTTGGTTCATACCTGTCTATAAAAGACAACACATTCTCAGGTGAGATTTTGATTGGTTTAGAACAGTCAGGTGTGTCAGGTGCATTCAGGTAAACGTGACGTGTGTGTGTGTGTGTGTGTGTGTGTGTGTGTGTGTGTGTGTGTGTGTGTGTGTGTGTGTGTGTGTGTGTGTGTGTGTGTGTGTGTGTGTGTGTGTCTCCTCCTCTCTCCTCCCCTCCGCTGTGTCCTTAGTTTTAGTCGTTGTCAGTATACAATATTTTTCTTAATATATATATATATTATATATATTGACAAATGAAAATACACTTCAATATCTTTCCTTGTACACTAACAGGCTGTCGACATACAGACACTTCCTGTTGCTTGTGTGTCGACAGCCTGTGATGTCTGTTCATAATAGCAGATCTTAATTAATAACACTAATTCATATTTTGCTGCATTCGAGGTTCATTTTTTTTACTTCTGTCTCCCCCAAACTCCATCACAATTTAAACGACACACAACCCAGGTTGAATATGAATATTATGTTCTTTTTCCATATTTTACATTCTAAGTTCATAAAGTCTTACCTGTTTCTATGGTTCAGTGTGAGGAGAAGTGTGTGGTGTCTCAGTGCAGGTTTGGTTCAGTCACTGACGATCAGGAAATGCACTTCCTGTCCATAAAAAGGAAACATAATGTCACTTGAGATTTTGATTGGTTCAAAATGTTGACGAGTCAGCAGACATTATGCATATTGTCACAAACCCATCTGACCACTTCATCCATTTTTCAAAATAGCAGATCTACAACTAAAATGACCGATCTACAATTTGAGTAAAATGACTTTAAGTACTTAAAGTAGTTTACTTACTTTGTGTAGAAATACTTTACACCTTTAAAATTAGTAGAAATACTTTACAGCTGTTACAATGAGCAGAAATACTTTAAAGCTAAAGTGAGTAAAAAATACGTTACAGCTGTTAAAGTAAGTAAAAATACTTTACAGCTGTTAAAGTGAGTAGAAATAATTTACAGCAGAAAAGTAAGTGACACTAAACAGTACAATGTTAACCCATTCAATCGCATCTGTGTCACTTTAGATTTCTTTGGCTATTCAAAAATATCAGATCTACAAGCTCATAGTGCGGCACTCGGTGCCGTGCTATGAGCTTGTAGATCTGATATTTTTGAAAAGAAAATCATGATAATGTGTTCAAATCTTTGAATATATACATTTTTAACTCAAATCTTTGCTTCTGGGGGTCCCTGGAACAAATTATTTAGAGACAAATACATGTTGGGTGGTCCTTGACAACTCATATTATAGCAACATGTTAGCAATATGTTAGGATTTAGAAGACATTTGTAGAATCCCCAGAAGATTTGAGTTAAACACACACGCGCACGCGCGCACACACACACACACACACACACACACACACACACACACACACACACACACACACACACACACACACACACACACACACACACACACACACACACATGCACACAGAGTACTACACACACGGTGGGTAAGGTGTGTACTACAACATGCCCCCCCCCCCCCCCACCACCACCACTGTCACTTCACTGTCACTTCCAACCTGATCTCTGAAAGGACGAGTATCAACTCACTCACTATAAACAACATGAAACCCAAGCTGAATATAAATATAAACACTGTTGAGCTTTTCTTCTATAATGTAAGTCTTACCTGTGTTTCTGTGGTTCAGTCTAAGGAGAAGTTTGTGGTCTCTCAGCTCAGGTCTCGTACTGTAACTGACAAGTATGAACAGGATTCATAGATCTCACAGCAGTTGGTTCATACCTGTCTTTAAAAGACAACACATTCTCAGGTGAGATTTTGATTGGTTTAGAACAGTCAGGTGTGTCTGGTGCATTCAGGTAAACATGACTCATAGTGTGTGTGTGTGTGTGTGTGTGTGTGTGTGTGTGTGTGTGTGTGTGTGTGTGTGTGTGTGTGTGTGTGTGTGTGTGTGTGTGTGTGTGTGTGTGTGTGTGTGTGTGTGTGTGTGTGTGCCTCTCCTCCCCTTCATCCTGGCATATTGCCAAGGCACCAAGACAGAACTGCCAGTCAAAGTGAAGACTGGCCAATCACAGCGCGTCCTCACCGGACATGCCCGCAGAGACTCTTGGGTAATGAAGTCAAAGACGTTGGCTGACATGTTATTTGTGTCCAAAGTGGACACTGATGATACACCAAACTACATAGTGCTGCTTTAAGTTGTGTAATCATATAGATGTTTTCTAAAATATAAAAATAGACACTAATGAAAACATCAAAACTATAATAAGCTTGTATTGGTGTGATGTCTTGTCTCAGAGGAACTAACATGCTGGACATCATGTAAGAATTTAACTAGATATTTTGTACTCTTTATGTTGACATATTTTCATATCATCATTCATAACAGGAAGTAAACACATCAATGTGTTTACCTGCACTGATTTATTTTTCCTTTTTTTTTTTACACTCAATGTACTTGAACACATTATAGTACTTTATAGAAACTTATATCTTCCTCTTGTCTTGGCCCCTTCATTCTAGTTAAAGAGACTTGCAGACCCCTATATTTTACCTGGTTTAATAACGTTTCAATAATACAAATAAATAGATTTTATACAATAACAGCTATAGTCTCCATGTCTGTGATGCCAGCTTTAAGCACATTGGCTTCTATATTCACAGATATTTTGAATGGAATAGATCAGTGTAGTTACAGTATTGTTTGTTATGCTGTTTTCCAGTGATGGTCTTGTAAATCACTCTGGATTAGAGACTCTAAAATGCCTACATTGTAAATGATTTACAAACCCAAGTTGTAAGTCATGCAGTGCAGTAATGAGGTCGGTCCACTAGGGGTCATCATCACACAGTGTTGCAGCAACAGAACACAGAGTGAAGCTGGTGATGTCCTCATAAGTCTAGTCTTTCCATCCAAACCAGTAGAAAGTCACACTCTTCATAGCAGTGATACCAGAGTGACAAACATTTCATTATTGTTGATCAATCAATCATATTCATCTGATCATTGATCACAGCATGACATAAACACACACAACACCATTACTGTTATAGGAATACTCATGAGGCTTTATATTTATTCTCTCTATTTTATTATGTCATTTATTATTATAATTACATTTTCCACACAAATAATGCTAATGACTTTTCATTTGCATGAATAGCCTCATTTAAGAATAGTTTTCAATATTATTTTACCACTTGCAAATATTAAACCTTCTGAATATCAAACTTCATTTGGTTGGTTTCATATTGTTTAAAGTTTCCTTTAAGAAAATAAATAATAACTTATTCATTCATTCATCTTTTAGAAGTCATATGTTTACGTCATTGTCACACTCTGACCTATAGAGGGCAGTGTTTGCTGAAAGACACAGTTTGAAAACACTAGTAAAATAGCAAAAAATGAAAAAATACTGAAAGATCACCAGACAGAATCCTTGATGATGCAGAAGAAGAAGTGGGTTTTATTCACCTTTTTAAAGACCAGGAAAATCATGAACAAAAAAATGAAGCCCAGCAAAAATATTATTTACAACAATAACTGATCTACAAGCTCAAAACGCTCACTATTTGAAAAACTGTTATTTTCCTAAATAGTATTTCTACACGATATTTGTACTTTTACTTACAGTAAGAGAAGACCTGAGTATTTCTTCCATCACTGGTACTTAACAGATTTTGATATCAATGGTTTCAGCATCACCAGCCTTTCCAATAGAGAAAAATGGGTAGAGTTTGTCAGTGAAAGTGTCTTTATGAGTGTAGATGTGAGTCATGTCTTCAGGGTCGTAGAAGGACACCTCCCCCCCGTCATAGTCCAGCTGAACTCTGATGCTCTCAGGATTCATCTGCAGTGAGATGGTTTTATCACTACACCCATTATCATAGACACCATCCTTCTGATATAAACACCAGAATCCATATGTTGGTGAGGCATATGTCTTTCCCTTCCTGTCAACAGATTCTTTAGCCAAACCTATAACCCAGTAAGGATGGTCGCCAACCTCTACCTCCCAGCTGTGTTTTCCTGAACTGAATAACTGAAAAATATCTGAAGAGTTGCATAGCGGTATCCCATTCAATCCGGGAATGCATCTGTCATTTTAGATTTCTTTGGCTATTCAAAAATAGCAGATCTACAAGCCACACTATGAGCTTGTAACTCAAATCTTTGCTTTTGGGGATTCCACAAATATCTTCTAAATCCTAATGGTTTAAAAAAACAACTTGTCTTTCTGTGTCAGTGGTTCTCAAACTTTTTCATGTCAAGGACCCTCAAAATGATATCTACAGTATTTGGCCGTGGACCCCCATCCCCCAATATGTTGTTCCTGGGACCCCCAGAAACAAAGATTTGAGTTAAAGATGTTGACTTTAACCAAAATATGTATTCAAAGATTTGCACACATTTTCAAAACTAGCAGATCTTCAAGCTCTATGAGCTTGTAGATCTGCTAATTTTTGAATAGCCAAAGAAATCTTCAAATGACACAGATGCGTTCCCTGATTGAGCGCTCGGTGCCGCGCTATGAGCTTGTAGATCTGCTATTTTTGAATAGCCAAAGAAATCTAAAGTGACACAGATGCGTTCCAGGTCTTCATAGGTTAAAGAGCTGTAGAGACATTTAGACTCCTGTTACTGAACACACACTCTATAGCAGTGGTTTTCAACCTTTTTTGCGTCAAGGACCCCCAAATTGACACATATTAGCCCACGGACCCCTATTTGAAAAGATATGCCAGGGACTCAACCATTTAGGTTTATTGGGGGTCCCAATCTACACTGTATCACCATCATCAGTGTTCATTTAACTCTGAGAGTGTACAAAATGGAACCATTTGGTCCATTTGGTTGCATTTTGTACACTCTCACAGTTACAGACACATAAGGGTCCATTTGGTTGCTAACTATTAATTTGGCTGGGGACCCCTGGAACCCCCTCAAGGACCACTGGTGGTCCCCGGACCACTGGTTGAAACCCCCTGCTCTATAGCAATGATTACTATCATAATATACTGTAGTGCTTTAACCTTTTAACACATTTTTGGGGGTTTTAACCAAAAAATTATAATTCTTTAACAATTATTTTACAGTTTAACATTTTGATAAATTTCACATCGTTGTTCTGGATGGAAACATTGTGTCTCCAAACAGTTACTGTTTGGGAAATGGAATAATATTTTTCAGAAATAGTGAAAATAGCAGAGCTTGTATATCTGCTATTTTCACTAGTTTTGTGCAACACTCTAGTTTGATAAGTAAAATGTAAAAGTATATATATACACAGTACAGAAGAATAGAATACAATTTACTTAATTGTATTACAACTTTATTTCAAATAAAAGTCTCCACACTAAAGCCAGAGTTCTAATGAGAACTAATGATGACAATGATACATGAATGACATGTTTCAGTGTTAATATAAGATAATTAAGGTAAGATGAAGGACATTTACATGTTTATATAATATAATGTTTTACTTTTAATAACTTTGCAGATTGAGATTAACATATAATAAACATGTAAATTAGGATGTTGGGGGGGTACCAGTATAAAGTAATTAAAATAAGACCCTCCTTTATCATTAACTACACATTAACCCATTTAAACCTGAGGCCGATTCTAAAAACGCCTTCTAAAACCTAACCATAGTTTTCTGAAAACGTTCAAATTCTTACTAAAAATAAAAAATAAAAAATGATGTTACTACAGTATATGTAAAGCAACAACTAATGAGACACAGAGGTGGCATCCGGATTGAAAGGTATAACAACGTGTAGGTAGCAACAGGTCTCAATGGGTTAACAGCTTAAGTCCTATATACTTCATCATACGATGAACAGCAACAATAACTGATCTACAAGCTCAAAACGCTCACTATTTTGAAAAAAATGTTATTTTCCTAAATATAGGTTAATGTGATTAAAGCATCAATAATTGCTGTACAATACAATCAAGTATTATTTATTATTGTGAAATTCATTACTATGCATAATGATTACTTTTACTTTTGCTGCTTTAAGTACATTTCCATCCTAATAGTGTTGTACTCTCACTTAAGTAAGCTTTTGAGTGTAGGACTTTTACTAACAGAGTATTTCAACACTACAGTATTTGTACTTTTACTCAAGTAGAACACCTGAGTATTTCTTCAATCACTGGTACTCGACAGATTTTGATATCAATGGTTTCAGCATCACCAGCCTTTCCAATAGAGAAATAAGGGTAGAGTTTGTCAGTGAAAGTGTCTTTATGAGTGTAGATGTGAGTCATGTCTTCAGGGTCGTAGAAGGACACCTCCCCCCTGTCATAGTCCAGCTCAACTCTGATCCTCTCAGGATTCCTCTGCAGTGAGATGGTTTTCTTACACCCATTAGTATAGACACCATCCCTCTGACATAAACACCAGATTCCATATTTTGGTGAGGCATATGTCTTTCCCTTCCTGTCAACAGATTCTTTAGCCAAACCTATAGTCCAGTCAGGATGGTCGCCAACCTCTACCTCCCAGCTGTGTTTTCCTGAATTGAAACCCTCTGAACCCAGAACATCAGCATCATTAGTGAACCTCTCTGTGTTGTCAGGAAGCTGCTGCTTTTTGTCTAGCTTTCTCACACTGGTCAGGTCTTCAGACAGACAGAGGGACTTGGCTGCTGTGTTTGGGTCCAGCATAACAGGAGTGAACGTGACCCTCTCCTTCATCTTCTCCCAGACGGTGAAGCTCAGGTTTCTCAGGTGTTTGGTCACGTCTATCAGAGCTCCTGAGTCCAGCTGTGGATCTGACAGTGTACACTGGACTCTGGCGCTGGTCTGAGTGTGTTTATAACTGCTGAGAAATGACACGTTGTGTTTCTGCAGCTCTTGTTCTACAGCAGAGATGCTGCCTGAGAGAGAGGAGATCTGATCCTGAATGATCTGAATGATCTTCTCCTTCTGCTCCTCTTCCTCCCTCAGAGCTGCCAGTCTGGCCTCCTCTTCCTCTGTCAGGATCTGGTGGAGCTTTTTAAACTCTGCTTTGATCTGCTTCTCTGTGGCCAAAACCTGCTTCTTGTTGTGTTGAACCACTTCATTATTATACCTAGTTTTAAAGTGTTTGTATTTGGTCCTCTTGTCCTTTAGAGTCCTGAGGTCAGACTTCAGTTGGACCTTCAGGTTGTTGACTGCTTGTTCTATAGGAACCAGCTTGTGACCAGGGTGGTGAGAGGAGTCACAGATATGACACACAGCTCTCTGTTCTTCCTCACAGAACAGTTGATGCTCCTCTGGATGTTCACAACACAACACCTTGACTTCCTCCTCAGATGACTGTGTGGTTGGGTCAGTTGAAGGTGTGGATGGAGGGTTGTACCATGGCATTGTCTTCAGGTCAGGAAACACGTCTGTTAGTTTTGTGTCTTGTAGCAGACGCAGGAACGAGCTGCTAGTTTTTTCACCCTTGAAAATCATTTTGTCCACAAGTTCAGTGGCTGCCTTGAATGGCAGAGAGATGCTTTTCAGGTTCATGTATTCAATGTCTGTCAGTAGCTTTTCAGTATCTGCATGTACATACTGGATGATGAAGTCAATGTCTGACATTAGAAAACGTATAAGTTTCATCTTGTTCTTTGTGATAATGTCTGTAGCCTCCATGTTGATCACTGGAAGAGAAGGAATATTGTTTATGAACCATTTCCTCTGTTGTAGCTTTACTTTACCTTATTTTATTTTTAGTCATGCCATTATAGCCCAAAATATTTTCAATATCTTTCAAAATGAATATATCATCAGAACGTGATGTGGTGTTATCACATATACTTCTTTGTATTGCAATAGTGAAAATAGGCAATTTACAAACACACAACGCGTCGCACAGTGTTTAGTACGCCGCGCTAAACATTTTAAAACAATAGTATTTCTGCATTTGTGAATGAGCAACGTAAACACAATTATATTTTTATATTATATTATCTCTCTCTCACACACACACACACACACACACACACACACACACACACACACACACACACACACACACACACACACACACACACACACACAGGATTTGGTGGCGGGATTTATAGACTGCCAAATGAACCCCAGTATGGGGGGGAACGTTTGCCAAAAATAGCCGATCTACGGTAATTTAATTCTTGTTTTCCTGTTTATTATTAATTGCTTTTGTTATATTCAAATGTTAAATCATGTTTCTTTTTGCACTCTCTTAATGCTGTTAATGTTTTATGTTATACACTTTGAATTGCCATGTTGTTTAAATGTTGTACAAATAATCATGCATTGCCTTGACTATGTCTATAGTTTACAGTCTATGTTCAGTGTTCATATCTGATCTAGAGTCCGCCTATACTGTATCCTGTCATTTCCACACACACATATATGCACTGTTTCCGTATCCTGTGTAGACAGGATATACAAACTGTAAAGTGAATGGATCCCAGTCATACCATGTGGTTAGGGAGGTGGCTCTGTATCGTCTATGATATATATTATATATATTATATACAGGATGTGTTTTGTAGATTGGATTGTATGTTCAGCCTCTTTGGATAAATTAGGACTTTTCATGACATGGTTTATTATTCTCACTTTCCTTCTCTTGTCAATAAGCTGCATATATCTCTACTAAACCACAGGCTGTCGACACACAGACAACACTTCCTGTGTTGCTTGTATGTCGACGGACTGTGGTGTTTCTTCATTTTAAAATGATGTTTAAGTTCTACAAAACAAATGTCCTAATGGCAGATCTTAATAACAGTAATTAATATGTTGCTGTATTTGAGGAACTTTCTACATCATTCATTTTAAGTTGATGTGCATAATGATAAGTTAAACTCCCTCACAATTTAAACAACACACAACCCAGTTTGAATTTAAATATTCTGTTCTGCTTTTATTCCATATTTTACATTCTAAGTTCATGAAGTCTTACCTGTTTATATGGTTCTATCTGAGGAGAAGTGAGTCGTGTCTCAGTGCAGGTTTGGTTCAGTAACTGACAAGTAGGAAATGTTCATAACACTTCATACACTTCCTGTCCATAAAAAGGAAACATAATGTCACTTGAGATTGTGATTGGTTCAAAATGTTGACGAGTCAGCAGACATCATGTGACCACTTGAGCCATTAAGACCGGGAACGCATCTGTGTCATTTTAAGATGTATTTGGCTATTCAAAAATAGCAGATCTACAAGCTCATAGCGCTGCCGCTACGAGCTTGTAGATCTGCTATTTTTTTTTAAACAAAGATGTGTGCAAATCTTTAAATATATATTTTTAAAGCGAACATTTTAACTCAAATCTTTGCTTCTGGGGGGTCCCTGGAACAACATATTTTACAAATATACTTCAAAATATACATATTCACTTTCACAGTATTCCGCGACCAAATAATACATATCATATATATATATATATATATATATATATATATATATATATATATATATATATATATATATATATATATATATATATATATATTTTTTTTTTTTTTTTAATTATTTTTATTTTTATTTTTTTTCTAAAATGTTTCTCTAATTTTTGGGTATTCACTTCTTTTTGTTATTCACAACGAATTAACATTCACTTCAATGTTAGAAAATAAACGGACAAGTAATTCACATTCTTTCTATAAAAAATGATATAAAATGCTGGCAGTGGGTGAGTACATTATGAATAAAGCCTGGCAGACAATGTGTTAACATGAAAAAAGTTTGAGAACCACTGATAGTATAGCAACATAGGTTTTTTCTTTCAAAAACACTGTTAGAAAACATTAATTAATTCATTTTTAAACACCTCTAATGACTATGACCCACAATATGGACCCCAGGGTGAAAGTGTTGGATATGTATTTATATAAACTGCACAGCGATGGTAAAGAAACCACAAATCATTTCACAACAATATGTTACAGTGAACTGAGACAAAGAAACAAGGAAGAAATAATTATCGTACATGAAACTGGATCAAGTGTCAGGCATACTTTTTTCTTTAAGAATGTATCCTGTCTTTATTATTCATATAATATTACACTATTGACTTATTGAACGTTAATATTATTAAATAGTTAATGCTGTCATCATTCTAGCAGTCTATAATAAGCTGGTGGTTTTAATTGTCTGCTGATGATGGAAACAGATTAGTCGATAAGAGCATTTTACTGTCTGTCTGTCTGTCTGTCTGTCTGTCTGTCTGTCTGTCCTTCCAGACTCATCGCGTCCGGATGCAGCATGAACTTGTACTTTTGGATAAATATTCACATTTTTGAAAATGGAATAATTTTGAACTTTTTTAGACAAGGTCAAGGTTCATTTCATTTGTTTCCCACTACAGCCAAAAGGGCTTCAGAAGCTACACTTAAACACACGCACGCACACACACACACACACACACACACACACACACACACAGTTCGCCCGGAGGGCAGTTGTTTGCATGAATCGAGATCCGCGGCTGGCAAAAGCCGAACACGTAGCTTAATATGTGGTACCGACACCTCAGGGGCCTTCAGATGGCGCTATGCCCCGTAACAGTCAACGAGGGCCCAGCTCAGCGGCTCAGGGGCCTTCAGATGGCACTATGCCCCGTAACAGAGCAGGGCCCAGCTCTGCAGCTCAGGGGCCTTCAGAAATGACCCTAAGAGATGAGGAGGTATTAGAAAATGTGTTGGCAACCATAAATGGTGGACTAGCAATCACGTCTCTTAATTCGGAAAGAGCAAATGTGGAGAGAAATATGGAGGAACTAGGAGAAACAATGAGAGAGAGAGCGTCAGAGGGTAGTGATAGAAATCAGCGATGATGAAGACAGGATGGAATCAGACGCTATAGGAACAGAGATGCTGTGATAGTGTTAAGCAGTGATGAGGAGAGTGACATAGAGGAGTTGTAGCAGGGGGAGTGAGGAGCACAGGGAGGTGGAGTTAGAACAGGGTCCAGAGGCGACACCCCAACAGCAGCAGCTGATAAGGTTGATGTCGCAACGACCACAATCACCAGGTTGCATCATTCCCTGAATCCCTGGTCTACGTGCCTTCCACTCCAGGAAGGGGGAATTCACCTACCCCTCCATCATCACCGGACAGTCCATAAGAGAATCAGTTGCCGATGAGGGAGATCAGAGCCATCCTCCACCATATTGTTTCATATATTCATTGTATGGATGCCTTATGCCTAAACTGTGTTCATTTGATGAACTGAGTACTGAGGAGGGTACTTAAAATCTTTTTCTGTTTCAAGCTTGAATGCAAGGGGTTAAAATGAAGATGTGAGAAAAGACAGGGCCATTACAGTGTGTGTGAGAATGAGGAAATAGGTTAGCAGTAAAACAAACAGCTAGTGTCGTAAATTGAGGCATAAACTGCGGTTTAGCAGGCTGGTAGATGTAATAAGAAGTAGAGGAGAAGAGACATCACGGACCCAGAGTTTATCATGCATGATTCGGTTTATTCATTCATCAAGTACAGCATAGCAAAGAGCCAGGGGCAGAAGCCCCTGAGCTCCACGAGCAGCCTCACGTCGTGTGACAACTGTACTCGTCCTGAGTTACATTACATTCACCTTTTTATGCACATTTGAATACAAACAAACGGGTGGGTTGGGGGAGAATCCCCCAACAGCTGTTGAAGATCAAACATTGTCTCTTTGAACCCATACAAATGGTACTGTCTCCCTATCTGTTTCCTATATCCTGCTCAGGGTGTGATCAGGATGATAAGACAAAGACATTTAAATGACTGTACTTCACAGCTATGCAGAGTCCTTGAGTAGCCGCTGCCAGTGTGTCTGGCTCTGAGTCAACACATGATTATTCTGACTTTAGCTGTAGTATATATTTCTTTAGTATCATTCTATATGTTTTTACTTGCATACTGGTATAAAATATAACCAGATACGACACTAGAAAAGAGGAACTTCTAGTGGAGGACAGGAAACCATGAAAGCTGGGCGAGGAGCCAAAAAGCAGAGAGAGTGTGACTTTGAGAAGAAAGAGTAGAAATACTCTACTATTTTTACTCTACTCTCTATAAGAATAAAAATACTTAAAGACAGTAAAAGGTAAATGAAATAAGAAGAGATGGAGTAAGAAAATAATGATAAAGTGTGGTAATGCTTACTATATTCTTAAAGATGTGTTAATCACTAGAAGAAGTGGTAAGGATGAAGTAATCACTGAAAGGAGTGTTAGGGAGGAACGTATAAAGATAGAAGGTAACGTAGTATTACAAGGGGGGAGAAAAGGCCTTACTAGACAGACTGGGTGTAGCACAGGAATACACTGATCAGGCAATAGTGGGGTGAAGAGTAAATACTTTTTACTTAAATAAGAGTTTATTTGGGTTAGTCAGCAGACGATAAGTAAACTGAGATAAATAGTATAGATAGGAAAATAATGGTCACGACTAGTGTATAGGGTAATAGCTACTGAGACTATGGAAACATCATTTCCCTAAGGGTATTGCATAATGGTGAAATAGTGTGTAAGAATAGGGAAGAGGTGATATGTCCCAAACATAGATCAAAAGGGTCATGACGCATCAAGCACAGACACGCTGACCATGGGGTAATAAACGGGATATGGTCAAGAGAACGTGGGTGGTAGGACAAATAGGATGGGCCAAAATGCCCTTAACAGTGTTCAGAGAGCAAGTTGTTGAGAGACTTTGTGCGCTGTCGTTAGAGACCTGGGGTCTGTTAGAGTAATCTCACCATATCACCCGAGTTGGGGAATTAGCCTCTGACTTGTGCGAATACGGAATTTAGATGCTTAATAATAGATGGGGTAGAAAAATCAGCCAAAAACATAGTGCGTGTATTAGACTAAAAGATCTTCCAATTTGATGATGGGTCTTACAAGGGGCCTCACCCTTTATAGCCTATTATTAGGTTGTAGTCAGGCGAGGGAAAGATTGTACGCCTTATACCTCGCTCTGCTTTAATATAGACAACAGGTAGAAAGAAGGAATCTGGATTATTGGAAGGAACTACCAGAAGGTGATATTTTAGTTATGTCTTGTTTTATCACAGCATGGGAGGGTAAGAGTACCTATGTATTTGAGATCTATTTGGATAGAACTTTAATATTGTCATGTATGTGATATGGATTAATTTGGAACAGCTTAATTGAACATTGTATTCAATCTACTTACTTTTACCTGAATGTTCTGCTTAAAGCTGTAAGCAATACTATAATACATTTTCTGCATTTAAAGGAGAAGTTTCATAGAGTTATTTTACACACTTTGGGGATAATTCCCCTTATTTGGTTTATCTCCTTCAAAGAGTAAAAACAGATTTGTGTACTGTGTATTATAGTACTTTATAGAAACGTATATCTGCCTCTTGTCTTGGCCCCTTCATTCTAGTTAAAGAGACTTGCAGACCCGTATATTTTATCTGGTTTAATAACGTTTCAATAATACAAATTAATAGATTTTATACAATAACAGCTATAGTCTCCATGCCTGTGATGCCAGCTTTAAGCACATTGGCTTCTATATTCACAGATATTTTTGAATGGAATAGATCAGTGTAGTTACAGTACTATTTGTTATGCTGTTTTCCAGTGATGGTCTTGTAAGTCACTCTGGATTAGAGACTTTGTTAAATGCCTAAAGTTGTAAGTCCTATAGTGCAGTAATGAGGTCGGTCCACTAGAGGTCATCATCACACAGTGTTGCAGCAACAGAACACAGAGTGAAGCTGGTGATGTCCTCATAAGTCTAGTCTTTCCATCCAAACCAGTAGAAAGTCACACTCTTCATAGCAGTGATACCAGAGTGACAAACATTTCATTATTGTTGATCAATCATATTCATCTGATCATTGATCACAGCATGACATAAATATATACACACAACACCATTACTGTTATAGGAATACTCATGAGGCTTTATATTTATTATCACTATTTTATTATGTCATTTATTATTATAATCACATTTTCCACACAAATAATGCTAATGACTTTTAATTTGCACATTTAAGAATAGTTTTCAATATTATTTTACCACTTGCAAATATTAAACCTTCTGAATATCAAACTTCATTTGGTTGGTTTCATATTGTTTAAAGTTTCCTTTAAGAAAATAAATAATAACTTATTCATTCATTCATCTTTTAGAAGTCATATGTTTACGTCATTGTCACACTCTGACCTATAGAGGGCAGTGTTTGCTGAAAGACACAGTTTGAAAACACTAGTAAAATAGCAAAAAATGAAAAAATACTGAATGATCACCAGACAGAATCCTTGATGATGCAGAAGAAGAAGTGGGGTTTATTCACCTTTTTAAAGACCAGGAAAATCATGAACAAAAAAATGAAGCCCAGCAAAAATATTATTTACACTTACAGCACTGAACACACTGGTCCTGGGTCTACTACTGAGGTTCAGATTCTACATAATGTCTTCTAAATCCTAACAGTTTTTAGAAAAAACGTATATAATGTCAGTGGTTCTCATTCTCAAACCTTTTCATGTCAAGAACCCCAAAATGTATACTGTACGTATTCGGCCGCGGTCCCCCTTCTCAAAATATGTTGTTCCAGGGACCCCCCCAGAAGCAAAGATTTGAGTTACAAATGTTCGCTTGAAAAAAATAATAATATATATATATATATATATATATTCAAAGATTTGCACACATTTTATAGATAAAAAAAAAATAGCAGATCTACAAGCTCGTAGCGCGGCACTCGGTGCCGCGCTATGAGCTTGTAGATCTGCTATTTTTGAATAGCCAAAGTGCAAAATAATTCTTTTTAGCTCAAATCTGGTTCCAGGTCTTAATGGGTTAAATAGGCTAGGCCCCTCCCATTGGACCGTACCAATTGAATCTGAATTGAATCCTCAATTTAACCAGCTAATTCCCAATGTCCAGAGATATTACAATTCATATACACATTTTAAAGTGTCATCACATATTACTCAGAGAATTACCCACATAATAATAATTAATAATAATTAGAGTACCCAATTTCCCACTTAACAGTGTCAATACAGTCAATACAATCAACAATGAAACAATATATTAATACAATCAAACAAATATCATTCTCTGCAACTTCAATAAAGAATAATTCAAACTTTAACCCTGTGTTGTGTGGCATAGAATTCCTGTTGTAGGTTATGGGTAAAATAACACAGGGACTTACTAAAGGCTGGTTAAAGACGGGGTGCCCCCCCCCTAAAAAATAATCATCAGGTATTATGGTTATACTAGGAGTTAGATCTTTTTCAAAAAAGTGTACAGAAATTGTTAAAATTATGTTTTTATGTGGACACCCCTCCAGTTCATTAAATATACCTGGTTCTCACCTTAGCACCTCCTCCACCACCTTAGCACCACCCACCTGTGATTGTCCCTCCTCCTCCTCATGCCCAAACCTGTTGCGTTATGATAATGAGGGGGAGGGTACAATTTTACTATGTCACTAAAGCGCTGTTTTTCTATTGGCACGTTTGACCCTCAAGGTTTCAGCCTCCAGGTAGAAACTCAAAATAGTCAGAGAAGACATAAAACACCATACAAACACCACCAGGGGGCTTAATGAAGTTCTATCAACCCATAGACACATGAAAAACAGAAAAAGTGCAAAACCATGGCACCACCTCTTTAAGATGTTAGTAAGTGTCAGGGTGAACTGACACAGTCATAGATATACAAACTCAACTCATGAATTCAACAGACAGAAGACAAATGAGGAATTCCATGGATGACCCACTCAGTTTGACCTTATGACCTCAGAACATGACCTGACCTGATGCACACAGAGACTTCTAACTGTCCTAATGATGACAATGATAAATGAATGACATGTTTCAGTGTCAATACAAGATCATTAAAAATGTAATAAGTAACAATATTATAACTGCTCCTAAACTGTCTTTTCCTGAGGCAGAGTAAACCACGCTCCAACTGATGTTCACTAGGGTTTTTATTTCTCCCAAGAAGAGACAATGTGAATAACTGTGAATGAAATAACATAAAACAATATGTTTTAACCACAATGAATTATAACGTACTTGTTGGCAGCAACAAAATGTCCATGAAATATCCACATTTATCAAATGAAACGTCCATTTTTAGTGCATAAACACACAACAAAACAACAATGATGACAATTTATACAAAGATAACACATAACAAAAGACATACCGTGTGCGCCTTCTGCCCAGTTATATTCAGGAGTGTTAGTACTTCTTTTTATCATTTTATATATTTATTTTCTTCTTGACATAGAGAGAGCTCCTCACAGCTCTGAAACTCTGTTTGTTCTGATTACCAGCAGCACCAAAGCTCACACAGGTGAACCCAATGCTGACGTGATTGGTGTCACGTGATCTCTGCTACAGCAGGCCACAATGCAGAGAACAGTAGAAGGTACTATATATAACCATACTCCATACAATACAGTATATTACCCAAAATAAACAATATTCACCTTTCATATTTCCAGAAAAATACTAAAATCAAATACCACAAAATTCAACCGCTCTCTGGAACAGCTACAAATATATTTAATTTACAACACAAAGATTATCAATGACACCTCGCCACCACCGCGACCCAGCCTGGGTCTCCCCTCCGTGGGGGACCCTTCTTTATCATCAACTACTTACTAACAGCTTAAGCCCTTTATACTTCATCATACGATGAATATAGCAAAAAAAATAACTGATTTACAAGCTCAAAATGTGTCGCAGTGCCACACGCTGTGAGCTTGTAGATCTGCTATTTTCACGGTCTTGAAAAATTGGGGGGAAAAACTGTTCTTATCCTAAATCAGTGGTTTTCAACCTTTTTCATGCCATGGACCCCTAAATTGTTATATTACATTTGGCCGCGGACCCACATCTGAAAATGTTTTGTGCCAGGGACCCCCAGAAGCAAAGATTTGAGTTAAAAAAAAAAAAAAAATTAAAAATATATATATACCCCCTGGTATATCACAAAGTGACACAAAGTGACGTGTTGTCAGCTATTTCCGCTATCTTCCCCTTTTTTCATGTATAAAAGGATGAAATATGAAGTTATTTGTCATATCTGCCCTGTGCAACTTTTGTTAATTAAACCTAAAAGCCAAAAAGAAGTGTGGATTTGTATTCATATGTTCATATGTTCTAAACGACAAAAATACAGTTAAATCATTAATCGCAATTATTTGTGTGACAATGAATCGTCAAGTGAAATTAATTAATTAATTTTGATAGTAATAGCTTTGTACTATTACTTAAGTCAAATATTTCATTCAGCACTTTTACTCGTAACAGTATTTCTACACTGTGGTATTTGTACTTTTACTTAAGTAAAAGACCTAAGTATTTCTTCCATTACTTATACTTGACAGATCTTGATATCAACGGTTTCAGCATCACCAGCCTCTCCAATATAGAAAAATGGGTAGAGTTTTTCAGTGAAAGTGTCTTTATGAGTGTAGATGTGAGTCATGTCTTCAGGGTCGTAGAAGGACACCTCCCCCCTGTCATAGTCCAGCTGGACTCTGATCCTCTCAGGATTCATCTGCAGTGAGATGATGTTACTACACCCATTAGTATAGACACCATCCTTCTGATATAAACACCAGATTCCATATCTTGGTGAGGCTAATTTCTTTCCCTTCCTGTCCACAGATTCTTTAGCCACACCTATAAGCCAGTCAGGATGGTCACCAACCTCTACCTCCCAGCTGTGTTTTCCTGAACTGAAACCCTCTGAACCCAGAATTTCAGCATCCTTAGTGAACCTCTCTGTGCTGTCAGGAAGCTGCTGCTCTGTGTCTGTCAATCTCACACTGGTCAGGTCTTCAGACAGACAGAGATAGGGGAATGCCGTGTTTGGGTCCAGAATAACAGGAGTGAACTTGACCCTCTCCTTCATCTTCTCCCAGACTGTGAAGCTCAGGTTTCTCAGGTGTTTGGCCACGTCTATCAGTGCTCCTGAGTCCAGCTGTGGATCTGACAGTGTACACTGGACTCTGGCGCTGGTCTGAGTGTGTTTATAACTGCTGAGAAATGACACATTGTGTTTCTGCAGCTCTTGTTCTACAGCAGAGATGCTGTCTGAGAGAGAGGAGATCTGCTCCTGAATGATCTTCATCTGTCTGCTGACAGTCTTCTCCTTCTGCTCCTCTTCCTCCCTCAGAGCTGTCAGTCTGGCCTCCTCTTCCTCTGTCAGGATCTGGTGGAGCTTTTTAAACTCTGCTCTGATCTGCTTCTTTGTGGCCTCCACCTGCTTCTTGTTGTGTGGAACCACTGTGTTGTATCTATTTTTAAAGTGTTTGTATTTGGTCCTCTTGTCCTTTAGAGTCCTGAGGTCAGACTTCAGTTGATCCTTCAGGTTGTTGACTGCTTGTTCTATAGGAACCAGCTTGTGAGCAGGGTGGTGAGAGGAGTCACAGATACGACACACAGCTCTCTGTTCTTCCTCACAGAACAGTTGATGCTCCTCTGGATGTTCACAACACAACACCTTGACTTCCTCCTCAGATGACTGTGTGGTTGGGTCAGTTGAAGGTGTGGATGGAGGGTTGCACCATGGCATTGTCTTCAGATCAGGAAACACGTCTGTTAGTTTTGTGTCTTGTAGCAGACGCAGGAACGAGCTGCACGTTGTTTCACCCTTGAAAATCATTTTGTCCACAAGTTCAGTGGCTGCGTTGAATGGCAGAGAGATGCTCTTCAGGTTCATGTATTCAATGTCCGTCAGTAGCTTTTCAGTATCTGCATGAACACACTGGATGATGAAGTGAATGTTTGACATTAGAATGCGTATAAGTTTTATCTTGTTCTGTCTGATAATATCTGTAGATTCCATGTTGATCCCTGGAAGAGAAGAAGGAATATTGTTTGTCCACAGAATGAAGAAATAAAATAAAATAGTGACACATTTGACATACAAACACTATGTGGGGATTGTTTTAAAGTAAGGTCCCACTTTATGTTACGGTGAATATTGTATATTTATTCACAGCTCAGCTTGTTATGTCAGTCATATTTGCTGTTATGATTTATCACTTTTTATAGCTGTGAAAAATGTTTTCTTTTCATGTTTACATTTTCATACAACAATTCATTTAAAAATAAGAACGATCTGATTTCCCTCTGCATCTTGACCTGGAGATATCTAGTTAATTCAGTGTTTTGTTCATTATGACAGTGGAGGTTATAAACAGCTCACTGTCATAACATTCACACATCTGTCTTTTACCAACTTTATATATGAAGCTATGTTGTCACAAGTCATGACTAGCTAGCGAGCCAGAAGGCTACACAACAGATTGAGGGAATAATAATTAAGATCATTTCTGAGAACCCAAAGACACTTTACATGGGGGGCATGAAGAATAACAAATAAAAACAACTTTTGAGCTACTAATCAACTATCATGCAAAGCAACCTATGTACGACTGTTGTGCAAAACAATAGACGCTTACTATTATGTCAATTACAATCAAATGTGTAAAACTACTGTAGGCTAATTGTATTTAATCTGTTCCACATTTGAAAAAGGAATTGATGCTCTGTACTAAACACTCTACAGCTTCAGCACAACAACGTTAAGCTGTAGATAAATGTCCAGCATTGATGCCCAACAGAGAGCTGTTTACAATGTTTGGCAGAAACCATTAGCATAGATAAAGACCTCTGTCACATACTGTATAATCTAAGAGATTATCCTGGTGTATTATTCTCATACTCCTTTGATTCATAAGTATAATATGTTGATTCATAAGCAGGGGTCATCACTATGGCAGCTTGGGATGTACGTTTTCATCAATATTTTCAAAAACCTCCTATAACTCCACTTGAGTTGTATTTGGGTAAAGTGTTGATAATAATATAATAATAATAATGTATAAAGTCACTATTGATGAGGCTGTTTTTTTCTTCTTCTTTTTTTCTTGAAAAGTTAATATTTCGGACATGGCTGGTTTCTGCCCGACAGCAGAGATATGTATTGTGATTTATGCTGATCTACAAGCTCACAATGCATTGCATCACAGCACGTCACAGCACACAGATGTGATATTTAAAACATTGTAGAAATTGTTCTAATTCTTTTTGGTTTCCTGTTGTGAAGAAAACCTGGAGAAAGGGAAGTACTTCACTGTATACTGGTAGATGACATTAAATGTGGCATGGTCCATGTGAGTCAAAACAGACGCGTACATGATGAGTGATTAGATAATGAAGGAACGACAGCGTTTAAAGGAATGCAGTGTCACAACTAGGTTGATGTAAGCGCTCCTATCTTTGATCAGAGATGAGAACACTTTTATGTTGGAGGTCAGACCCCCAGGCTGTGAATGGAGGGAATATTATTATTATTATTATTATTACCCTTATTACAATTAGCTGAGTGGTTAGTGAGCCCGCCTAGGGAGCCAGAGGCCCTAGTTGCCCCAGGTACGATTCCAGGCCAGGCCAGCAAATGTGTCGATGAAATGAAATTTGTCCCTGAGCAAGACTCTTAACCCCTAATTGCTCACAGGCCCTCATTGGAAACAAGACCGCAAGGACTTTCATGAACGGACCTGTTAAAGGAATTATCCTTATCCTTATCCTTATTATTATTATTATTATTATTATTATTATTATTTCTTCAGACCCCCCAGGCTGTGGATGGAGGGTTTCCATGGGTTATTGTTGTGGAGTGTTAGATTAGATTAGTTATCATCGTTATTATCAGACACTTTGAAACACTTTCTCTCGACTGACAAAAAGCTTTATTTAACACTTCTGCCCTCCTTTTCTTGGTAGCAAAAAGCAACATTAATCCATTGTCTTTCAAAAAGTTACAATGTTTTTCTCCTACAAAGAATTCAAGGCGTGTTATCTGCCTTAATTCCATGAAAATGTCAAAACACTGTTTTGACTTGTTTGGTCTGTTTATATATATATATATATATATATATATATATATATATATATATATATATATATATATATATATATATATATATATATATTATGGATATATATTTTGTTTTTAATTTATGTCTTCATGTTTGGGGTGATAATTGAATGTGTCTATTGAAATGTTGTATTTTATTGGCTGCTTTAAAAAGCTTTTCTGTACCTTATGTTTTTTTTAATGCTGAATACTGCTGCAGAAAAATCCAATAAATAAAGTAAAAAAAAAACAAAAAACACTGTTTTGACATTTTCATGGAATTAAGGCAGATATTAATACATTTTACTTCTAGCTGTCCAGTTGTCCTCACCCGGACGGCAACTTGCTCGCTTTATGGTTTAGTCACAATGGGGGAGATGTGAGGCGGCTATGCACAGATTTTCGGGTTTTCCAGTTGTCTATGCACGGAATGACACTCCGTGCAATGTTTACTAAATTCTTGGAGATCGGGTTGTCAGGACATGAGGACAGTACCAATACCACAAGTCTTGTGCAACATATTAATGTGTGTGTCATCCCCACACTTTACCAGTCACTAGAATCACTCAAACACTTTCTTAAGACATTAGATTATGAATATTTAGGACACGTTTTGCCACAGATACGTTTCTCCATGTATGCACATGTTGATGACCCCATAAGTATGTTAAATTGACTTTGATTCAAAAATATAATATGTTAAATTTACTTTGATTCATAAATACAAACAATGAGAATGATTTTAGATTACAACAGAATATTATTTTCAGCCTCTATGGATAAATCAGTTCTAGTTTTCATGGCTTAGTTTATAATTATCTCTCCTTTTAGCAATAACCTGCAATATCTTTACTGTAACTTTTCTTCCATATTTAATGTAAGTATTACCTGTGTTTCTATGGTTCAGTCTAAGGAGAAGGTCTTGTACTGTAACTGAACAGTGAACAGGTCTTCATAGATCTCACAGCTCAGGTCTCCTACCTGTCTATAAAAGACAACACATTCTCAGGTGAGATTTTGATTGGTTTAGAACCGTCAGGTGTGTCAGGTGCATTCAGGTAAACATGACGTGTGTGTGTGTGTGTGTGTGTGTGTGTGTGTGTGTGTGTGTGTGTGTGTGTGTGTGTGTGTGTGTGTGTGTGTGTGTGTGTGTGTGTGTGTGTGTGTGTGTGTGTGTGTGTGTGTGTGTGTGTGTTTGTGTTTGCGCCTCTCCTCTTCATCCTGGCATATTGCCAAGGCAGAACTGCCAGTCAAAGTGAAGACTGGCCAATCACAGCGCGGCCTCACCAGACATGCTTGCAGAGACTCTTGGGTAATGAAGTCAAAGACGTTGGCTGCCATGTTATTTGTGTCCAAAGTGGACACTGATGATACCCTAAACTACATAGTGCTGCTTTAAGTTGTGTAATCATATAGATGTGTGTTTTCTCTTCTCACATACAGTATCCTCATCATAAACCATGTACAGTATAAAATACAGTTGAACCACCAGTGTCATGTTGTTTGTTACAACATTGTCTCAGTGTTACTTTATATCATAGTGAAGCAGAGACTGGCTTGTGATGCTATCTACTGTGTAACCAGTTTAACCTGTTTTCACTAATGACTCACTGAGCTTCCAGTCACACAATGTGATTTATGCACAGAGGGGAAGTCCGCACATGGTTTAAGATCCCAGTACATTTTTAGCAGCGCTAGCCCTCTATACCTGGCTTTTGCGTCAACGTTCTGATTGGTCAGGCTCGCCAAGGTTCTGATTGGTCAGGTCTGTCAACGTTCTGATTGGTCAGGCTCGCCAAGGTTCTGATTGGTCAGGTCCGTCAACGTTCTGATTGGTCAGGCTCGCCAAGGTTCTGATTGGTCAGGTCCGTCAACGTTCTGATTGGTCAGGCTCGCCAAGGTTCTGATTGGTCAGGTCCGTCAACGTTCTGATTGGTCAGGCTCGCCAAGGTTCTGATTGGTCAGGTCCGTCAACGTTCTGATTGGTCAGGTCCGTCAACGTTCTGATTGGTCACTATTCATGACATCACTATGTTACTACTATTCATGACATCACTATGTCATGAATAGTAACTAACCTTGGCGAGCCTGACCAATCAGAACGTTGACGCAAAAGCCAGGTATAGAGGGCTAATATCCGCTCTATACCTAAAGGTATAGAGCGCGAAGTTTGTATATCTGCTACAAAAAGCTACGAAGATAGAAGCTGATAGAGTGGGTACCTAAAGTTTATTTTTTAGGTACCCACTCTATCAGCTATGACAGATCAGTTTTTGCCACTTACCTTGGAATGCATTTGGTGATTCGCTTCCAATGGCGCTATTTAGTGCCAGTGGAAGCCTTTTAATATTGTTTCTCTAGTAGAAACACATATCTATGACAAAATATATCAAAGGCGCCGCTACCTTCACACAGGTGTGATTTTTATTTTTAATTACAGTTAGGCCTAACTATAATAAAACAAATTATACTGGGAGCTTAAATGGTGGGCAGACTTCCCCTCTGTCCCTGATGTACGTATTGTTGTCCAGCACCTGATTCATTGTTGTAGGATGTGTGTGCTTACCCCTCGTTCCTATTTATGCACAGATACACATTCTGTCAGAGTGCTCAATAAACACTCAATAATCTCAATCTCAAAAAGATTTAGATTTGATCAGATTGTACTTGTATCGTCCCCTTGGGGAATGTTTCCTCTCTACTTTTACCATCCTCTGTGCAGAGTTTAGGACTAACTACTAGAGACACACGGCCGCCTACAAATTCAAGCCCACTATTGAGACAGCGCCCCCACTCGAGGTACGGGAGGACGATGTACTGCGGCCGTCAATGCAATCCCTATGAGAGGAATATGAGAGTTAGCCTACTTTTAAAATGATCCTACATGAACTGGAGACGATATAGTAGATGTGATATAGTATAGATATAGTGCAGGCGTGTGTGTGTGTGTGTGTGTGTGTGTGTGTGTGTGTGTGTGTGTGTGTGTGTGTGTGTGTGTGTGTGTGTGTGTGTGTGTGTGTGTGTGCGTGCGTGCGTGCGTGCGTGCGTGCGTGCGTGTGACTATGCATGTCTCGCAAAATCTGGCAACACTGGCTGAATCATTATTATGTTGGCTGGGAGGGCAGTCTCTTCAAAACCAAGGGAAATGTAAACTTAATACATACATGTACTGAGCACTTGTTTTTTTTTTGGTTTGTTTGTTTTTTCACCAAAAATGTAGTGGCCCCCCCGGTTGGGGGACCCTGGGCTGCAGCCCACCATAGCCCAATGGTAAGTACGGCCCTGGGTCCATGTCTATTAACGGTATACTGGCAGATGACATTAAATGCAGCATGGTCCATGTCTATTCTGTGTTTGGGAATTCACTAGTTGGGTGTTATGATCAGTACAGTGCTTCCATCACACATTACATGAGCAAAAGGAACAATTAGCTGCAAAGGTGACTGAGTGCATTTTATAGGTCGTATGATTATTATTATACAGATTGATGGCTTTTAAGAGGACAGGGTTACTTGAGGAGATCAAGTTAAACTAGTTTTATGTTTGTGAAGGAAGGTTGAATAGTTGTGGTTTCCATTAAGATGAACATGTATTGTCTGTAGATGAGAAATACCATGTGTAGGTGTGAAGTAAGGTGTGCCAAATGGAAAAATACACAAATAGACGCGTACGTGATGAGTGATTAGATAATGAAGGGACGACAGCGTTTAAAGGAATGCAGTGTCACAACTAGGTTGATGTAAGCGCTCCTATCTTTGATCAGAGATGAGAACACTTTATGTTGGAGGTCAGACCCCCAGGCTGTAAATGGAGGGTTTCCATGGGTTATTGTTGTGGAGTGTTATTAGTTATCATTATCATTGTTATTATCAGACACTTTGAAACAATTTCTCTCGACTGACAAAAAACATCTTTACGTGTCCACTTGTTTTTCTCCTTTGCCTCGGTAGCAAAAAGCTCCTTGTCAACAGATGACATGCCTTCTGTTTTTTTTACTCTTTCCTGCACCCTTTTCACTGTGGTCACTGGCCAACACAGTCTCACCCCGAAGAAGGCACATGTTGCCTTTTTGCCAGAACCCCAGGAAGGCAGTATGTGTCGTCCAAGTCCGCCCCCGACGATAATATGCGCCTTCCAGGGTCACTCATAGACATTCATAGAATTCCTCAAAAGGCAGCATGCGCCTTCTTAGTCGTTCCATTGATAATACATTGGACTGACACACAACGTGAGCTAAGAGACTTGGTTGAAATGCACCAGAGCACACACCACCCACAAAAACCTGACAACAATATTCTGAGCATTTCTATATTATTTTGGTAATTTTTCGATGAGTATTTGTTGAGAACGGGACATTTCTTTGACTTTTCCAAGCCCCTGACGTCATTACAGATTACTTCCGCATTCCGTCACGGGCGTCATGGCTGAACTTCAGCCTTTTTTTGCGTTATATCCATTACACTCGGTACATCTACATTAACGTTCAAATCTCAAATATAAAGTGCTCACTTAATGGCCACGGATGTTAAAATTCTGTACGGGTCCTTAAACATACATGTATCTTTTGTATTGTTCAATAAAAAAGCATTTAAATCCGATTGGTGGCCATTTTCTTCATGCTTTTACTACCTGACCCTACTGGTTGGAAGGTGTATTGCACTCTGATACTTTATAACTCTGTGAGAAAATGGCAGCCAATCGGATTAAAATGCTTTTTATTTAACAACACGGAATATACGGGTATTTTTGAGGGACCGTACATAATTTGAACGTCCGTGGCCATAGGTTAAGCACTTCATAGTTGAAATCAAAACGTTTGTGTAGATGTACGGGCCGTAAATGGAAAAAGTGCAAACATCAGGTTGAAGTTTCGTCATGACTGTCATGATATGATGTTTCAGGGCTACTTATCTATCTATCTATCTATCTATCTATCTATCTATCTATCTATCTATCTATCTATCTATCAATAATTATCATTATTATTATTATTATTATTATTATTATTATTATTATTATTATTATTATTATTATTATTATAATAACTAGCAATAATGAATTGTGCTTTAGCATTTCAAATGTTTAACACTGGGGTTCACAATCACCTTTTTGAATGTTGTTGATGCTGTTAATATATCCCGAATATTAATAAGAGTAAGGGTAATAATAATAATAATAATAATAATAATAATAATAATAAGGGTAATAATAATAATAATAATAATAATAATAATGATAATGATCAATAAATAATTGTGCTTTAAGATAATTTAAAATGTTAAATGCAGTTGTTTTTTTTTTGATGATCAGGCCTGCACAACCTTGAAATAGCCTACTTGCCATACATATTAAACGTATTTCTAATTAAAATATATATTATCTAACTCTTAACCGCTAATTCCTGGTGCATACTAGACTACGCCCACTACATCCGGTCTAGTGGATACGTTTCCGTATCCGCTAGACTAGACCGGATATTTACCACTTCTGCACAGTGCAGTGCACACAGCTGTTGTTACTTCGTCTCAGGGTAAGTGTCCGTTCATTGCATTTATAAGATATACATCGTTAAATATACACCACAAAATGATAGGCCATGGCGTCATTGTTCACATGTTAGTATGTAGCAAGTTGTTTGATCTGGACAAGTAAAAGACTATA
The DNA here is from genome assembly GCF_963454915.1 of Gymnoscopelus microlampas. Taxonomy (NCBI): domain Eukaryota; kingdom Metazoa; phylum Chordata; class Actinopteri; order Myctophiformes; family Myctophidae; genus Gymnoscopelus; species Gymnoscopelus microlampas. Next base: position 3,137,455 of record NC_139956.1, read on the forward strand.
AGTTTAGGCTGCTTGTTTTGGTCGGACATTGCTAAGCTAGCCAACTAAAGCCAAAACAACGCGCCGCACTACGATGCACCAGTAAATCCCGTACTTCTCCTGTACAAATGCAACATATACGGTGCTTACCCGGTTGCCCCACATGTTAACTAGCAGTCCGGAGTCTTTGTGCAATGTATTAGTGCATATTTCTCAATAAAGAAGTGTTTTAATCCCGTCTGTGGCCGAACGCCATTCCCCCCCTCGTTTATTCCCTTTTGCATTGAGTGTAATTCCGACTTTGACCTGATGCGCCCCGTCACTACCGCCATTGGGAACTTCAACAGAATCGTCCACAGACGGGATTAAAACACTTCTTTATTGATACTTACGGTCTAATACATTGCACAGAGACTCCGGACGGCTTATTAACATTTAGGGCGACCGGGTAAGCAACTTATATATGTATATATACATGTGTTTTGTACATAGATGTACGGGCTTTACTGGTGAATGTCAGCATTGAAAGTGAGCTATGTTCAGGGGTTAGGGCAGGGGTCTTCAACCTTTTCATGCCAAGGACCCCCTTAACTGAGAGAGAGATGAAGCAGGGACCCCCTAACTGAGAGAGCTATGAAGCAGGGACCCCCACTATATATTACATACAGTTGTGTTGCAGATGAAAGCTATTCATAGATGTTTGATTCATGTTAATGTGTATTTTCAGACATTTAACCACTTAAACCGCAAATACCTGTACTTGGTCTGCTCTTTTTTTCCCTCTTTGCCAAAAATAGCAGATCTACAAGCTCACAACGCCTCGCAGCGCGAGGCGTTGTGAGCTTGTAGATCTGCTATTTTTGGCTAAAGTTAGAATAGGGACGCTAGGGTTCAAGTGGTTAATGTAAAAACAACTGATCCTATCACACAGAGATTTGGCGGACCCCCTGTATTAAATCTGAGGACCCCCTAGGGGTCCCGGACCCCCTGTTGAAGACCCCTGTTGTAGGGGGCTCATAAAGACCTCTCATTGATCCTGCCTGGGTCCCATTGGTGGGGGGAGGTGGGGTGCTGATAAATGGTTACTCTCTCCTGATCTTCTGTTTCTCTCTTTGAAGATTTTAATATTCAGAGGTTTGAGGACCTTCTATGGCAGTGGTTCTCAACCTGTGGCTCCCCACATTATTTTGGGGGAGTCCCCAGATGACAGTGAAGTGACAATTAAGGACTTTTAAAAAGTCAACAATTATTAAAATAGTCGATCTACAAGTTCACAACGCATCGTAACGCGGGGCGTTGTGAGCTTGTAGATCTGCTATTTTCATAATATTTATCTGTGGAACCGAGTCAAACAAAATGTATTTAAGGTCTGTAAGTTCTCACTGCTAAATATGTTATGTGTGTCCCATTAATCTTCCTTAACCTTAAATACTGTTTGTTTGTTATTCTATTTATAGTGGCTCATAGGAATAGACGGAGAGACGGGTGACAGCCGGAATGTAGACGGCATCCGGGAGCAGTATGGGTTGGCGCCCCAGCCTGTGTCTTCCGTGAGGAAGAAGCCCAACAAATCCACGGTGAGGCCTTTAAGGAGGGCCATTCAAGCAAGCCGCAGTACCACCACGGGCCAAGAAACCATCACACCAGAATGAAATGTTTGGAGTGGGGGTGTCTGGTGCAACGCTCAGGTCCTGGACCTGGTGAGACGCACCAGGAGGAGGAGCCCGGCCAGGATGCCATCCACAGAACCTAGCCCCTCCACGTGCAGAGCCTCTCTTCTCCCCCAGTCCCGGCAGAGTGGTTCCGGACAAGTGGATTGAGTGCCCTGCGATACTGTAACACTTTTTTTTTTACAGACAGTTTCCCATATATTGGATTACCTCCGTTCGTGTGGATTATTTATACCCCTATTCGTTGATATACATTGTGGATTAGACCTTTAGTCGGCCATATGCATGCACTGGACAATGGACTATACCTTCCAACATGTGGACTTGCACCTTATGTCTAACCTCATGTACATACCTGCTGTCATTTTATGCTATGTGAAGATAACATTGATTCATCTCATGTCTATAATGCGTTCAATAGTGGTTATAAATACCGTAGGACCACTATTGACAGTGGCTTGACCTTTAACGACAACACACAGGCCATCTTCGCAAAGTGCCAGTAGCGGACCTACATCCTACGGAGGCTGAGACGCATGGATATTGCCCCTCCCATCCTTCACAGCTTTTACACCTGCCACATACAAAGCCTCCTTACGTTCTCTTTCCTGGCTTGGTACGGGGGGCTCTCACAGACCAACAAGGCTAAGCTGCGGAGGGTGACCACCTTGGGGTCTAAGCTCTGTGGGGTTTTGTGATCTGCCCGTCAGCATCTCTGTGACCAGAGGACAGTGACGAAAGCAGGGAAGATCGCGAGAGAAGCAACTCATAACCTCAGCACCTCCTTTCAGGTCCTGCCCTCAAGTAGGAGATATGGTGCCTCTATTCAGGAAGGCAAAGGGCAGTGCCAGTTTCATCCCCTCTGCCATTGGGCTCCTTAATAAACACAAACCCCCTAACACCTGATCCACCTCACCTGGTCGAACTGGACTAGCTTGCTAGCCCCCCCCACGCACACACACAGGGCACCTGGATGGACTCTGTGCTAATCATTCCATGGACTTGCATACATGCACGCACACACACACACGTGAAGTCATACACAAACACATTCTGCGTGCTCCACAAGTGTGGAGAGGACATTGCTTTCTTTTAAATTTTAGAATTTTATCTTTTATAGAATTGAAGTACTTTGCTAGGTGTTTTAATTGTGGTGTATATTTATGTATTGTCTTGTCTTGAATGTATGCATTGATCTGAGCAAAACAAATTTCCCTTGTGGATAATGAAGACATCTAATCTAATCTAATCATTATTAGCATACTTATAATGCCATATGATCTTCTTTATAATCCTGTATAATTATAGTCATAAGAACTAATAAATACTCATAATGCTTTATAACAATAAGCATGTCACATTATACAGCATTCTATAAGGACGAAATAAGTATAAGCACTCCTAATGTAATCAGGACACATTAGTCATATGGTCAAGTATCGTGATACTTTATAATTACTGGTCACTCACTGACTTTTTTTTCCTTTGGCCAGGATCATAGCCTTACTATAGTTCATTGTGTATTCTTAGATACAGATGCATTGTGTAGTCATAATACTATGGAGACTTCTTCTGCATGCACATCGGCTAATTTTGCAATGTTTTAGTTAAAAGAGAAATTTAAAAGAAAATCTATGTCCATCACAATATTTGGTCCAATGTGTTATGTATGCATGTATGTTTATCTATCTAAACTGTTTGTTCACAAATGACAAGTACTGTATGTTATTTAGATTGCATCTGGTTTGGCATGTTTACCTGTATCTTGCACTAAATTGTTTTCTTTGTACGATTAACTTTGTCCTGCAATTTGGTGAAATAAAAAAATCTGCTTTTTGAATTTGATTGGATTGATTGAATAACAATGCCCTTATTAAAACATTAGATTACAGTCATTTAGCAGACACTTTTATCCAAAGCGACTTACTGCAAAACCATACTGCATTTAAGTCTTAGACCTATATGTGAAGTTCTAAGATTTGCTCTAGAGACAGATACACCTCATTACAAATAGGGTTAATTCAACATAGTATATTGTAGTACTGTTTGTTTGGACAATACCCCAGTATTTAGACTACAGCATGCAAGAGAAATCCTAATGAGTGAGGTCTTTGATGACACTGTTATTCATCAACCGTGCTACAAGGCAGAGTGTTTCTCAGTGCTATATGTGATTGATTGATTGAATACTTTAATAACAGTTTGCAAAAAAAAAGGCACAGTGGCACAAATGTATACAACATAATGCCAAATGGACAACCCAAATAAGCCCTCAGGGCTTGTTTCCATTAAGATCGTGTACATTCAATTCATAGATACAGTACATACATATAAAGACAAACAATGATATACAGTAATATGCAAAAATATCATATATACGAGTAGTAATAAGACAGAAAGATATGTACTGTAAACAGTTTGGGGTTTCCGGTGATGAGCTTAGACTTTTTTACAGGGGCCAGTTACAATTTGCAGTCTTTTGGAAGAGGGTAAGTCCTCCACTTTGCTCATCCCATCGGTAGGTATGTAGGTACATAAAGGGCATGACCTTTACACCATGTAATAATAATAATAATAGTACTAATAAAGACAATTAAGAGAACCGTATGTCGGTGTGTGAGGAAAGTTATATGGCCGCGTTCGGGCTGAGGAGCTGATCACGAATCCATTGTCCGATCGTGTTTTCGCCCCCTAGTGGCCGAGATAATAGTGAAAAACTGTTCAAAAAGAGTAAAAACAAAATCGGAAACCAGTTTACGCATCAGCGTGCCGCCCCGAACGCGCTCATATAACTCTCCTCCTACACGGCCTTACCGTTCTCCTTAATTGGCTGGGGTCTAATCTCAACTTATTTCGCGCTATAACACGATATATCTCCATAACGATAGGTTCTTAGAATCCACCTTTTGGATATATTGTACAGCTCGCCGAGACGCACGCGTGGATCTCTTGTTTGTCCCGCTACGACACTTCTAACGTTTGCTTCTGACACTGTTGGAAGGTACATAGAGGCGTAAAACGTTGACCCATATTGACAGGCAAAGTCAGAAAAAAAAAAATTGTCGTAGAGGGACAAACAACATATCCACACGTGCGTCTCGGTGAGCTGAACAACATATCCAAACATTGGACTCTAAGTCCTTATTGTATTCGAGATATTAAGCAAGAAAAGCTAACCAATTAGCTATCAATTAAGAGAACCGTAAGGCCGTGTAGGAGGAGAGTTATACGAGCGCGTTTGGGGCGGCACGCTGATGCGTAAACTGGTTTCCGATTTTGTTTTTACTCTTTTTGAACAGTTTTTCACTATTATCTCGGCCACTAGGGGGCGAAAACACGATCGGACAATGGATTCGTGATCAGCTCCTCAGCCCGAACGCGGCCATATAACTTTCCTCACACACCGACATACGGTTCTCTTAATTGTCTTTATTAGTACTATTATTATTATAATTACATGGTGTAAAGGTCATGCCCTTTATGTACCTACATACCTACCGATGGGATGAGCAAAGTGGAGGACTTACCCTCTTCCAAAAGACTGCAAATTGTAACTGGCCCCTGTAAAAAGTCTAAGCTCATCACCGGAAACCCCAAACTGTTTACAGTACATATCTTTCTGTCTTATTACTACTCGTATATATGATATTTTTGCATATTACTGTATATCATTGTTTGTCTTTATATGTATGTACTGTATCTATGAATTGAATGTACACGATCTTAATGGAAACAAGCCCTGAGGGCTTATTTGGGTTGTCCATTTGGCATTATGTTGTATACATTTGTGCCACTGTGCCTTTTGCAAACTGTTAATAAAGTATTCAATCAATCAATCACATATAGCACTGAGAAACACTCTGCCTTGTAGCACGGTTGATGAATAACAGTGTCATCAAAGACCTCACTCATTAGGATTTCTCTTGCATGCTGTAGTCTAAATACTGGGGTATTGTCCAAACAAACAGTACTACAATATACTATGTTGAATTAACCCTATTTGTAATGAGGTGTATCTGTCTCTAGAGCAAATCTTAGAACTTCACATATAGGTCTAAGACTTTACTGCAGTATGGTTTTGCAGTAAGTCGCTTTGGATAAAAGTGTCTGCTAAATGACTGTAATGTAATGTTTAATAAGGGCATTGTTATTCAAATCACTCCAATCAAATTCAAAAAGTAGTATTTTTATTTCACCAAATTGCAGGACAAAGTTAATCGTTCAAAAGATACAGGTAAACTGCCAAACCAGATGCAATCTAAATAAAATACGTGTCATTTGTGAACAAACAGTTTAGATAAACATACATGCATACATAACACATTGGACTAAATATTGTGATGGACATTTTATTTCTCTTTTAACTAAAACATTGCAAAAATAGCCGATGTGCATGCCGAAGAAGTCTCCATAGTATAATAATCACTCAGCATCTGTATCTAAGAATACACAATGAACTATAGTAAGCCTATGATGACGATCGTGGTCAAAGGAAAAAAAGTCAGGGAGTGACCAGTAATTATAAAGTATCATGATACTTGACCATATGACTACTGTGTTCTGATTACACTAGGAGTGCTTATACTTATTTATAATGTAATTATAATTATAGTGCTACAAGCATATAACATTGCATTTATACTTGACCGTATAAGTCCTTATAGAATGCTGTATAATGTGACATGCTTATTGTTATAAAGCATTATGAGTATGTATTAGTTCTTATGACTATAATTATACAGGATTATAAAGAAAATCATATGGCATTATAAGTATGCTAATAATGATTAGATTAGATTAGATTAAATGTCTTCATTATCCACAAGGGAAAATTGTTTTGCTCAGATCAATGCATACATTCAAGACAAGACAATACATACATATACACCACAATTAAAAACACCTAGCAAAGTACTTCAATTCTATAAAAGATACAATTCTAAATTTAAAAGAAAGCAATGTCCTCTCCACACTTGTGGAGCACGCAGAATGTGTTTGTGTATGACTTCACGTGTGCGTGCATGTATGCAAGTCCATGGAATGGACTTGCATACATGCACGTGTGTGTGCGTGGGGGGGGCTAGCAAGCTAGTCCAGTTCGACCAGGTGAGGTGGATCAGGTGTTAGGGGGTTTGTGTTTATTAAGGAGCCCAACGGCAGAGGGGATGAAACTGGCACTGCCCTTGGGTCTCTCGCGATCTTCCCTGCTTTCGTCACTGTCCTCTGGTCACAGAGATGCTGACGGGCAGATCACAGCACCCCACAGAGCTTAGAGGTGGTCACCCTCCGCAGCTTAGCCTTGTTGGTCTGTGAGAGCCCCCCGTACCAAGCCAGGAAAGAGAAGGTAAGGAGGCCTTCTACATGGCAGATGTAAAAGCTGTGAAGGATGGGAGGGGAAATATACATGCGTCTCAGCCTCCGTAGCAGGTAGGTCCGCTGCTGGCACTTTGCGAAGATGGCCTGTGTGTTGTCGTTAAAGGTCAAGCCACTGTCAATAGTGGTCCCAAGGTATTACTAACCACTATTGAACGCATTATAGACATGAGATGAATCAATCTTATCTTCACATAGAATAAAATGGCAGCAGGTATGTACATGAGGTTAGACATAAGGTGCAGGTCCACATGTTGGAAGGTATAGTCCATTGACCAGTGCATGCATATGGCCGACTAAAGTTCAAATCCACAATGTATATCAACGAATAGGGGTATAAATAATCCACACGAACGGAGGTAATCCAATATATGGGAAACTGTCTGTAAAAAAAAAGTGTTACAGTATCGCAGGGCACTCAATCCACTTGTCCGGAACCACTCTGCCGGGACTGGGGGAGAAGAGAGGCTCTGCACGTGGAGGGGCTAGGTTCTGTGGATGGCATCCTGGCCGGGCTCCTCCTCCTGGTGCGTCTCACCAGGTCCAGGACCTGAGCGTTGCACCAGACACCCCCACTCCAAACATTTCATTCTGGTGTGATGGTTTCTTGGCCCGTGGTGGTACTGCGGCTTGCTTGAATGGCCCTCCTTAAAGGCCTCACCGTGGATTTGTTGGGCTTCTTCCTCACGGAAGACACAGGCTGGGGCGCCAACCCATACTGCTCCCGGATGCCGTCTACATTCCGGCTGTCACCCGTCTCTCCGTCTATTCCTATGAGCCACTATAAATAGAATAACAAACAAACAGTATTTAAGGTTAAGGAAGATTAATGGGACACACATAACATATTTAGCAGTGAGAACTTACAGACCTTAAATACATTTTGTTTGACTCGGTTCCACAGATAAATATTATGAAAATAGCAGATCTACAAGCTCACAACGCCCCGCGTTACGATGCGTTGTGAACTTGTAGATCGACTATTTTAATAATTGTTGACTTTTTAAAAGTCCTTAATTGTCACTTCACTGTCATCTGGGGACTCCCCCAAAATAATGTGGGGAGCCACAGGTTGAGAACCACTGCCATAGAAGGTCCTCAAACCTCTGAATATTAAAATCTTCAAAGAGAGAAACAGAAGATCAGGAGAGAGTAACCATTTATCAGCACCCCACCTCCCCCCACCAATGGGACCCAGGCAGGATCAATGAGAGGTCTTTATGAGCCCCCTACAACAGGGGTCTTCAACAGGGGGTCCGGGACCCCTAGGGGGTCCTCAGATTTAATACAGGGGGTCCGCCAAATCTCTGTGTGATAGGATCAGTTGTTTTTACATTAACCACTTGAACCCTAGCGTCCCTATTCTAACTTTAGCCAAAAATAGCAGATCTACAAGCTCACAACGCCTCGCGCTGCGAGGCGTTGTGAGCTTGTAGATCTGCTATTTTTGGCAAAGAGGGAAAAAAAGAGCAGACCAAGTACAGGTATTTGCGGTTTAAGTGGTTAAATGTCTGAAAATACACATTAACATGAATCAAACATCTATGAATAGCTTTCATCTGCAACACAACTGTATGTAATATATAGTGGGGGTCCCTGCTTCATAGCTCTCTCAGTTAGGGGGTCCCTGCTTCATCTCTCTCTCAGTTAAGGGGGTCCTTGGCATGAAAAGGTTGAAGACCCCTGCCCTAACCCCTGAACATAGCTCACTTTCAATGCTGACATTCACCAGTAAAGCCCGTACATCTATGTACAAAACACATGTATATATACATATATAAGTTGCTTACCCGGTCGCCCTAAATGTTAATAAGCCGTCCGGAGTCTCTGTGCAATGTATTAGACCGTAAGTATCAATAAAGAAGTGTTTTAATCCCGTCTGTGGACGATTCTGTTGAAGTTCCCAATGGCGGTAGTGACGGGGCGCATCAGGTCAAAGTCGGAATTACACTCAATGCAAAAGGGAATAAACGAGGGGGGGAATGGCGTTCGGCCACAGACGGGATTAAAACACTTCTTTATTGAGAAATATGCACTAATACATTGCACAAAGACTCCGGACTGCTAGTTAACATGTGGGGCAACCGGGTAAGCACCGTATATGTTGCATTTGTACAGGAGAAGTACGGGATTTACTGGTGCATCGTAGTGCGGCGCGTTGTTTTGGCTTTAGTTGGCTAGCTTAGCAATGTCCGACCAAAACAAGCAGCCTAAACTTATAGTCTTTTACTTGTCCAGATCAAACAACTTGCTACATACTAACATGTGAACAATGACGCCATGGCCTATCATTTTGTGGTGTATATTTAACGATGTATATCTTATAAATGCAATGAACGGACACTTACCCTGAGACGAAGTAACAACAGCTGTGTGCACTGCACTGTGCAGAAGTGGTAAATATCCGGTCTAGTCTAGCGGATACGGAAACGTATCCACTAGACCGGATGTAGTGGGCGTAGTCTAGTATGCACCAGGAATTAGCGGTTAAGAGTTAGATAATATATATTTTAATTAGAAATACGTTTAATATGTATGGCAAGTAGGCTATTTCAAGGTTGTGCAGGCCTGATCATCAAAAAAACAACAACTGCATTTAACATTTTAAATTATCTTAAAGCACAATTATTTATTGATCATTATCATTATTATTATTATTATTATTATTATTATTACCCTTATTATTATTATTATTATTATTATTATTATTATTATTATTACCCTTACTCTTATTAATATTCGGGATATATTAACAGCATCAACAACATTCAAAAAGGTGATTGTGAACCCCAGTGTTAAACATTTGAAATGCTAAAGCACAATTCATTATTGCTAGTTATTATAATAATAATAATAATAATAATAATAATAATAATAATAATAATAATAATGATAATTATTGATAGATAGATAGATAGATAGATAGATAGATAGATAGATAGATAGATAAGTAGCCCTGAAACATCATATCATGACAGTCATGACGAAACTTCAACCTGATGTTTGCACTTTTTCCATTTACGGCCCGTACATCTACACAAACGTTTTGATTTCAACTATGAAGTGCTTAACCTATGGCCACGGACGTTCAAATTATGTACGGTCCCTCAAAAATACCCGTATATTCCGTGTTGTTAAATAAAAAGCATTTTAATCCGATTGGCTGCCATTTTCTCACAGAGTTATAAAGTATCAGAGTGCAATACACCTTCCAACCAGTAGGGTCAGGTAGTAAAAGCATGAAGAAAATGGCCACCAATCGGATTTAAATGCTTTTTTATTGAACAATACAAAAGATACATGTATGTTTAAGGACCCGTACAGAATTTTAACATCCGTGGCCATTAAGTGAGCACTTTATATTTGAGATTTGAACGTTAATGTAGATGTACCGAGCGTAATGGATATAACGCAAAAAAAGGCTGAAGTTCAGCCATGACGCCCGTGACGGAATGCGGAAGTAATCTGTAATGACGTCAGGGGCTTGGAAAAGTCAAAGAAATGTCCCGTTCTCAACAAATACTCATCGAAAAATTACCAAAATAATATAGAAATGCTCAGAATATTGTTGTCAGGTTTTTGTGGGTGGTGTGTGCTCTGGTGCATTTCAACCAAGTCTCTTAGCTCACGTTGTGTGTCAGTCCAATGTATTATCAATGGAACGACTAAGAAGGCGCATGCTGCCTTTTGAGGAATTCTATGAATGTCTATGAGTGACCCTGGAAGGCGCATATTATCGTCGGGGGCGGACTTGGACGACACATACTGCCTTCCTGGGGTTCTGGCAAAAAGGCAACATGTGCCTTCTTCGGGGTGAGACTGTGTTGCACTGGCATACTGTTGATGTTAAAGGAGACATCCGGGTATTTTAAGTGTTGTCTTTGATGTGTCGCAAAGCACTCACCACGATAGGAAAGCCCATTGAGTTATTCCCAGATTGTCCCCTTCGTCCCGTCTAACGACCCCCGCCGTTGGCATAATGGGAGCCCGTGGAAAGCAGAAATTCGCCTATTTTAACAAATGCAAAGTCAGTTTTTTTTCTCCTAGTACTCATTGTGGAGTCTCATGATACCCTAACAGGCGCTGAAAGTCCCGACGAGCTAACCGCTAATAACAGAACGAGCTAACGCTGGCTGCTAGTTTCTCTCCCAACCTGGCAACTCGGTGTTGCCAGGCAGAGAAACAAGCAGCCAACGTTAGCTCATTCTGCATTAGCGGTTAGGTCGTCGGGACTTTCAGCGCCTGCTACTGCGTCCAGCGCCTGCCCACACTTAAAATGCCCGGATGTCTCCTTTAATTGTTTCTTTGTCTGACCACATTTCATACACTCCATTAATCCATTGTCTTTCAAAAAAGTTTAAGTGTTTTTCTCCTACAAGGAATTCAAAGCGTGTTTTGACATTTTCATGGAATTAAGACAGATATTAAATATCCAGGCTAGAAGTGTGTTAAACTCTTTGAACCTCGCAGCATCATTAGGTAAGTTCATCTACAACAACCAAACACAAAGTGCCGAGAGACAAATCAAGCACATAACATGCGAGCGAGCGACATAATGTCAGCCTGAACATTGCAAAATTCTGTCTGTCTGTCTGTCTGTCTGTCTGTCGGTCGGACGGTCGGACAAATTGCTACAACAGTCATTTTGGGGCATAAACTAGAAGCTGAAGGATAAGTTAAGTCTTATAATGATGTACCCTGCATGTTCATATCATGTATACTTTACTTTAGACAATTTTTCAAATATATATATATATATATATATATATATATATATATATATATATATATATATATATATATATATATATATATATATATATATATATATTATATTTTTGTAAATAATAGCCAATTTTACATCGAAGTGCCCAGATGTCCCTAGTGCCCGTAGGACTACGCTACTGTATTTTAACATCAGTCATAATGTAACCTCGGTCCCAGCCTCACTCATCTGCGAAAAGAAGAGCTGGTCACGACCTAAAGCAGCGAGTGTCTAGGAAGTCCTGAGTGGACATAGTTCCGTTTCCCCCGGAAACGATATTTTTTGACCAATCACAACACTCGTTTCATTCACGGAGAATGTTAACAGATTTGTAAAGCATCAACGTCATTTCCTTGGGCGGTACTTCCGCAAAATTCAACCATTTCCGGTTGTCAACTTCCTAGACAACCAACATCGCAGGTCTTGCCCAGGGTGGTCATAATGGGGGTAGCCTACTTGGAGAAGCAAATATTTTCTGAGGTGTTACTCAGTGTAAAAAGGTTGAGAACCACTTATTGTTTTCCAGAGTTGGGTCGACTACTTGTATGATTCGTCACATCACAGTTTGGAAACCAATCCTGGGCCATTTTTAAGACGTGTGTTTGGTGGGGATCTTTTATGTTTAATAGCCTTAGTGTACAATTGGCTTTACACAGAAACATCCGGTAAAAATGATTTTACTTTTACTCATAAAGTACATTTCAGAGCCTGTACTTTTTTTTTACTTTTATTCAAGTAATTATTTGAATGAGTACTTCTACTTTTACCAAAGTAGTTTTTTACACAAGTAATTGTACTTCTACTCAAGTACCAGAATATCAGTACTTTTCCAATTTCTGATATTAACACATTTTAATTATAGCTGTCGTCCTCACCTGATCCAATCAAGGACAGGACAGGTACCACAATACCACAAGTCTTGTGCAACATATTAATGTGCGTGTCATCCCCACACTTTACCAGTTACTAGAATCACTCAAACACATTCTTAATATATTAGATTATTTTTCTCTTTTACAAAATATGAAATGTGCAACGGACATGGACACGTTTTGCCACAGATTCTCCATGTACAATATGTACATGTTGATGACATGTTGAATTGACTTTGATTCATAAGTATAATATGTTGAATTTACTTTGATTAATACATATATGTGTTCAATTTCTTAGTGGAATCAAACAATGAGAATGATTGTAGAATCTTACAACAGAAGTTGTGAGACAGCATATTATTTTCAGCCTCTATGGATAAATCAGTATAGTTTTCATGTCATAGTGTATTATTCTCACTCTCCTTCTTTTAACAATAACCTGCATTATCTTTACTGTAACCCTACAGTCTGTCTACTGTCTACACACAAACAACACAAACAACACTTCCTCCTGTGTTCACTTCACTGTGATTTTAAAGTTCTGTTTGAACACAACATTACAGTATCATAATAATAACTCTAATTATGCATTCAAGGAGTTTCCTATTTCATTACTTTTTATATTCTCTAATAAGTAGTCTAGTCACCCATCACTCACTCAATATAAACAACATGCAGCCCAAGTTAAATATAAATATAAACCCTGTTGTGCTTTTCTTCCATGTTTAATGTAAGTCTTACCTGTGTTTCTATAGACCCCTTAACAGACGACGTCACACTGATAAGAACCAGTATGCGTGCAACCAGTATGCTCTTAATGAAACCCATTCTATCAGGTCTCGCTAGGACGCGCCTCACTAGCCAACACACAAGAGGGGGTTGGGGGTGTACTGAAACCAGCGCACCCCGAAACAACAGGTTGAGAATTGATTGCGTGAAACAATCACCTGTGCGTCCAGTCTCAATGTTGGTAAACAAATAATTGGTCTATGGTTCAGTCTGAGGCCTTGGCTACACGTACATGGATCTTTTACTAAACGGATATTTTAGTCCTCCGTTTTTAAAAAGAATCCCTGGCCACATGACAAAGATAAACAAAAATCCCTGTCCACACGTAGACGCAGAAACGCATCGATCAGCTGCAAGTTTCAATTTTATATCAGATTTTATATTTACATTTATTTTATAATTATATATATGAGGGGCCGAATACAAATACATTTGTAATCACATGTTAAGGCCCAATACTGCAATAGCTGCATTATTTTAATAGCATACGTGAACATAAACGAAAACAACATTATTAGGGCGCAGCTGCAGCGCAAACAGTAGCCATGGTTCACATGACGCTGTCGAGTCTCTGGTTTATAGTGCTGTTCGTTTTTTTTTACATTGCCAACTCACATGTACATAAACGTTCAGATTTCAAATATAAAGTGCTTACCCCTGAGCCACGGATGGTACAAGGCAATCCGGACCGTGATAAGTACCCTTATCTCCCGTATTGTTCAATAAAAAGCATTTTAATCCCATCGCCGGCCATTTTCTTTTTCTTTTATTTTTTTTGGGTACTGTATCAGAGTGCAATACACCTCCCAACCATTGGTGTCGCATGTAGCCCCCACAGTCAAATTAGCCAGAACCGGCGTGCAACAGACCTGCCAATCGGGCTCAGCCCTATTGGCATGACTGGTAACACGTCGGACTGGCGAGTGGGAGCCTCGGGTTCAATCCCAGCTCACTGCGTTCCACTACAATCTGGCGTAGTCGGCAGGACGAGGAGCGTAATATCCTCGCGTGAGGGACATGAGGGACGTCGCGTACGGTGGTCCACGGCGTGAAGTGTGAAGCGCGAGGACGCGCTCCAAAGATCGGGGGGGTGATTGTAGCCCCCACAGTCAAATTAGCCAGAACCAGCGTGCAACAGACCTGCCAATCGGGCTCAGCCCTATTGGCATGACTGGTAACACGTCGGACTGGCGAGTGGGAGCCTCGGGTCCAATCCCAGCTCACTGCGTTCCACTACAATCTGGCGTAGTCGGCAGGACGAGGAGCGTAATATCCTCGCGTGAGGGACATGAGGGACGTCGCGTACGGTGGTCCACGGCGTGAAGTGTGAAGCGCGAGGACGCGCTCCAAAGATCGGGGGGGTGATTGTAGCCCCCACAGTCAAATTAGCCAGAACCGGCGTGCAACAGACCTGCCAATCGGGCTCAGCCCTATTGGCATGACTGGTAACACGTCGGACTGGCGAGTGGGAGCCTCGGGTTCAATCCCAGCTCACTGCGTTCCACTACACATGGTTGAAAGCATCGGACAACATTTGGAGAAAATGGCCGGCGATCGGATTAAAATGCATTTTATTGAACAATACGGGAGATACGGGTACTTATCGTGGTCCGGATCGCCTTGTAACGTCCGTGGCTCGGGGGTAAGCACTTTATATTTGAAATCTGAACGCTTATGTACATGTGAGAGTTGGCAATGTAAAAACATCGAACACCACTATAAAGCAGGGACTCTCTGCACCATCATGTTTCAGGGCTGAGTTTTACTTCATCGATTCATTCCATGGGCGGTTGTCCCAAAACTCCCCGCCCCACGCACCTTTTGAGCGGGCCACCCGCGGCCGCTCCATGGTCGCTGGATTTTGACCCGGGGCGATTGTGTTTTAGGACGACAGACCCCACATTCAATCTGTGTGCGCGCCGTGTGTTCTACTTGGCGCAGAGAAAGACGGTTTTCGTCACACAGTGAATGAGCTACTTTTCCCACCACTGTCTTATTATTAATTATGACATTATTTTGCCATAAATGAGCGTGCCTTGTTTCATAGACTGTTAAGTGTTGCTCTCTCTCTCTCTCTTCATTTATTATTATAATGACCATGAGCGGTCCGGTGTTTATGTATTATTATATTATTTATTATTATAATGACCATGTGCGAATGCGCGATGACGTCATCGTTTCTCAAAATCTCCGGATTACATGTCCACACAGATCCACTGAAACGCATGTTTTGGAAAACCTTCACTTATTTATCCGTTTACAAAAATATCCGTTTTAGCGGCCAAAAACACCGTTTGCGTGTGGCTGAAAGGCCCAAACGCACACAAAAATGTCCGTTTACAAAAAGATCCATGTACGTGTAGCCAAGGCCTGAGGAGAAGGTCTTGTACTGTAACTGAACAGTGAACAGGTCTTCATAGATCTCACAGCTCAGGTCTCCTACCTGTCTATAAAAGACAACACATTCTCAGGTGAGATTTTGATTGGTTTAGAACCGTCAGGTGTGTCAGGTGCATTCAGGTAAACATGATGTCTTGTCTCAGAGGAACTAACATGCTGGAAATCATGTAAGAATTTAACTAGATATTTTGTACTCTTTATGTTGACATATTTTCATATCATCATTCATAACAGGAAGTAAACACATCAATGTGTTTACCTGCACTGATTTATTTTTATTATTTTTTTTGTCTCCCCTCCGTGGGGGGCCCCAGGCTGTGTGGGTCTCCCCTCCGTGGGGGGCCCCAGGCTGGGTGGGTCTCCCCTCCGTGGGGGGCCCCCAGGTTGGGTGGGTCTCCCCTCCGTGGGGGGCCCCAGGCTGGGTGGGTCTCCCCTCCGTGGGGGGGCTCCAGGCTGGGTGGGTCTGCCCTCCGTGGGGGGCTCCAGGCTGGGTGGGTCTCCCCACCGCGGTGCTTGCTGCTTATGATTGTATAGTTGATTAAACACAGAGTCCATTTGGTTACAGAGGACTTTTGGGATGAAGAAAAAAGAAAAGAAAAACCTCCGACATCTACACTTCATGGAGAACATTTTATGAACCAAATGAACCCAAATAAAGTAACAAAAAAAAAAAAAAAAACTAACAAACCTGGTAAGAAAAAGCACATTCTCGGACACGTGCACGCGGCATGTGTCCGGTGTCCGCTCTGCGTTCTTGAATGTCATTTCCAATGCCAGCTCCCCTGAGTGACATTAAATGACAGACGGATATACACTACTATACAGAACATCATATGAACATTTTAGAAATGAAGAAAATTAATGAAAACATATGTACAGTAAAAGTTTTTTTTCAGGGGGCTGGGTTAAGACCCTTCTTTATCATTAACTATACATTAACAGCTTAAGTCCTTTATACTTCATCATACGATGAATATAGCAAAAAAAATAACTGATCTACAAGCTCAAAATGTGTTGCAATGCCACACGCTGTGAGCTTGTAGATCTGCTATTTTCACGGTCTTGAAAAATTGGGGGAAAAAACTGTTCTTATCCTAAATCAGTGGTTTTCAACCTTTTTCATGGCATGGACCCCTAAATTGATATATTACATTTGGCCGCGGACCCCCATCTGAAAATGTTTTGTGCCAGGGACCCCCAGAAGCAAAGATTTGAGTTAAAAATGTAAAATGTAAAAAATATATATATATTCAAAGATATGCACACATTCAAGTTTTTTCAAAAATAGCAGATCTACAAGCTCATAGCGCGGCACTCGGTGCCGCGCTATGAGCTTGTAGATCTAAAATGATTGTGACGCTATGTTAACTCATTTAGCTGGGGACCCCCTGGTACCCCCCCCAAGGACCACAGGTGGTCCCCGGACCACTGGTTGAGAACCACTGTCCTAAACAGAGAAAGCCTGGTTAATGTGGTTAAACATTCTAAAGTATTATTTATTATTCTGCATGATGCATAATTTAACTTTTCATGTGTTAAGTATATTTTGATTAGGCCTGTCACAATTATTATATAATCATTTAAATGCAATTATTTCAGATAATCACAATTATTATATAATCATTTAAATGCAATTATTTGAGATAATCACAATTATTTTACATAATCGTCATAATCCATGTTGAAAACTGTTCAACATGGAACTGTTCATTCATTTTCAAATATAAAAAAAGCAAAAAAAGCAGATCTACAAGCTTACAATGTGTCACAAAGTGACGGGTTCTCAGCTATTTTTGCTATTTTCCCCTTTTTTCTATGTATAAAATGATGAAATATGAAGTTATTTGTCATATCTGTCCTGTGCGACTTTTGTTTATGAAACCTAAAAGTTAAAAAGAAGTGTAAATTTGTATTCATATGTTCTAATGTTCAACAACAAAAACACAGTTAAATCATTACAATTATTTGTGTGACAATTAATGGTCAAGTGAAATGTCATAATCGTGACATCCTTCATTTTGATCCTAATAGCTTGTACTTTTACTTGAGTCAAATATTTCAGTAAATGGTTTCAATGTATTTATTATTTAGTCACATGATCTTGTTAATACTTTTCATTGGTTCAATATTCATAAAACCCACAGACTCACTTAAACACTTTAACTTTCACTTCAAATATTGCCGATCTACAAGCTCACAACGCGTTGCGATGCGACACGTTGTGAGTTTGTAGATCTGCTATTTTTGCTACTTATGTGTGACACTGTAGTATTATGAAGTTATGAAGTAGGGTATTAATTACCCTAACCCCAAAAAACAATTACCCTAACCCAAAAAACAAAAAAGTTTAAATATGGAGATATGAGGTTTCTGCCCGACAACAACGATATAACTGTATAGAAGAAAAATTCTTCAATGTCAAATAAAATAGTTAGATAGTTAGTCCAGCTGTATCTCTCTCTCACACACACACACACACACACACACACACACACACACACACACACACACACACACACACACACACACACACACACACACACACACACACACACACACACACACACACACACACACACACACACAGTTCCCGTGTCGTCTTATTATATAATGAGTAAGGACCAACAGTATGAGGGTAGGGTTGAAAATGGGTGAAGTGCTCCTTTAACTTCAGCTGTGTTTACCTGTCAAAATGTCTGCTGTGAAAAGATGAATATTACTGATGGATTTCACTGCTGATAACAGTTTTTGACAGCTACTGTTTGTACAGCTGTTATTGTTGTTGTTGTTGTGTTTGTTTTAGTGCCCTTGTTGTTTACATCTGACCCCCTGACCTCCCAACAGTCTCTGCCTGATAACATCCCAGAGAGACGTGTCTCTACTAAAAGATTTTGATATCAATGGTTTCAGCATCACCAGCCTTTCCAATACAGAAATATGGGTAGAGTTTGTCAGTGAAAGTGTCTTTATGAGTGTAGATGTGAGTCATGTCTTCAGGGTCGTAGAAGGACACCTCCCCCCTGTCATAGTCCAGCTGAACTCTGATCCTCTCAGGATTCATCTGCAGTGAGATGGTTTTATTACACCCATTACTATAGCGACCATCCTTCTGCTTTAAACACCAGATTCCATATTCTGGTGAGACATATTTATTTCCCTTCCTATCACCAGATTCTTTAGCCACACCTATAATCCAGACAGGATGGTCGCCAACCTCTACCTCCCAGCTGTGTTTTCCTGAACTGAAACCCTCTGAACCCAGAACATCAGCATCATTAGTGAACCTCTCTGGATTGTCAGGAAGCTCCTGCCTTGGTGTCCATCTCACACTGGTCAGGTCTTCAGACAGACAGAGCCAGGCGGATGCTGTGTTTGGGTCCAGAATGACAGGAGTGAACTTGACCCTCTCCTTCATCTTCTCCCAGACTGTGAAGCTCAGGTTTCTCAGGTGTTTGGCCACGTCTATCAGAGCTCCTGAGTCCAGCTGTGGATCTGACAGTGTACACAGGACTCTGGCGCTGGTCTGAGTGTGTTTATAACTGCTGAGAAATGACACATTGTGTTTCTGCAGCTCTTGTTCTACAGCAGATATGCTGTCTGAGAGAGAGGAGATCTGCTCCTGAATGATCTTCATCTGTCTGCTGACAGTCTTCTCCTTCTGCTCCTCTTCCTCCCTCAGAGCTGCCAGTCTGGCCTCCTCTTCCTCTGTCAGGATCTGGTGGAGCTTTTCAAACTCTGCTCTGATCTGTCTCTCTGTGACCAAAACCTGCTTCTTGTTGTGTGGAACCACTGTGTTGTATCTAGTTTTAAAGTGTTTGTATTTGGTCCTCTTGTCCTTTAGAGTCCTGAGGTCAGACTTCATTTGGCCCTTCAGGTTGTTGACTGCTTGTTCTATAGGAACCAGCTTGTGACCAGGGTGGTGAGAGGAGTCACAGATACGACACACAGCTCTCTGTTCTTCCTCACAGAACTGTTGAAGCTCCTCTGGATGTTCACAACTCAACACCTTGACTTCCTCCTCAGATGACTGTGTGGTTGGGTCAGTTGAATGTGTGGATGGAGGGTTGTACTGTAGCTTTATCTTGTTCTTTGTGATAATGTCTGTAGGCTCCATGTTGATCCCTGGAAGAGAAGAAAGAACATTGTTTATTAACCTTTTTCCGCATTGTAGTAATAACACTGAGCCACTTTCAAGCTGGTGTCCCTATTTTGAGCATGCCAGTAGCCTATAGGTGACATTTTTTTAAATAGATAAAATAGCAGATTTACAAGCTCACATTGCGATGTAAATCTGTTATATCCACGGTTGGATGAGACAGAAATTCCCCTGCCCTATTCTGATGTGGAAAATGTGTATCACCTAACATTTTCCCTCTTTGTGCTCATCACATTTCATTTCAGTATTATTAAGGGACCAAGGCCGTAGTCATGAGTGTGCATACAAAGTTTTACACAGATCGGTGCAGTTATAGTTAAAAATACGAATCGGCCTGTTATAGCGCCACCATGGGGCTGATTTGAAAATGAACGATATAGTATGATACAGTATGATAGGATTTCAATATTTTAATTTAATTTAATTTGATGTAATTTAATTTAATTACCTTTGCATCCAGACCCAGCGTCTGGAAGTATCCCCGCTAGATCATTCCTGTTGATCTTCTGCAGGAGTTTTCTTGTAACGTCCACAGCTCTATCAGGATATGTTTGTGTTATCAAATCTACTGTTTGCTGCCTGGTTGCATTTTCCAGCCTGCATTTCGGAATGGAGCCATCGGGGTCCTTTTCCAGGAGCCATTGGAATAGCTTGAAGTCATCAGCAGTAAGATCCTGAAGGATCCCTAACAGACGTTCGTGTGCCATCACTAATTAAAGGCTGCAAAGAAGATTCAGGATCTGAAAAGAATAAGATGTCAGAACAAGTTAAGTATGATATCAAACCATTTATATAGACATACACTATGTCATCAAATCTGTCAGATATCAGGTGATCAGGTCATTCTTGTTTGATTTAAATATTGTATATCAACAACATTATCTGTGAATTGACACAAGACCCCTCAGAGAAACATGTGTATGGTTGTAGGGGCGTGTTGTTCAATTGAGATTATAACAAACTAGAAAAAGTGCTCCTCGGAGCACAGGTCTCCACCAGGTCAGGTGGTTATTGTGGTCTAGCAACGTTTGGGATTCGCCAACCAGGAAGGAAATTGAATATGAAAAATTGGACGGATCCGTCTTGATCACCTTTATAGAGATAATGTGTAGGCTACCGATTTGCATGATTTTTTCAAAAATAGGGGTGGCGCTATAATATGGCAATGTTAAAAGAGTGGCATTTGTTCCTCAACGTAGTGCGAATGTGTGTGCAAAGTTTCACCGCAATCGGACGCTGCGTTCATGATTTCAGCGACGCGTTGTGACCATGTAGATCTGCTATTTTCAGAGCACAAGCCACAGCGCAACCAAACATAAAATGACTTGCCTTTTAGTTCTACTAGATCTCCTGTTTAACATTAATTCATTTGTTTCATTATTATATTCAAATGTAACATCATGTTCTTTTTGCACTCTCTTAATGCTCTGTGTTAATGTCTTAATGTTTTATGTTATACACGTTGAATTGCCATGTTGTTTAAATGATATACAAATAATCATGCATTGCCTTGACTATGTCCATATTTTACAATCTATGTTCAGTGTTCATATCCGATCTAGAGTCCGCCTACTGTATCCTGTAATTTCCACACACACATACATGCACTGTTTCCGTATCCTGTGTAGACAGGATATACAAACTGTAAAGATCCCAGTCATACCATGTGATTAGGGAGGTGGCTCTGTATCGTCTATGATATATATTTATACAGAATGTGTTTTTTAGATGGGATTGTATTTGCAGCCTCTTTGGATAAATTAGTACTTTTCATGACATGGTTTATTATTCTCACTTTCCTTCTTTTGTCAATAAGCTGCATATATCTATACTAAACCACAGGCTGTCGACACACAGACACTTCCTGTGTTGCTTGTATGTCGACGGACTGTGGTGTTTCTCCATTTTAAAATTATGTTTAAAATACAGCACTACCCTATAAAAATCTTAATAACAGATCTTAATGGATGTAATTCATATTTTGTTGTATTTGAGGTACTTTCTACATCATTCATTTTAAGTTGATGTACATAATGATAAGTTAAACTCCCTCACAATTTAAACAACACACAACCCAGGTTGAATTTAAATATTCTGTTCTGTTCGTTTTACATATTTTACATTCTAAGTTCATAAAGTCTTACCTGTTTATATGGTTCTGTCTGAGGAGATGATGTGTCGTGTCTCAGTGCAGGTTTGGTTCAGTAACTGACAAGTAGGAAGTGTTCATATCACCGTATACACTTCCTCTCTGTAAAAGGCAACATATTGTCACTTAAGATTTTGATTGGTTTAAAATGTTGACGAGTCAGCAGACATTATGGATGTTGCCTAACTGTCCATTTTGATCAGAATGGTGTTTGATGACGTGACGCACCATTTGGAGGGTTTTATAGGCGTAACCTTTTGAGGGGGAAACCAAACAGACAAAAAATAAAATAAATACATTTGTGTATTTATTTACAAAACTTAAAAGCTGACTAGAGAAAATGTTCTTAGTTTTAGTCTTTAGTAAAAATCTTAAAAAATATCAGATCTACATGCTGACAACGTTGTCTGCATGTATCTGATATTTTTACTATTTTCTGACCTTGTTGAATCTTGCCCCTGACAAATCCATACATTTAAAAAAAACTAAGAAATTCAAACTAAACTAAAAACCAATAACCTTGGTTTGTACAGAGCTGTGCAGAGATGGTGGTTGCAGAGTGACAGAGATGGTGGTTGCAGAGAGACAGCCGTTTGCCAGGTTTGTGGTTTAGCTGCTAGACACGATGTGCAGTTTCTCTGTGTGACCACATCCTCTCCCCTACAGTTGCCTTCTGCTCGAGGGTCCCAAACTATTTTTTTAGATTTAAAAAGATCTTCAAACATATATATATATATATATATATATATATATATATATATAGGCAAAACAATATCATTATGGCAGGTAAATCTGTTTATAATAAATCACAATAAAAGTATAGGATTAGACAATGCAGCAAGTGAATAGATTAATGGGGGACGACACAAGAAAAATCTAGATGAGTGACATTCAATCAATGAATTGCTTATTAAACCTTGTAACTGACTCTAATGTCACTGATGATTTTGGCCTCCTGTGTTATGTATGTGTATAACCAGCAGGGGGAGCTATAACGCCAACATTTAAAGAAAGCAGAAAGCTGAGTGGAGCTTTTGTTAAACAGCTTTTTAAATCAAACTCCTCACTGATAGAGCTGCAGGACAGTATGACCTGTCTCATAACCACCACGGAGGAAAGCCTGGCTGCCTCACCGTCCGACGTTGCAGTATAAAGCTTTAAATCATACACACACACACACACACACACACACACACACACACACACACACACACACACACACACACACGTAGCAGATATGTATCATGTATAAATGTAGACATGTTTAGGGTGATGCAAGAGTGTTACGACCCGGCCTATCACACACACACACACACACACACACACCCACACCAACACACACACACACACACACACACACACACACACACACACACACACACACACGCTAATAAACAGCTTGAATGTGGGAAAAGTGAAAAATATTGTTCCTGAGTGTCTGCACATGGTAATGATCGCACAAGTTCAGATCAATCGCTGAACCCACTGAGGAGAAAAATGTAGACAGACAGACAGACAGACAGACTCCTACAACTCCTGGGGAGGCGTTGTAGGACTCATACACCTTCCTGCTGATGAAGGTGTAGCAGAACACCATGGGAGCCAGCGTGCCCCAGAACACCACCTGGACACAATAGAAAGCACAACAAAGTGTGAGTGGTAAGCTAGATATCCAGCCTTGCAGACTCCTGGCTGAGGATGAACAAGGTCCTCCCTTTTAAATTAAAAACGTAAGTTTAAAAAAATATGTATCATGTACCCACGTGTACGTGTGAGATTGTGCTTGTCACACCCCAGGTTGGGTGAGGGTAGTGTATAACCCTTAGTACTTTCAAGTACTATTAGACATATTCGTAATGATGGAAAGTCTCCTTAGAGACCTGCTGATACTCTGAGCACCTCTCAGTAGACTGACCAATAGTGAACAGCTCACCCCTATATAGCCACATGGCCCCTCCCACCAGACAGACCAAATAATTAGCGGGTGTTCATAATACTGTCACTTCTGTTCGCTAGGCATAAACAGACAAAATCCTTTATGCACATTCCATTTAAACGGGTAGATCTCTGCTTTTGCCAAACTTGTAGATCTTGTAGAAACTTGTAATGTTCAGTGTCCTTCTTTGACACAGACAAAACCCCCCTGGACCCATGGCCAAATGGTTTGGCCCAATTTGGTCCCAATGAGTGGTTGCAGGTGTGTCTCCTGACAAACCTATAAAGTGACTTGAACCCCACCCTGACTCTTTTAAGATCCAGTAAAGAGCCACGGTCAGAGAGATGAATGATTTGTTTGTTAGTGTTTGAATAAAGAACCTTGAAGTATATTTAGTTGTCTGTTTGTCCACACAACCTAAGAATTGTGCACCATTGATAGGCCATGTGTCGTGACAGCGTGTGGTCACACTGTCACAGTGCTTATCGAAAATACACACCTTATTTACATGTGGGTGTAAACAAGCTTAGTGAATCGGGCCCTGAAAACGCCTTTTTCTTTCACTTGTTTGCAATCATGTTACTTCAGCATGCTTTAACTTACAGACTCCATTTAAACTTTAAAAGGTTGAGGTATATTATGACTTTAACTTTTTGATCACTTTTATACTTTTGAAGCATCAAAGCACATCTCTGGATGTGCTTTGATGCTTTGATCAGTGGATCTCTCAGTATTTTCAGCTTTTCCAATACACACTAATGGTGTTTGCTAGAAGGGAGAGATAGGGACACAGGAGGAATGTTTTCGTAAAGTCACTGCGGCCACAGTTATTACACTACAGATGTTTTTTACATCACCACGTTCACACGGGTCTGCTCTCCCATTTAATCCACAGATCTAAGCTGTGTGAAGTATATATTTTGAGTTCAGACCATTGATGTCAACCCATGTTCCTCTGCACTGTAGCAATTACAGTAGTACACCTGGTGATGGAGATCACAGTCAGAGATACCAAGTCAAAGAGAGCACTGCTTGGGATCTTGACAGCTTGTACTTTTTATTCTATTATTTTTTTGTCTTGAAGCGAGCCCACATTGTTTCTTCAGGAACAATATGTTCTAGTTCATACATGGGCAACTGGCGGCCCGGGGGCCACATGCGGCACCCACATTCACTTAATGCGTGATCGGAATGGTGATTTCTGGTTCTGGTTCACAGTAATTGAACATCGGCAAGAATGTTAGACAACTGATTACATTTAAGCCATTTATTTTCCATTGCACACATGAGCATATGTTTGGGCAAGGAGGTGATGAGGATTCAGTTATGTTTTTTTATTCAGTGACGCATAACCAAAGGTTGGCTGAGACTCCCAGGACAAGAGGGCTCTCATGTCTGGTCTTGCTTGATTGATTGATTGATGTACTTTATTTAGTAAGACATGAGAACAACAGTACATGGAAGTACAAATTCACAATACAAGGTCTACTAAACTGGAAGACTCATAAAAGCACAGAGCTTGTTTCAAATGAGTTCAGTTTGCTGCTGTCAAAGTGAACCGAAAGGCAGTTTATATAGAGCAAAATAATCAGATTTGAACTGGGGACCCGCCAAAATAATCAGATTTGAAATGGGGTCCCCCCCAAAATAATCAGATTTGAACTGGGGACCCGCCAAAATAATCAGATTTGAAATGGGGTCCCCCCCAAAATAATCAGATTTGAAATGGGGTCCCCCCCAAAATAATCAGATTTGAAATGGGGTCCCCCCCAAAATAATCAGATTTGAAATGGGGTCCCCCCCAAAATAATCAGATTTGAAATGGGGTCCCGCCAAAATAATCAGATTTGAACTGGGGACCCGCCAAAATAATCAGATTTGAAATGGGGTCCCCCCCAAAATAATCAGATTTGAAATGGGGTCCCCCCCAAAATAATCAGATTTGAACTGGGGACCCGCCAAAATAATCAGATTTGAAATGGGGTCCCCCCCAAAATAATCAGATTTGAAATGGGGACCCGCCAAAATAATCAGATTTGAAATGGGGTCCCCCCCAAAATAATCAGATTTGAACTGGGGACCCGCCAAAATAATCAGATTTGAAATGGGGTCCCCCCCAAAATAATCAGATTTGAAATGGGGACCCGCCAAAATAATCAGATTTGAACTGGGGACCCGCCAAAATAATCAGATTTGAAATGGGGTCCCCCCCAAAATAATCAGATTTGAAATGGGGTCCCCCCCAAAATAATCAGATTTGAAATGGGGACCCGCCAAAATAATCAGATTTGAACTGGGGACCCCCCTAAATAATCGTATTTGAACTGGAGACCCGCCAAAATAATCGTATTTGAACTGGGGACCCCCCACCCACTTGTACATTTAGTTTGACTCAGTTCCACCGATATTGTGAAAATAGTCGAACTACAATCTACGAGCTTGTAGATCGGCTATTTTCACAATGTTTCCTCTTTCTTATGTAAAATTTGACAATCTGGCCAATTTAGTAATAAAAAGGTCTTAAAAGTCATTAAATTGTAACTTTAGTTTTGGTTACTCACCCTGACACTGTATCATTCCATCCGATCTGCAAGACTTGTTCCACTCCAATGTGACTCCAATTTAGGTGGCATTTCAAATGCTTATTCCTTCATTATCCAATTAAATAAAATAAAATAACGTTTTTTACAGCTGTTTTCCCCATAGCTTAGAAGTGAAACAAATGTTCTATTTGCTCTCCAAGCACAGCATTGACTTTATGAAGATTTTTGACAACGACTAAAACTAAAAACATTTTCTCTAGTTAGATTTTAAGTTTTATTAATAAATACACAAAACTGTTTCGGTTAATTATCTTTTTTTTCTGTCTGTTTAGTTTCCCCCTCAGAAAGTTACGCCCATAAAACCCTTCAACTGGTGCGTCACATCATCAACCACCATTCTGATCAAAATGGACAGTTGGACAACATCCATAATGTCTGCTGACTCTGATAAGGTGTTCCTACTTGTCAGTGTCTGAACCAAACCTACACTGAGACACGACACACTTCTCCTCAGACAGAACCATATAAACAGGTAAGACTTTATGAACTTGGAATGTAAAATATGGAAAAACAACAGAATATGTATACTGTATGGTAAATGGTGCATTTATATAGCGCTTCTATCCGAAGCGCTTTACATTGATTGTGCCATTAACCCATTCACACACACATTCATACACCGATGGCGGAGGAAACCATGCAAGGCACCAACCTGCTCATCGGGAGCAATTAGGGGTTCAGCGTCTTGCTCAAGGACACTTCGACACTAACTCTAGGGGAGTGCCCCAGCCCGGGATCAAACTGGGAACCTTGCGGTTTTCCAGTTCACTCTACCCGGCCACTCTACCCCTGAGCCACTGCCGCCCCTTTGTATATTCAACCTGGGTTGTGTCTTGTTTAAATTTTGAGGGAGTTTAACTTATCATTTATGTACATCAACTTAAAGGGCAAGACCACTTTGGTAGAGGTTTGGGTTGTGTAGTTAGCTTGCCATGATGTAACTCCAAAGGTGGACAAGAAATAAAAAAAATAATTGCTCCATTGAATAGAAATTGATCATTCAAAGTATGCTCCCCATTGACTTACATTGTAAGGATAAGGATACTTCCTTTTAACAGGTCGTTCACGAAAGTCCTTGCGGTCTTGTTTCCAATGAGAACCTGTGAGCAATTAGGCGTTAAGAGTCTTGCTCAGGGACTAATTTCATTTCATCGACACATATGCTGGCCTGGCCTGGAATCGAACCTGGGGCAACCAGGGCCTCTGGCTCCCTAGGCGGGCTCACTAACCACTCAGCTATGGCAATGAATGTGTGTGTGGAAATGACAGGATACAGTAGGCGGACTCTAGATCAGATATGAACACTGAACATAGACTGTAAAATGTGGACGTAGGCAATGCATGATTATCTGTATAACATTTAAACAACATGGCAATTCAAAGTGTATAAAATAAAACATTAAGCATTAAGACAATAACACAGAGCATTAAAGGACCACTTCACCCATTTTCAACCTGTCTTCATATAATAGGTCATCACTAATGCTCATGATAATATGGAGCAGTTTTTGTCCACTCAGTCTTTTTTTTTTTTGGTCTCAGAGGAGGGCTGTGGACAGTTCATAAACCCGTCTACCAGTGACATCATCGATGGGGAATCCAAGCTAATAGAAACTACAGGCTTTCTATTCCTGGAAAGTTAGCATGCTGTAATGTTGTTCTCGCCTAAATAAAAATAAAAATAAAGATTGAAATATTGAAGAAGAAAAAAAAACTTCCTAACGATGATGTCACTGGTAGACGGGTTTATGAAGTGTCCACAGCCCGTCTTATGAGACACAGACTGAGTAGAAAAAAATGACACCATTTTATCAGGAGCTTTAGTGAGGATCTATTATAGCCTATGAAGATAAGTTTAAAATGGGTGAAGTCGTCCTTTAAAAAGTAAACTTCTGGCTCCGCCCCCTCAGCCAAAAGTACACCTTGCCACTGATCACATGACCTCAATCAATTATCCAGCTCTAGGAAACATAGAAGGGGGGGTGGGGGGGGGGGGTTCTAATTTCCACACAACAGCTTTAAGGTGTATTAAAGACATAGTTCAATGTTGAAAAGTGGTATTCCCCTTTAAGAGAGTTCAAAAAGAAACATGATTTTACATATGAATATAATAATGAAAGAAATTAATTAATATTAAACAGCAAAACAATAATTAAATTACAGTGTATTATAAAACTAAATATATTGACAATTTCGACTAGACTAAAATGTTAGTGAGGGACGAGTGGAGAAGAGATCCAGTAGAACTAAAAGACAAGTCATTTTATGTTTGGTTGCGCTCTGGTTTTGCACTCTGAAAATAGCCGATCTACAAGCTCACAACGTGTCGCGCTGCGACGCGTTGTGAGCTTGTAGATCGGCTATTTTCAGCGTGCAACCAAGTGTAAAATCTGCCATTACGACGCCATCATGACCCGCCAAAATACATTTTTGTCGACAAAATCAACTGTAGATTTAGTCGACTAAAATCTTACGATATTTAGTTGACTAAAACTAAAACTTTTCAGATGACTAAAACTAAATGAGATTTTATTCAAAAGTCTATGACTAAAATGTAATCAAGATTTGCTGTCATTTAACATTGTTTCTTGCATAGTACCGACTCCACTTTTCTTTCTGTCTGACTTCGTCATTCTAATCAATGATGGACACATTAACGGTCAAAAACCTCATAACTCCACTTGAGCTGTATTTGGGTAAAGTGATGATGATAAAAGGACACATTCAAGTATCTAACACTGTATTCAGAATGAATTACTGAATACATACAGTACTAAAGTAGTGAAAATAGCCGATCTACAAGCTCACAACGCGTCGCATCACACCGCGCTGTGAGCTTGTAGATCGGCTATTTTCACTACTTTAGTATGTATTCAGTAATTCCTTCTGAATACATTGTACTTTAATATGATGAAGTAGGGCATTCATTTATGGAGACAAAACAAATAAAATGTAAATATGGAAATACAAGGTTTCTGACCATTTTTTGTTTTGTTTGATTGATTGATTGATTGAATACTTTATGAACAGTAAACAAAAAACATATTAACCCAATTAAAGCCCTCAAGGCTTGTTTCCTTCTATATTGTCTTCAATTCATCAAGACATTTAAAGACAAACAATAATATACATTAATAAGCAAAACATCATATATACAAGTAGTAATAAAAAAAGAAAAATATGTGTAGTAAAATATTGGGGGGTGGGTCATCTCGGGTGATTTGGTTTAACCACTTAACACCTTATTAATGTGTTTTGCGACAAATAGCTAAAATAGCGGATCTAAATGCTCACAATGTCATATTTTGTCAGCTTGTAAATCGTTATAATTATAAACAATATTCCTTCTTCTCTTCCAGGGATCAACATGGAGGCTAAAGATATTATCATAAAGAACAAGACAAAACTTCAAGCTATTCTAATGTCAAACATTCACTTTGTCAGTGAGTGTGTTTTTGAAGAACAGCTTGTGACGGGCCGTGAATACAGCGACCTGAAGAGCATCTCTCTGCCATCCAAGGCAGCCACTGAACTTGTGGACAAAATGATTTTCAAGGGTGAAACAACTAGCAGGTCGTTCCTGCGTCTGCTACAAGACACACAACTAACAGACGTGTTTCCTGATCTGAAGGACAGGAAGAACCTGATGGACAAACTGAAATGTGACATTGATTCTCTACAGGACAAGAGGGAGAAATGCAAGGACACTGAAAATAAATACAAAAAAGTGGTTCCACACAACAAGAAGCAGGTTTTGGCCACAGAGAAGCAGATCAGTGCAGAGTTTAAAAATCTCCACCAGTTCCTGACAGAGGAAGAGGAGGCCAGACTGAAAGCTGTGAGGGAGGAAGAGGAGCAGAAGAAGAAGACTGTCAGCAGACAGATGAAGATCATCCAGGAGCAGATATCCTCTCTCTCAGACAGCATCTCTGCTGTAGAACAAGAGCTGCAGAAACACAAGGTGTCATTTCTCAGCAGTTATAAACACACTCAGACAAGCGCCAGAGTCCAGTGTACACTGTCAGATCCACAGCTGGACTCAGGAGCTCTGATAGACGTGACCAAACACCTGAGAAACCTGAGCTTCACAGTCTGGGAGAAGATGAAGGAGAGGGTCAAGTTCACTCCTGTCATTCTGGACCCAAACACAGCAGCCAATTGTCTCTGTCTGTCTGAAGACCTGACCAGTGTGAGATATACAGACACATGGCAGCAGCTTCCTGACAACACAGAGAGGTTCACTAAAGGTGCTGATGTTCTGGGTTCAGAGGGTTTCAGTTCAGGAAAACACAGCTGGGAGGTAGAGGTTGGCGACCATCCTTACTGGTTTATAGGTCTGGCTAAAGAATCTGTTGACAGGAAGGGAAAGAAATATGCCACACCAGAATATGGAATCTGGTGTTTATATCAGAAGGATGGTGTCTATAATAATGGGTGTAATAGTAAAACAATCTCAGTGCAGAGGAATCCTGAGAGGATCAGAGTTGAGCTGGACTATGACAGGGGGGAGGTGTCTTTCTACGACGCTGAAGACATGACTCACATCTACACTCATAAAGACACTTTCACTGACAAACTCTACCCATATTTCTCTATTGGGCCGGCTGGTGATGCTGAAACCATTGATATTAAAATCTGTCAAGTAGAGACACGTCTCTCTCAGATACAGACTTATGGGAGGTCAGGGGGTCAGATGACGCCTCTAAACAAAAAAAAAGAATGTAAGCAGCAGTGAAATCAATCAATAATATTCATCTTTTCACAACAGACATTTTGACCGGTAAACACAGCTGAAGTTAAAGGAGCACTTCACCCATTTTCAACCCTATCTTCATACAGTTGGTCCTCACTCATTATATAATAAGATAACACAGGAACTGTCCATGCTGACACACCTGTGTGTGTGTGTGTGTGTGTGTGTGTGTGTGTGTGTGTGTGTGTGTGTGTGTGTGTGTGTGTGCGTGCGTGCGTGCGTGCGTGCGTGCGTGCGTGCGTGCGTGCGTGCGTGCGTGCGTGCGTGCGTGCGTGTGTGTGTGTGTGTGTCTGCTTTGTGTTTATGAATGAAACATGGATCTGGAATGGAACTTGTAGACAGTGTCTGACAGTGTCTTATTGACTAGTAGTGATCTACAAACTCACAACGTCAGTGAGTTTGTAGATCAGCTCTTAAACCTGCCGTCTCTAAGGGAAGATGAAAGCCTGGTTAATATTTCCTGTTCAGTGTGCACATCCGGTTTAGAGCCCGCCTACTGTATCTGGTCATTTCCCCGATACATACATCAACAAAAACAATCTGTTTCCGTATCCGTTCTGTGTGTGTGTGTGTGTGTGTGTGTGTGTGTGTGTGTGTGTGTGTGTGTGTGTGTGTGTGTGTGTGTGTGTGTGTGTGTGTGTGTGTGTGTGTGTGTGTGTGTGTGTGTGTGTGTGTGTGTGTGTGTGTGCGTGTGCGCGTGTGTGTGTGCTTTGTGTTTATGAATGAAACATTGATCTGGAATGGAACTTGTAGATGGCCGAGTGGTTAAGGCGTGACCTGTATCATTATGAAGGCTCTGATGAATACAGGACTTTTACTTGTAATAGGGTATTTCTACATTGTGATATTTATACTTTTACTTAAGTAACACAATTGGAGTACTTCTTCCACCACTGATAATAGTGACTATTCAGATCATAGATTATCTCCCCACCTGCAGTACATACAGTTATAGAAAGAATGTGTTCTGTGGTCTAATATGTATCATTTTGTGGGTCTGTGGTCTAATATGTATCATTTTGTGGGTCTGTGGTCTAATATGTATCATTTTGTGGGTCTGTGGTCTAATATGTATCATTTTGGGGGTCTGTGGTCTAATATGTATCATTGTGGGGGTCTGTGGTCTAATATGTATCATTTATTTTGGGGGTCTGTGGTCTAATATGTATCATTGTGGGGGTCTGTGGTCTAATATGTATCATTGTGGGGGTCTGTGGTCTAATATGTATCATTGTGGGGGTCTGTGGTCTAATATGTATCATTGTGGGGGTCTGTGGTCTAATATGTATCATTTTGAGGTCCTTGACATGAAAATGTTTGAGAATTGTTTTCTACAGCAGTGGTTTTCAACCAGTGGTCCGGGGACCACCAGTGGTCCTTGAGAGAGTACCAGGGGGTCCCCAGCAAAATTAGTTCATAGCATCACAATCATTTTTAACCACTTAGCTTAGGCTATTCAAAAATAGCAGATCTACAAGCTCAAAGCGCGGCACCGAGTGCCGCGCTATGAGCTTGTAGATCTGCTATTTTTGAAAAACCTTGAAAAACTGTGCATATCTTTGATCATTTATATTTTTTAAAGCGAAAATTAACTGATGTCTTTGCTTCTGGGGGGTCCCTGGCACGAAACATTTTCAAATGGGGGTCCGTGGCCAAATGTATATCAATTTAGGGGTCCTTGGCATGAAAAAGGTTGAAAACCACTGTAGGAATCAAGGCTTTCTCCTGTGTGATGCTGACCCCTAGTGGACTTCATCACTGAATCATTCTCCTACATCAGACAGACATAATTAGGCTACTGAACAGAATCATTTATACGGTGATATAAAAAACTATCTGAAATACACACTTGAATAAAAGTATCTATCTATCCGTCCGTCCGTCCGTCCGTCCGTCTGTACTGTATGTCTGTCTGTCTAAATATCACCCATACTACATCACTACACTATCAAATGCAATTGGTTTTATTAAATATACTGATTGAAGTATTAAAATAAATGATCTGATATTAAATGTATCTAAATTGAAAGTAAACCAACCAATGATCCATAAATAAATATGTAATTAAAGTAGCGAGAGTAGTTTTACTTAAATACCAGCCCTGAATGTATACTCTGCAGTATGACAGTGTCTTACTGACTAGAAGTGATCTACAAACTCACAACGTCAGTGAGTTTGTAGATCACTTCTTAAACCTGCTGTCTCTGAGGGGAGCTGAAAGCCTGGTTTATATTTCCTGTTCAGTGTGAACATCCGGTTTAGAGCCCGCCTACTGTATCTGGTCATTTCCCCGATACATACATCAACAAAAACAATCTGTTTCCGTATCCGTTCTGAACCGGATATGTACACTCCTGACTGAATGTACTCCAGTCTATTCTCCGCCTCCAAACGTTGTGTAAAGAAGGAGCAGACATGTTGTGATCATTCTAAACCACTGGGAGGTTTGATGGAATCATTTGAAAACTATGAGAGTCACGTGGACAAGTGTTTAAAGATACAATGTATTTTATTTAGTTAATTGAGACCGTTGGAAAATAAAACAGTTCAGGAAAATGAGTGATTATTGTATGTACACTGTGACCTCTCCTTCTTTAATATACTCCTTGCCACCATGTGACTCACCTGTTGAAAACCGTTGTGTCTCCATTACAGGTTGTTGTTTCTCTACAGAACAGATAGAGAGAGAGAGAGGATTATCATCATCAGGGAGTTGATGATTGATTGATTGATTGATTGATTGATTGATTGATTGATTGATTGATTGATTGATTGATCGAATACTTAATTAACAGTTTGCAACAACAAAAAAAGCACAGAGGTACAGATCCATACAAAAGGATGCTAACAGGATAAACCCAAGAAAGCCTTAAGGCTTGTTTCCATTGAGGTCCTGTGTACTCAATTCATCGGGAAAAACTCGAAGTTTAAAGTGAATTGGTAAGTGTTGATATTTAAACATTCTTTATACATTCCAAAGGAAATGTTTGTGAAAATCTCATTTTAAATGTTTCCTGAACCGTTATGTGTGTTTATAGACTTTAACACTTCCTGTGTCTCACAGCTTCTGTTGTAAGAGTCTGAAATCATCCTCGTTGTTTGATTCCACTAGGACAGGGGTCTTCAACGTTTTCAGGCCAAGGACCCCCTAGCTGAGAGAGAGAGATGAAGCAGGGACCCCCTACTCTATATTGTATAAAATTGTGTTTCAACTTTTTCTTTTTACTTGGTCTGCTCTTTTTTCCCTCTACACTTATACTTCTTTGGCAAAAATAGCAGATCTACAAGCTCACAACGCCTCGCAGCGCGAGGCGTTGTGAGCTTGTAGATCTGCTATTTTTGGTTCTCATCAGAAAAGGGAGGCTAGGGTTCAAGTGGTTAAGGTAAAAAAAAAAATCATATCACACAAAGAGTTGGCGGACCCCCTGTAGTAACTCTGAGGACCCCCTGTTGAAGACCCCTGCACTAGGAGATTCAACATATTATACTTATGAATCAAAGTCAATTCAACATTTAATATATTGTCTCTGTCGGGTGGAAGTCTCATGTCCCAAACCGTTACTTCTCAGGATTCAAATTCAAAAACAGCAAAAGTATCAGATCTATGAGCTTGTAGATCTTCTACTTTTGATGCTTTTGTGTGACGCTATAGTTTGATCAAGTAGGGCGTTCATTTACAAAAAAACACAAACATATAGAATATGGAGACAAGAGGTTTCTCCCCGACAACAAGGATATGTTATATTATACAATATTTGGTAACTCTTTAACATTTGACTTAAGCCTATGTACTAATCCCTAAGCACTTACACATGTAGTGAAAATAGCCGATCTACAAGCGACATGATGTGATTAATTGGCACAACGACTAAATTGTGGAGAAAAAGGGGGTGAAAAAATTGGCTACTATAAATAAAATAATTCAAACAAAATTAAACAATGTTCCTTATTGCAGTGGTTTTCAACCTTTTTCATGCCAAGGACCCCTAAATTGATATACATTTGGCCACGGAGCCCCATTTGAAAATGTGTTGTGCCAGGGACCCCCCAGAAGCAAAGATATCAGTTAAATTTTCGCTTAAAAAAATATAAATATTCAAAGATATGCACACTTTTTCAAGGTTTTTCAAAAATAGCAGATCTACAAGCTCGTAGCGCCACACTTGGTGCCGCGCTACGAGCTTGTAGATCTGCTATTTTTGAAAAGCTTGAGCTTGTAGATCTGCTATTTTTGAATAGCCAAAGCTAAGTGGTTAAAAACTATTGCGACGCTATGTTAACTTATTTCGCTGGGGACCCCCTGGTACTCCCTCAAGGACCACTGGTGGTCCCCGGACCACTGGTTGAAAACCACTGTCTTATTCAATCCTTCTTCTCTTCCAGAACATGGAGGCTACAGACATTATCAGACAGAACAAGACAAAACTTCAACACATTCTAATGTCACACATTCACTTCATCATCCAGTGTGTATTTGAAGAAAAGCTACTGGTGCGTTTTGAATACATGAAGCTGAAAGCCATCTCTCTGCCATCCAAGGCAGCCACTGAACTTGTGGACAAAATGATTGTCAAGGGTGAAACAACATGCAGGTCGTTCCTGCGTCTGCTACAAGACACAAAACTAACAGACGTGTTTCCTGGTCTGAAGACGATGCCATGGTACAACCCTCCATCCACATCTTCAACTGACCCAACCACACAGTCATCTGAGGAGGAGGTCAATGTGTTGTGTTGCGAACATCCATTGAAGGATACACGTTTCTGTGAGGAAGAACAGAGAGCTGTGTGTCGTATCTGTGACTCCTCTCACCACCCTGGTCACAAGCTGGTTCCTATAGAACGAGCAGTCAACAAACTGAAGGACCAACTGAAGTCTGACCTCAGGACTCTAAAGGACAAGATGAACAAATACAACCACTTTAAAACTAGGTATAATAATGAAGTTGTTCCACACAACAAGAAGCAGGCTTTGGCCACAGAGAAGCAGATCAGAGCAGAGTTTAAAAGGCTCCACCAGTTCCTGACAGAGGAAGAGGAGGCCAGACTGGCAGCTCTGAGGGAGGAAGAGGAGCAGAAGGAGGAGATCGTTCAGATCATCCAGGAGCAGATCTCTTCTCTCTCAGACAGCATCTCTGCTGTAGAACAAGAGCTGCAGAAACACAATGTGTCATTTCTCAGCAGTTATAAACACACTCAGACCAGAACCAGAGTCCTGTGTACACTGTCAGATCCACAGCTGGACTCAGGAGCTCTGATAGACGTGGCCAAACACCTGAGAAACCTGAGCTTCACAATCTGGGAGAAGATGAAGGAGAGGGTCACGTTCACTCCTGTTATTCTGGACCCAAACACAGCATACACTTATCTCTGTCTTTCTGAAGACCTGACCAGTGTGAGAAATACTGAGAGACTGCAGCAGCTTCCTGACAATCCAGAGAGGTTCAATAATGGTACTGATGTTCTGGGTTCAGAGGGTTTCAGTTCAGGAAAACACAGCTGGGAGGTCGAGGTTGGAGACCATCCTTGCTGGAATTTAGGTTTGGCTAAAGAATCTGTTGAAAGGAAGACAAATTCATATTCCTCACCAGAATATGGAATCTGGTGTTTAATGCAGAGGGATGGTGTCTATGATAATGGGTGTAGTGACACCATCTCACTGCAGAGGAACCCTGAGAGGATCAGAGTTCAGCTGGACTATGACAAGGGGGAGGTGTCCTTCTACGACCCTGAAGACATGACTCACATCTACACTCATAAAGACACTTTCACTGACAAACTCTACCCTTATTTCTCTATTGGAGAGGCTGGTGATGCTGAAACCATTAATATCAAAATCTGTCAAGTACCAGTGATGGAAGAAATGCTCAGGTCTTTTACTTAAGTAAAAGTACAAATACCACAGTGTAGAAACACAATTCTGAGTAAAAGTGGTGATTCACGATTAGGACATTTCAGTAAACAATTAATTGTCACACAAATGATTGCGATTAACGGTTGAACTGTGTTTTTGTGACATTTCTTTTTGGATTTTAGGCTTCATAAGCAGTGGTTGCACCTAGCTGATCTGACTAAATAACTTCAACATACAAATAAATTACTGACGTATTTAATACTTTTATCTACTAAAATTATAATAGCTGATGCTATTTCATCTTTTTTATATTTGAAAATGTGTGAACATTTTTCAACATGGAGACGATTATGTAAAAGGCGGTTTGACAATGATTGTAATAACTGTGACAGGCCTAATTATATACTTACATTATCAAAAGTAAGAGTACGCATTATGCAGAAAATTAATTTCACAATAATAAATATTACTTAATTGGATTATACAGCAATTATTGATACTTTAACCACATTCACCATTTTAAATAAAGATAGTTAAAATAGCAGATCTACAAGCTCACATCGTGTGGCATTGCGATGCGTTTTGAGCTTGTGGATTAGTTATTCTTTGCACATGATGAAGTATATAGGGCTTAAGCTGTTAATGTGTAGTTAATGATAAAGGAGGGGCTTCAATTATCGCTTTCGTATATTCTGCCCTACAAAGTGCAGTGACTACAAAAAATAAAATAAAAAAACGATAAATGGGTTTAAAAGTGTTTCAACTCAGGGACGTGCACAGATAGACTCTAGGTGCTGCTTTATCTTTATGTGATATGATTTTTCTTTTTACCATAACCACTCGAAACCTAGCATCCCTTTTCTGAGGAGAACTTTAGGCAAAAATAGCAGATCTACAAGCCCTTGGCCCTGGGCTTGTAGATCTGCTATTTTTGCCAACGAGGTATAGGTGTAGAGGGGGAAAAGAGCAGACCAAGTCAACAAAAAAAGTATAATTTACTTGAGCACCTGCCCCTCAAAATGTCTGTGCACGCCACTGCTTCAACTGCTCAGCCAAATGAGATCTCGGCATATACGTGATATTACACTAATTGTACATCTGTTCTTGGGGTAATTGTTTATCCCCCAAAATCACAAAGGCTAATTTGACCTTTGGTATACACAAATAAGTCGGTGTGTCTAAAAACGTAGTTACTGCACTTTTCCCCCCCCGCACAATTATATGCTGCAATCCTTTGATCGTAAATATTCTCTGTTGCCTTGAATATGTTATACTGTATCTACTGCACTGTTTTTTTTTTCTCCTTGCCTTGAAACCCTCTTAGTTCTTAACTGCTGTACTGGCTTTGGCGCTTGAATTTCCCCCACGGAATCAATACAGGTCTTATGTCATATCTTATATCTTATCCTATTGCACTGTGATGTTTAAAATAACTAAGTATGGACTATAATAAATATAGTACTTTATAATGATACTGTAAAATAAATATAATACTTTATAATGATTCTGTAAAATAAATATAGTACTTTATAATGATTCTGTAAAATAAATATAATACTTTATAATGATTCTGTAAAATAAATATAATACTTTATAATGATTCTGTAAAATAAATATAGTACTTTATAATGATTCTGTAAAATAAATATAGTACTTTATAATGATACTGTAAAATAAATATAGTACTTTATAATGATACTGTAAAATAAATATAGTACTTTTGAATGATTCTGTAAAATAAATATAATACTTTATAATGATTCTGTAAAATAAATATAATACTTTATAATGATTCTGTAAAATAAATATAGTACTTTATAATGATTCTGTAAAATAAATATAATACTTTATAATGATTCTGTAAAATAAATATAATACTTTATAATGATTCTGTAAAATAAATATAGTACTTTATAATGATTCTGTAAAATAAATATAGTACTTTATAATGATACTGTAAAATAAATATAGTACTTTTGAATGATACTGTAAAATAAATATAGTACTTTTGAATGATACTGTAAAATAAATATAGTACTTTATAATGATACTGTAAAATAAATATAGTACTTTATAATGATACTGTAAAATAAATATAGTACTTTTGAATGATACTGTAAAATAAGTATAGTACTTTTGAATGATACTGTAAAATAAATATAGTACTTTATAATGATACTGTAAAATAAATATAGTACTTTTGAATGATACTGTAAAATAAATATAGTACTTTATAATGATACTGTAAAATAAATATAGTACTTTTGAATGATACTGTAAAATAAATATAGTACTTTTGAATGATACTGTAAAATAAATATAGTACTTTTGAATGATACTGTAAAATAAATATAGTACTTTATAATGAATCTGTAAAATAAATATAGTACTTTATAATGGATACAAGAAGAGTGGGCACTATGGGAGAGTGGGCACCTTGATCTAAAATTGGCTATTTTTTCCAAAATGTAAAAAGAAAACTTACTTATTTAAGAGATGCTCTGAAGTAATGTAAATATGATGTGAACATGTACGGTACATCATTATCAGACATAAATGTATCCTTCAACTTCTTGTTCATGCCCCAAAAATGGGTCCCGACCCACCGTTTGGGAACCACTGCCTTAAACCTAGCCTCAGAACCACGCCCACCTGGGCGAAACACCTGGGAAATGAGAGAGTTGCACAATGTGGACAAGTACCCCTGACTTGGAGAAGGTGGCGTGTAGTTGCACTATCTGAACACAGGGTGGCATCAAAACCACAGTAACAGAGTTCCATTACAGACATCTGGGGTCCTCAACCAAGTTGAAAGAGACTCTTCAAAGAACATTTACACTAAATGGAAACACACTTTAAAGCTGCCATCCGGGACTTGTTTTAATTCATAAAACGCTGTTTTGACCAATCTGTATGGTAGAGTATGTTAATAAAATATAACTTATACAATCTGTATGGTAGAGTATGTTAATACAATATCACTTATACAATCTATGGTAGGTAGAGTATGTTAATACTTATACAGTGGTGGAGAGTAGCTAAGTATATATACTTAAGTAGCCTACTCTACTCTACGACAATATTGAGGTATTTGTACTTTACTTGAGTATTTCCAATTTCCAATACTTTGATTTCTACTCCATTACATCTGAGAGGCAAATATTGTACTTTTAATCCACTACAATTATTGGAAAACTTTAGTTACTAGTTACTTTGTAGATTTTGTTTAATATTACAAAACATACAGTAACCACTTCAGCCCTATTTTCAGCCAT
>NC_139956.1:3183030-3193034 GCF_963454915.1 Gymnoscopelus microlampas
TATGCACATGTGTCATGTGTTTCTAGCCAATCACAGTCCTGAATAGAGTCATGGTGGCCAATCACGGTGCAGGGTTAGGGGGGTACACTGGTGGCCAATCACAGCGCAGGGTTGGGGGGGTGCAATTTGGATCGATGTCCAAACCTCACATATAGGTGCGGTTGCACCGCCCAAAAGTGTGCACGGGTGCTTCGCCCGCATGTGGCCCGCACAGCAGCAGGCCGGGCCCAGTCAGGCCCAGTTTCGACCCCCCCTAAAATGTCATTCCTGGATACGCCGTCGCCACTGGATGTGGGGTCCGCGGTCGGCTGTAAATACATTCGGGGGTCCTTTACGTGGAGACATTTGAGGACCACATGCTGTAACACACAGGGGTCTCCCAACGTTTTTCACGCCAAGGACCCCTTAAGCTGAGAGAGAGAGAGATGAAGCAGGGACCCCCCCCCACTACATACTGTACTGTACAGGGGGTCCTTGAGGGAGTTCCAGGGGGTCCCCAGCTAAATGATGGATAGTTGGGAACCAAATGAACCCTTATGAGAACCAATGCATTTCTGGTCCCATGAAACCTTGAATTCATGGAGCTGGATTCTAAGTCCAATGTTCTCACTCAGATATAATATAATATAATATAATATAAGTTTAAGTATAGAAATACTCTGTTACAAATAAAAGTCTTGCATTCAACATTTGACCCATATGTCAAATTACAAATTAATTACAATCAAAATATACTTTGATATACATTATGTCTCTCTCTCTCCCTCCCTCTCTCTTTCCCTTCCTCTCTCTCTCTCTCTCTGCCTCTCCCTCGCTCGCTCCCCCCTCTCTCTCTCTCTCTCCCTCCCTCCCTCCCTCTCTCTCTCCCTCCCTCCCTCCCACCCTCGCCTCCCTCTCTCTCTCTCTCCCTCGCTCCCCGTCCCTCTCCCTTCCTCTCTCTCTGTCTCTCCCCACCTTGTGCATGTTTTAGAAAAGATTCCTTCCGCGGGTGGGAGAGAAAGAGAGAGAGAGGAGAGAGAGAGAGAGAGAGAGAGAGAGAGAGAGAGAGAGAGAGAGAGAGAGAGAGAGAGAGAGAGAAGAGTGAGAGAGAGAGAGAGAGAGAGAGAGAGAGAGAGAGAGAGAGAGAGAGAGAGAGCGGAGAGAAAGTTAGAGAGAGAGAGAGAGAGAGAGAGAGAGAGAGAGAGAGAGAGAGAGAGAGAGAGAGAGAGAGAGGGGGCGTGTAGGAACAAGACACGAGGAGGGACGGACGTTGGACTGAAAGAGAGAGAGAGAGAGAGAGAGAGGAGAGAGAGAGAGAGAGAGAGAGAGAGAGAGAGGCGAAACAGTGGAACGGAATCTAAACAAACACACAACAGATGGAAGGAGGAGAAACAAACAACTAAACAGCTCTTTAACTCTCCTGTCTTCTCCTCCTTTACAACATATAACACACATATAATATATATAATACATATGATAATATTTAATAGTTTCTAAACAACAACAGGGCGCGGGCACGCGCATTAAGGCGCGCCTCCCTCAGACAGTTCCTCTACAGTCACAGAGCTGAACTAACGGCTGCGTGACACACACACACTTTATACATTATAACACTGTGTTTAACACACTTTAAACCTTCTGTCTGGACTGTTTCCTCTGTCTAAATACTACTGATGAACCTCCAGCCCGGATAAAGAAGTGCTTCACAGCACACACACACACTGTAGGAACAGAAAGAAGAACTATTCTAGTTGGAGGAGGAACAACAACTCAGTCCACAGACCAGAAGGACAGAATTTATACCATTTCTACTTTTTTTTTAAGGGGAGGAATTTTCTATTATTCATTTTTTTTCGAGGAGAGGAATATTTTATTATTTCTTATTTTTTATTTTTTTATTGTGGAATTTATATTATTTAAACTTTTCTTTTTTTTAAACTTTTTTTTTGCTGTGGACCGACCGACTGGACACCGACTCCTCCCGCTCAGCTGTAGCCGGGCTAGAGGCGTCTCTCCCCGGGTCAGCCCTGCAGCCCGACCCGCTGAATACACCCACTGCTGCTGCTGCTGCTGCTGCTCGCTGTTAGCCGGCTTCTTCAGGCTACAGTCAGCCCCCCCTCCCCCCCAGGGGTTGTTAGGGGGTCCGCCAGGGAGGGGGCCAGGGGGTCCGCCATGGCCGGGGCCAAGCCGGGGGTCCACGCTCTGCAGCTCAAACCCGTGTCCGTCCACGAGGTCCTCAAGAAGGGCAGCAAGTTCATCAAATGGGACGAGGTGAGATAATATGGAAGAAGTACTCACATGTTTTATACTTGAGTAAAAGTATCAATACAGTCTGCATACAGTCAGTTAGAAGCCCGGAATTCAAAATGTACTCGAGTAAATATATTTGAGTAAAAGTACTTGAGTAAAGTTCATCAAATGGTGGACGAGGTGAGACTGAGAGAGCGAAACGATTTTAGGCAGTGATGGAAGAAGTACTCACATGTTTTTCTTGAGTAATAAAAAGTAAAAAGTACTTGAGTACATGTACTCAGTTACTTTACACCACTGCAGTTCAGGCAGAGAGATACTCGAGTAAAAGAGTACTTCGCTCTCATCCAGACTCGAGTGATTTAGTAACTACTAACTATCTGCTATTTTCAAAACCATATCTTCTGTATACATGGGGTGTATATTAAATATGATTTTTTTTCTCATTTTGCTGGGGACCCCAGTAGCCCCCCCCCCCTTTGGGGGTCCCCGGACCTCACTGTGCGATCATTTGTAACTCATGGGGGTCCCTGGAACAAAACATTTTGAGATGGGGGGTCCGCAGCTAAACACATATCTAAAAATGTTTTCTTAAATCCTAACAGTATGTTTCTATATCAGCGGTGCTCCACAACTTTTTCCATTTCAAGGACCCCCAAAATGTATTGTATTTGGTCGCGGACCCCCATCTCAAAATATGTTGTTCCAGGGACCCCCCAGAAGCACAGATCGGAGTTAAAAATAAATTTGCTTTAAAACAAGCCTATATATATATATATATATATTTATATATATATATATATATATATTTATATTCAAAGATTTGCACACATTTTACACAATTTTTTCCCAAAAATAGCAGATCTACAAGCTCGTAGCGCTATGAGCTTGTAGATCTGCTATTTTTTGAATAGCCAAAGCCCGTTGTTAATGGGTTACTGTGTCATACCTAGATAGACCAGATAGCATCTGACACCACAGGCATGTCGAGATAGACATCTGACATTCTTCCAGTGACGACCAGCCAGTATACAGAGTGATTTATGCTGTCACTACACTAACTAGCTGACAACACAACAACTAGCTCTAAACTAGTGTTGATTTGAGTTTTGACAGAACATTTTGATTCAGTTTTAAAGTCATTTGAATCAAATTCCATTTAGCTTTAGTCATATTTTAGTCTAAGCTATAGTCTAGTCCAGTGGTTCTCAAACTTTTTCATGTCAAGGATA
This sequence comes from Gymnoscopelus microlampas, assembly GCF_963454915.1. Lineage (NCBI taxonomy): Eukaryota > Metazoa > Chordata > Actinopteri > Myctophiformes > Myctophidae > Gymnoscopelus > Gymnoscopelus microlampas. The sequence continues at coordinate 3,186,492 of NC_139956.1, forward strand.
GGGATGGGTATTGGCAACAATCTCACGATACGATACGTATCACGATACTTGGGTCACGATACGATTATATTGCGATACGTATCCCGATACTTGGGTCGTATCACGATATTGCGATATATTGCGATATATTGCGATATATTGTGATATATTGCGATATATTGCAATATATTGCGATATATTGCGATATATTGCGATATATCACAACTACATATTGTTTATATATACACTACATATTGGGTAGCTGCAGATCTGTGATAGGTTTTTTGAATGTTTTTCATAAAACCTGTGTCTGAAAAAGCAAAAAAGCAAAAAAAAAAAAAAAAAAATCAAAATGTTTTTTTTCCCAAAAAATCGCGATATCAATACTGGAATATCGATACAGTATCGCGAGATAAAATATCGCGATATATCGCGAAATCGATAATATTGCCCATCCCTAGTCAAGGACCCCCAAATTGACACTTATTAGCCCGCGGACCCCCATTTGAAAAGATATTCCAGGGACCCCCATAAGAGAAGATTTTTACGGATCTATAGCAGTGATTCTCAACCATTTTAATTTCAAGGACCCCTAGTTTGACATGCATTAGGGCTACGGACCCCCATTTAATGGCATTTCTATCACTGGGACCCCAATTCATATTGTAAAATCAATGTTAATCTAACTCTGAGAGTGTACAAATGGAACCAAATGGACCCGTTAGGGTCCATTTGGTTCCATTTGTACACGCAACCAAACATATAACGACTTGTCTTTTAGTTCTACTGGATCTCTTCTCCACTAGATCCCTCACTAACATTTTACTCTAGTTTTTATTTGTTGATGAAATTGTCATTATATTTAGTCTTAGTTTTAGTCATCATAGCTTAGTTTGTATCTAGTTTTTTCGTCAGTGATAAAGTAGGTAGTCGACAAACATTTTTCGTCATAGTTTTAGTCGTCAGAATCAACATTTTGCTCTAAATGTGTCGCTTTCGCTGAAGTAAAGGCTGTTAAGGAGGAGTTCACCCAAAAAATGACTTATTTTCTATCAATTGCACACCCTATGAAGCCTTGAATCCATGGATTCTTTTTGGTTTTGTCGCATTCCTAAGCTAATAATTTGATTTCCCGTCTCCTACCGGCTAATGTATCCGGTAGGAGACACATAGTAAATTATTTGTGTCTCCTACCGGAAATACACACGGTCATCACTTATTGTCTTAAGAATGCCACAAAAACAAAAATAAAATCCATGGATTCAAGGCTTCATGGTGTGCGCAATTGATAGAAAATAAGTCATGTTTTTGGGTGAACTGCTCCTTTAATTTATGAAGGAAAACCGCAAAAAGTTATAATATGGAGAGAGAGCTTTCTGAGAGAGAGAGAGAGAGAGAGAGAGAGAGAGAGAGAGAGAGAGAGAGAGAGAGAGAGAGAGAGAGAGAGAGAGAGGAGAGAGAGAGAGAGAGAGAGAGAGAGAGAGAGAGAGAGAGAGAGAGAGAGAGAGAGAGAGAGAGAGAGAGAGAGAGAGAGAGAGAGAGAGAGAGAGAGAGAGAGAGAGAGAGAGAGAGAGAGAGAGAGAGAGAGAGAGAGAGCTGTACCGTGACATTTTATACAGCAAGTTCTCAAACTTTTCTTTTTCATGTCATTTGATGACATTTAGACGTAGAATATTTTGTTATCGTTAGATGAGATTTCGTCCACAATTCCATCCATGCTGTATTGATGTTGGTACCAATAGGGAGAGATAACAGGCAAACGTTGATCAAAATAACAGTTATTTAATTTAGTAATGCAGATGTTTAACAATAATTTTAACTCTTGAGAGTGTAAAATGAGATTTCATTTTACACTCTCTAAGAGTTAAAGCTCCATAAGGGTCCATTTGGTTACCAACTCTCCATCATGTAGCTGGTGGTGGACCACCTGGAAGGAACCCCCTCAAGGACCACTGGTGGTCCCCGGGACCACTGTTTGAGAACCACTGCTCCATAGGATGCCAGCCTAAAATCTAAACACATGAACCTGGCATCTGTCTGGTGATGCAACTTTGTTGATGATGAGGGCCACTATATTTACACACTCACTCCAGAGGGACACATAACTGTATACTGTATTACTGTCGAGCAGACACCTCCGTATTTTTCTTAAATTAATGCTGTACTTACTTTGCCATTCTTTGTCACACAAAAGTCTGCGACGCGTTTTGAGCTTGTAGATCGGCTGTTTTTGCTACTTTTGATTTGAATCCTGATTTTCTTTTGTTGATATTTTTTAATTGGAATCCGAAAAGTAACATTTTAATTACATTTCAAATGCATTTAGTTATACTTATGTTAACTTTTTGAACTTAAATACAAATACATTGGGCATAAAAAAGACAATAGAATGTTAATACTAGTCATTAAGCTACTAATATAGACAGAAGTAATTAAAGCGGGTCATGTTTTGCATGTTAGGAAGCATAACAGCTGAAATCAATAATATATCACTATTCTGATATTAACCTGCGGGGCCGCATTAAGTGAAGGTGGGGGCCGCATGTGGCCCCCGTGGCCGCCAGTTGCCCATGTATGGCCTAAACAGTAGAATATCATAACACAAAAATCAATAATCATTAGACTGCACATTGAAACTATACACATTATAGGATGTCAGGTCAACACATGAACATAGCATCTGTTCTATAGCAGGGTCTTCCAACGCTTTTCAGGCCTAGGACCCCTTATATGAGAGACAGATGAAGCAGGGACCCCCCACCAACCACTGACTACATATTGTATAAAATTGTGTTGCAGATTCAACTTCTTCATAGATATCATACACTTGTTTGACAACACTTTATCACTGTGTTGTGTGTTGTGTTAGATGTGTATTCTCAGATCTAACACAACACGTGTAGTAACTCTGAGGACCCCCCTAGGGGTCCCCTAGGACCCCCTAGTTGGAAGTCCCCTGGTCTACATAATAGGATTTCTACAGTAAATTCACTAAGTGACATCATTGACCTGACCATGGCTGCTATGACAGACAGGCTGTATATTGCAAAAAAACCTCTGATTTTCAGGAGTTCTTAAAGTGGGGTCCCCCAGGAGGGGTCCTTGAAGGGGGTTTCCAGGGGGTCCCCAGCTAAACTAGTTAATATACAGCAGTAGCATCACGATCTACAATTGGCCATACTAGATTTTAGGCTTTGTAGATCTACTATTTTTTTAAAGTAGGGGATTTATCTAATGCGATAATTATATTGAAACATTTCAGGGGGTCCTGGCGCAGAATGTTTTCGGATGGGGGGGGGGTCCGTCTTCGGCCAGCGAGGTTGTGAGCTTGTAGATCAGCTATTTTCACAATTTTTGCTAAATTTTGTCACATCTTTATTATATGTACAGATACCCTGTATACACTTATACTGTATGTTGGTTTGTTTACTGTTGAGTGAGAAAACAATGTTGGACATTAAGCTATTTAAGACAGGGATCCCTCTGCGTCATTTTAACATTTCTTTGGCTATTCAAAAATAGCAGATCTACAAGCTCACAGTCCAGTCCAATCCAATCCACTCTATTTATTCATGGAGCACATTTAAAACAACAGTGTTGAACCAAAGTGCTGAACACACTCAGTAAAATACTAAAAGAAACAAGAGAACACACACGTAGTGTAGTGCCGCGCTATGAGCTTGTAGATCTGGTTATGAACGCATGACACATGAACGCTGAACCGTTCCCGGTTCATCTGGGGACAACCCCAAGATCATGTGGGGCCCCGAACCACAAGTTGAGAACCTGCTCTGTTTGACCACTGCTCTGTTTGTAGACTACACTGATATAGTGAATGAACTGCCAGGCATGCAGCATGCAGAGGTTAATGCTTCTAACACTGTGTGTGTGTGTTGAATCATTCTGGTTCAGCCTGTTTTACCTTTTTACCTACAGGCTCAGGTTCAGACATATCTCTCTCTCTCTCTCTCTTTATCTCTCTCTCTCTCTCTCTCTCTCTCTCTCTCTCTCTCGTGTATTGAATCAGAGGTTGTTTACACACCTCAACAAAATCACAACACAGTGATGATCATGTTTATTCTATTATGTATTAAATCAGTGAATAACGTAGGTACTGTTAGTCTATGGTTGTTCTAGTTACCTTAAATAGCTTTGTGTGTGTGTGTGTGTGTGTGTGTGTGTGTGTGTGTGTGTGTGTGTGTGTGTGTGTGTGTGTGTGTGTGTGTGTGTGTGTGTGTGTGTGTGTGTGTGTGTGTGTGTGGAGACATTGTATCCATGTCTTGATAATGTGTGAAACTAGAAACTTTCTTCCTGGACTCTTCTGTAATCCCGTTTCTCCAGTTGCTCTTCCGCGTGTTTCTGCTGCTGCTGGCGCCTGGCAACCGTGTGTGTGCGTCCGTGTGCGTGTGTGTGTGTGTGTGTGTGTGTGTGTGTGTGTGTGCGTGTGCGGGTTGGTTATTGACAGTGGTGGGAAAGGTACTCAAATGTTTTACTTAAGTAAAAGTATCAATACTGTAATGTGAAATACTACAGGTGAAAGTACGGAATAAAGGATTGACTTGAGTGAAAGTACAAAAGTATTGGTATCGAAATGCACTTTAAGTACCAAAAGTAAAAGTACTCATTATGCAGAATGTCCCCATGTCTGTGTTCAAGGTGTATAACAATCATTTGAAAATAGCAGATCTACAAGCTTGTAGATCTGCTATTTTCAAATTGCTGAAGTGGTTAATGTATGTTTTGTAATAATAATCAGAGAGAGAGACATGTTTTTATTTTGACACTTGCGTTGGCAATGTAAACGTATGTTTTCTCATGTTAATAAAGCTCTTCTCAATTGAATTGAGAGAGAGAGAGAGAGAGAGAGAGGGCGAGAGACATGCTGAGAGAGGAATGGCTCATTGTGTGTGTGTGTGTGTGTGTGTGTGTGTGTGTGTGTGTGTGTGTGTGTGTGTGTGTGTGTGTGTGTGTGTGTGTGTGTGTGTGTGTGTGTGTGTGTGTGTGTGTGTGTGTGTGTGTGTGTGTGTGTGCGTTCATTAATGATTAACAGGGCTGTCTGACCAATATGAGCTCTTAACTATCTGCTTCTCTGTCTTTGATGTCAAACACACGTGTGTGTGTGTGTGTGTGTGTGTGTGTGTGTGTGTGTGTGCTTCTACTGTACGCCCAATTACCAGCTTTATCAGGAGTAAACGTGTGTGTTGTAGAGCTGTGTGTGTAACTAGTGCGGTGGAAAAAAGTACTAGATCTTTTTAGTTAAAGGTAGAGTAAGTGATTTTCTTTGGTTAAAATAAGTGTTAAATAGCTCTATATTGTGATCATTACTATAGAGTGTCTCCATAAAGGGAGTCTCCATGTCTCTCCAGCTCTTTATTAAACAGAAAATGCATTTTCAGTGCTGTTGTCACCTACTGTACCTGAAAATGTACTATATTGTGTTTACTAAAGAGCTGGAGAGACCCCTGTGACCCAACAAACACTCTGTAGCAATGATTACTATCAGAATATAGTAATTTAACCTTTTTTAACATAAAAGAAAAATTCTACCAAAACATATAATTTACTCTACCTTTAAGTAAAAGTATCACGTCTTCATGTCAAGGGCTGTCCAAAATGATATGTATTTGGCCACATTGTTCCAGGGATCCCAGAAGCAAAGATTGGAGACATTTTTCAAAAATAGCAGATCTGCAAGCTCATGAGCTTGCAGATCTGCTATTTATGGGGATTCACACAAGTGTTCCCTTGTAGTAGAATTGTTCTCTTTTGCCTAAGTCAGGGGTCCTCAACGTTTTTCAGGCCAAGGACCCCTTAGCTGAGAGACAGATGAAGCAGGGACCCCCTAGCTGAGAGACAGATGAAGAAGGGACCCCCTAGCTGAGACACAGATGAAGCAGGGACCCCTTAGCTGAGACAGAGATGAAGCAGGGGACCCCTTAGCTGAGAGAGAGAGAGATGAGGCAGGGACCCCTTAGCTGAGACACAGATGAAGCAGGGACCCCTTAGCTGAGAGAGAGAGAGATGAGGCAGGACCCCTTAGCTGAGACACAGATGAAGCAGGGACCCCTTAGCTGAGAGACAGATGAAGCAGGGACCCCTTAGCTGAGACAGAGATGAAGCAGGGACCCCTTAGCTGAGACAGATGAAGCAGGGACCCCCACTACATATTGTATAACATTGTGTTGCATATTAAACGTTTTCATATATTTCATAGATAGCTTCATAGACTTGACTGACAGCAACTGTCATCAGTGTTGAGTAAATGGAAATAACTGAAAGTAAAAGTACTCGAGTAGTACGGTATGTGAGTAAATGCACTTAGTTACTTTACAGCAGCACTCTGAGAGGGAATTCCCAGAGAAATTTACACACACACACACACACACACACACGCACACAAGCGTGTGAAACAGTCAGAAAACATGTGGCTTCTTTTTTGTGGCCGCCTCTTTTCATCTCTCTCTCTCGCTCTCTTTTCATCCCCTCGCCTTTTCTAATTCCACACAGAGAGAGAGAGAGAGAGAGAGAGAGAGAGAGAGAGAGAGAGAGAGAGAGAGAGAGAGA
>NC_139956.1:3193234-3210734 GCF_963454915.1 Gymnoscopelus microlampas
AGAGAGAGAGAGAGAGAGAGAGAGAGAGAGAGAGAGAGAGAGAGAGAGAGAGAGAGAGAGAGAGAGAGAGAGAATGAATAAGGACATTAAGGATTTGGCAAAGTGATTAAAAACAACAGGGAATTTGAAATCGAAGCCCCACACACACAGAGCCCTGAGGGTAATCCAATTAGTTTTACACGATGACTCTGGTGTTCATCTTTCTGTCGTTTCCTCTCTCTCTCTCTCTCTCTCTCTCTCTCTCTCTGTCTCCTCTCCTCTCTAGATCTACAAGCGTAACAAGCTTGTAGATCGGCTCGTTGAGCTTGTAGATCGACTTGAAAAAGATCGGCTGAGGATTTTTTTGGGGGAACATTTTTCAACATGTAAATGATTATGATGATTAATATTTCTTTGATTATCTCAAATAACTGTGATTAGTGGATTATATGATAACCTATTGAGGCCCCTATAGAGTGACACAGCATCATTTGCATTTGCGGGATGCGTGTGCGCATGTAAACAACACACACACACACACACACACACACACACACACACACACACACACACACACACACACACACACACACACACACACACACACACACACACACACACAAAGGAATTTGACGCAAATTGAGCCTTGTCTTCAGACTGCTGCGTATGAGCTGGTATGTGCGTCCAGCTGTTCTGTGTGTGTGTGTGTGTGTGTTTCATTTTCAATGACTTCCTGTTTGAGCTTGTTGAGAGCGCCGGAGCTAAACAATTGCCCCCCCCCCCCCCCCCCTCCTTCCTTCCACCCCCCCCCTTCCCTCTCTTGCCCCTCCCAAACCCCAGCCTGCGTTTTTTCAGTTCAATTAAAAGCCACTAGAATTCACTTAGAATTCCTCTTCCAACCCAAACGGCCTGGGGAGGGAAAAGTAACTGAGTACATCTACTCTGTGGTGGGGAAAGTAACTGAATACATTCACTCAGTGGTAGGGAAAGTAACTAAGTACATCTACTTAAGCATCAAAGACATCTTATTTTGACGTAGTCTGTACAAGAAAATAATACAAATTGTGTATTTTATTTATTTTTGTCCATTTCTGAGAGCTAGGGAAACTATGTCATCAGAACTGAACTCTGCTTGAACTTTTTAACTTGTACACCACAAACATCCTCAGTGTTAATTTAACTCAGAGAGAGTGTAACAAATGGAACCAAATGGACCCGTACGGGTCCATTTGGTTCCATTTGTTACACTCTCGAATGAATACTCCACATTTTAACTCATTAAAACAACATGTTTTGAGACGGGGGTGAGTTGACATGAGAAAGTTGGAGCACCACTGATATAGAAACATACTGTTAGGATTTAGAAAACATTTTTAGATATGTATTTGGCCCTCGGACCCCCATCTCAAAATGTTTTGTTCCAGGGACCCCCCATGAAGCAAAGATTTGAGTTACAAATGTTTGCTTAAAAAAAATATATATATATATTCGCATAGATTTGCACACATTTTCAAGATTTTTCAAAAATAGCAGATCTGCAAGATCTAGCAGAGCTTGTAGATCTGCTATTATTTGATAGCCCACAAAATCCTGAGTGGGTTAATGTTGCACGTTCCCGACTCCACGATGCCACGATGACGCGATGTTGTAATAAAAATGTGACATATCAGAAACAGGAGGTGAAAAACACACGCTTTGGTTTGAATGTTTACGTTTCAGTCTCTGTGAGCTGCATGAGACTCACTGAGGGGTTATTCTGGTCCTGTGTGTGTGTGTGTGTGTGTGTGTGTGTGTGTGTGTGTGTGCGTGTGTGCGCGATTGTGCGTGTGACTGTGTGTTTGGGTGTGTGTGTGTGTGTGTGTTGTCATTTTGTCGCACTGACTCGCACACACACACACTTTTGCCCTTTTTGGCCACGTTGTAGGCATTTCTGTGCAAACAATACCCTGGCAGTGCCCCCGGAATGCTGGGTGTGTGTGTGTGTGTGTGTGTGTGTGTGTTTATTACTATACTTGCGAGGACCAAGTATAGTAGAATTTGAAGAAATCTACATTGTGAGGAGCGTTTTCCTGGTCCTCACAAGACAAATGTTTGTTTTATAGTTAAAAAAAAAACATTTTTTAGAGATAAGTTTACAATTAGAAAAACATTCAGGTCAGACATTTAGGTGTCTTAGAGGTTAGGTTTAGGGATTGGAATTAAGAGTTCAACATGATTTATACTTTGTTGTTGCGCGCCAGTGTCATGCACCGAAAAATAGCCGATCTATAAGCTCACAACGCGTCGCAGCGCGACGCGTTGTGAGCTTGTAGATCGGCTATTTTTCGGCTTTAGGCTTACGGTTAAAAATGGCAATTATTATTTTGAAATGGCATTCATAACATGGCTGTCCTAAAGTGTTGATGTCCTCACAAGCATAGTAATACAAACGTGTGTGTGTGTGTGGCTGGAGAATTCATACTGCTCTCTTTAAGAGGTCTTGTTCATCGTCGATAAGAACGGCTGAATGGATCTCCAAGCTCACAGTGAGGTTGGAGGTCAAAAGGGGGTGGAGCCTGGAGTCAGCAAAAACAGCTAACTCCACCCCCCCTTTGGTGGACTTAGCTGGTTTTTAACGCTTTTCGTTGGTTCGATATTGTTTTAATCAACACACAGACGTAGAGGATGTTCAATAACACTGATTTATGGGAAAAAAATGCAAAAGCGGAAACATGGAGTTATCTTAGCCTGGTTCCAGACGAATCTGCCTTTGCAAAATTGCATGCACTTTAGCTCTCGGCAGATTAGGTCTGGCCCCCCTCCATAGAGAATGTATTTCTCTCCCGCAGATGTTGTGCGGGACCAATCAGGGCCCAGTATCCAAATGTGGGCGGGCTTATCGCCTTATTTGGAGCAATGACGAACAAGGAAGCACTGCTCTGATTCGTTCGTACAAGGAAGCACTGCTCTGATTGGTTTAGGTCTAACCAATAGAGTCCGTTTGGATCTTTTTGTAACCGCCCCTTGGAAAAATAAATCTATGGTTGATAGGGACCAGACTAATATCCACGCAGTGTGTCGTGTGATATTGTCTGGCCACGCGAGGCTAGAGTTAGCTAGTTTCTGCCGGACAGCAGCGATATGTAACTTTGCCCTGCTGTGTGTTTACATAACACCACAATACATACATAGACATACACATCACATTACCTGCAGAAACACACATCGTCCTCTCGCTGTGTTTTGGTGTTTTCACCGTTTGTTTTTTGGTAGACGGGGATGTTTTTGGGCCGTCTGAGAGGCGGTGTGTGAGCTTGTAGATCGGCTATTTTCACAATAAATAGCGTCTTTTTGAGTGGTGCCAACCACTCCTATATCTGACTTTGTCTGTGTGTCCGTCCGTATGTATGTATGTCCAATAAACAAACATTGATGACAACATCAATACGGGGCTCATCTAAGGCACCACTCTCTTCACACAGGGTGTGATTTTTGAGTGGTGCCGAAGGCAACCACTCCTATACATGACTTTGTCCGTGTGTCCGTATGTATGTATGTATGTCTGTCCACAAACATTGATGACAACATCAATACGGGGGTCAATACGGGGCTCATCAAAGGCACCACTCACTTCACACAGGGTGTGATTTTTAGCGGCGCTAGCCGCTCTATACCTGACTTTGTCCGTGTGCGTACGTCAACGTTCTGATTGGTCAGGTGCGTCAACAAAGTGATTGGTCAAGCTTCACGTGACACATGGCTATAAACACATTATAAACACATATCGATGACAAAATGTATCAAAGGCGCCGCTACCTTCACACAGGGTGTGATTTTTTAGGTAATATTTGACAATTTGGCCAATTAAGTTAGGCCATTTTTAGCGGCGCTGGCGCCGCTCTATACATAGTATAGAGCGGTCCTGCTCTATACCTGGCTTTTCCGTCAACGTTCTGATTGGTCAGGTCTGTCAACGTTCTGATTGGTCAGGCCCGCCAAGGTTCTGATTGGTCAGGTCCGTCAACGTTCTGATTGGTCAGGCCCGTCAAGGTTCTGATTGGTCAGGTCCGTCAACGTTCTGATTGGTCAGGCCCGTCGAGGTTCTGATTGGTCAGGTCCGTCAACGTTCTGATTGGTCAGACCCGTCAAGGTTCTGATTGGTCAGGCCCGTCAAGGTTCTGATTGGTCAGGCCCGTCAAGGTTCTGATTTGTCAGGCAAGGGGAGTATTCATGACATCACTATGATGTCATGAATATAGAATTAGATGTCTATATAAACAATGACTAAATAAACAATGAGTAATATCTAGAAATATTTAGTAATTTCATTTTATTATTCATTTGGCTAAAGTCTCCTTCTAGGTAAGTTTTTAGCGGCGCTAGCCGCTCTATACCTTTAGGTATATAGAGCGGATCCTGCTCTATACCTGACTTTGTCCGTGTCCATCAACGTTCTGATTGGTCAGGTCCGTCAACGTTCTGATTGGTCAGGTCCGTCAACGTTCTGATTGGTCAGGTGCGTCAACAAAGTGATTGGTCAAGCTTCACATGACACGTGGCTATAAACACATTATAAACACATATCGATGACAAAATGTATCAAAGGCGCCGCTACCTTCACACAGGGTGTGATTTTTTATAGTATTGTTAGTTTTTTGTATTTGTATATATTTTTCATTTTAGAGGTATTAAAAAGTCCTTAAATAGTAACTTTATAAATGTGCAGATACCCTGTATACACTTATACTGTATGTTGGTTTGTTTACTGTTGAGTGAGAAAACACTCCCCATGGATGGATGGATGGAGAGATAGAGTGATGGATAGAGAGATAGAGAGATGGATAGAGAGATAGAGAGATGGATAGAGAGATGGATAGACAGCAGTGTGTGAAGGTCTGAAGGAGTCTTAACATCGGTTCGAGAAACAGCAGTGGACGAATTGACGGACAGGTGAGAAGAGAGAGAGAGAGAGGCGTGTTGGAACAAGACACGAGGAAGGACGAGAGAGAGATATAGATAATAGATATTTCTCTGTTTTTTTCATGTATGAATATTTGTTGAACATGGAAATGATTATGACAACATAATTGCGCTTAGACGTTTATGTAATAACTGTGACAGGTGTGTGTGTGTGTGTGTGTGTGTGTGTGTGTGTGTGTGTGTGTGTGTGTGTGTGTGTGTGTGTGTGTGTGTGTGTGTGTGTGTGTGTGTGTGTGTGTGTGTGTGTGTGTGTGTGTGTGTGTGTGTGTAGTGGACTTTAACCTTATGGCCTTATCTACTGCTGCTAGAGCTGACAGTCCAGGAATGTTCTACTACTCAAGGCGGGGGTGAACTGTCCCTTTTAAGGCAGTAGTTCCCAAACAGTGGGTCGGGAGTCGGGACCCATTTGTGTGGGTCGTGACTCACTCAAGTAAATGGTGTCCCTTTTTTTACTTCTTATTTAAAAAACAAAGATTTTCAATTTATTTTTTCGTTTCTTTTTTTTCCACAAATATTCATAAAATAATATAAATTCCATAAAACAATGAATTGATTTTTTTTTTAAAGTAGTGAAAATATCAGATCTACAAGCTCACAGCATGTTGTGAGCTTGTAGATCTGATATTTTCACTAGTTTGGGTCCCAGGATGACATCAAATGTGGGTCTCCACCAAAAACCTTTTGGGAACCACCGGATTAGGGTTAGGTTTAGCCACGCCCACCTGGGCCAAACACCAACGAAAGAGGGAGTCCCCTGGAGGAACAGGAATGACCCTAGAAGAATGACAATCTGGGAGAATGGGGGCGATCGAGGGCGAGAGAGATGTTGAGAGAGACAGAGAGAGACAGAGAGACAGAGAGGGAGAGAGAGAGGTCGGAAGGTCAACCACTGCCACATGTGAAGTGTGGGTGAGAGCGATTGACGTACTGAGTCATTATAGCTCTCCACTCCTCCCTCACTTCCTCTCTCTGTGTGTGTGTCTCTCTCTCTGTCTCTCTCTCTCTCTGTCTCTGTCTCTGTCTCTCTCTCTGTCTCTCTCTCTGTCTCTCTCTCTCTCTCTGTCTCTCTCTCTGTCTCTGTCTCTGTCTCTCTCTCTGTCTCTCTCTCTGTCTCTCTCTCTCTCTCTCTCATGTTACTGTACATTGGTACGTTGCTCTTTTCCCTGGAACACAACATTTTGAGACGGAGGGGGTCCGTGGCCAAATACATATCATTTTGGGGGTCCTTGACATGACAAAGTTCAGTTCCAGGGACCCCCAGAAGCAAAGATTTGAGGTAAAAAAAAATGTTTAAAAAATATATGTATATATTCAAGGATTTGCACAAATTTTCATTGGAATTGGTTAAAGGAGAATTTTGGACTAAGGTTTTCTGACCTTTTCTATGACGTTATGATATCTTAGGATGAATGGTACAGTAGAAACATGTCATAACTCCGTGCACGGATAGGCCTTGCGTTAGATCGCATATTTTGATAGCTTTTTATTTCATTTTTTTTGGTGAGATCTGACGTTCATAGTGACAGAACACTGTCAAAAAAAACAGAAGTCTCACTAGACGAGATTGAAATCTCGAGATTTCAATCTCGTCTAGTGAGACTTCTGTTTTTTTTCTTTTCTTTTGGGTTGCATAATGTTCTGTCACTATGAACGTCAGATCTCACAACAAAAAAAAAGAAAAAAGCTATTAAAATATGTCATCTAGCGCAAGGCCTATCCGCGCACGTTTTAATACATAGAATGTGTATGTTGTCATCTTGGAGTGTGTTTTTTCTTGAACCTTCATTCTGATCATCTGGTACAAAGTCTAACAACATGAGCCTCATTAAACCCATTAAGACCTGAGACCCATTCACAAAATATCTTCTAAATCCCAACTGTTTTTTGAAAAAACTTATGCTACTATGTCAGTGATTCTCAAACTTTTTCATGTCAAGGACCCCCAAAATGATATGTGTTTGGCCACGCCGGACCCCCATCTCAAAATATGTTGTTCCAGGCAGGGACCCCCCAGAAGCAAAGATTTGAGTTACAAATGTTCACTTTAAAATATATATATTCAAAGATTTGCACACATTTTCATGATTTAAAAAAAAATAGCAGATATACAAGCTCATAGCGCGGCACTCGGTGCCGCACTATGAGCTTGTAGATCTGCTATTTTTGAATAGCCAAAGGGTAAAATAATGGTTATGGCTAAAAATGTAAAATGACACAGTGGCCCTCATTTATCAACGCAGCGTATAAACCGGCGTATATTTTTCCATATATTCGGCCGTACACCAACGTCAAAGTCACATTTATCAACGCATCCTACACAGCTGATCCCAGCGTACATTGGGTCCCAGTGTTGATAAATGTCACGGCTGAAAACGAGCGTCATTTAAATAACACGCCCTTAAATATTCTCGAAACACCCCGATTTTACAACATGAAGAACCAGAATACGACCAAAGAAAGAGTTTCGCTGGCTCGCCTAGCCTCGCTGCCTGTCAAGTCACGCACACAAACACACACACACACACGCACGCACGCACGCACGCACGCACGCACGCACACATGCACACGCCTCTCTCTCTCTCTCTCTCTCACACACACACACACACGCCCAACTGTGTCTTTCATAATCCGTTACGGTACAATCTTTGTCAGTCACGTAGGCTTGTAGCCTACATGAATGACATATTATGATACCAATGACATCGCCATGAATGGAATACGTTTATTTATTTACCCCATACCAAGCAGTGCGCGTTCGAGTTACACTAAAGCAGTCATGTAGGCTATATTCCCCATGAGACTCGGGCGGTCTGCAGACTGCAGTGATCCCATGCCGCAACCCACGTTATAAGAGATTGGAGCGACAGGTTTATATCCTTAACCCAGCCAGGTTGTAGCCTATATAACTCTCTATGACATCTCCATACCATGATAGGACAAGCTACTGTAAGTTTGTAGACCTCACTGTCAATGAAGAGATGGTCGGGAGTCCCGACCGCGGGACTCCCGACGCAAAGGCGCTTGTATATTTTTGAAAATAGCAGATCTACAAGCTCGCAACGCGTCGGCTTGTGAGCTTGTATATCTGCTATTTTCAATGCAGCCAGATCTACAATCTTATCTGAATGACTGTTAAAGCAATTTGTTTAAATTACTTTATAAAATGATATATTTTCGGGGGCACGGTGGCGCAGTCGGTAGCGCTGTCGCCTCACAGCAAGAAGGTCCTGGGTTCGATTCCCGCTGGGGATGCTGTGGGCGCTGGGGGCGTGTCTCCTCCTCCGCGTCAGCACCCATACCCATAGGTGGGGTTGGCGAAAGGGCCCACTCTGTGTGGAGTTTGCATGTTCTCCCTGTGTCTCCTAGGGTAGTTAATACCCTCACAAAAACATGTAGTAATCCTGGTCACTATACCGCCTCCCCCATGACAGCCGGGGCGCCTGATGGAGGGGAAAGGAACTGGATGGAATAACGTGTTCCTTCCACGCGCTACGTCCTACCAGGGAAACTCCCCCCTGTCAGGTGACAAGAAGGTCAGTTGGCTCTCATGCACTGAAGGAAGCATGAGCTCGGCCCTGGCCTCTCCAGGCTGTGGGGGACTGGTGTAGCGCTGGTGTAGGGCTGGTGTAGGGCTGGTGTAGGGCTGGTGTAGGGCTGGTGTAGGGCTGGTGTAGTGCCCAGGATCACTTAGGAAATTGGCACCGGGTGAAAAAATGGGTTACAAAAATCGCGGGATAAAAAAAAGAAAAAAAGAAAAGAAAAAAGTTATATTTTCACAGGGATTATTTATTAGTGTAGATATACTTTTAGGTCCGAGGATGGAATAAACGGGTGCAGCCAAAGTCAACAACTGGTCCCGACCAGACGTGAGATCTCAGCGTAAAGTAGGATGAAGCCCACGTCAGGATATATCGATAAATGCCGAAAGGTGCGGTGATCTCGCCGTACGCCCATTATTTGGGCTGCACCGCGTTGATAAATGAGGGCCAGTATGTGTTCCAGGAATGAATGTGTTAAATGACATGTGTGCTGCACAGGTCTGTGCATCTGGAACACTACCACTGTACTGTATGCTGTTATTATGTGGTCGACTTCACCGCATAATACTTCCTCTTTTCTCCTCCTCTCCTCTCTTTTCTCCTCCTCTCCTCTCTTTTCTCCTCCTCTCCTCTCTTTTCTCCTCCTCTCCTCTCTTTTCTCCTCCTCTCCTCTCTTCTCTTCTCTCCTCTCCTCTCTCTGGAGTCCAAAGGTCAGCTAGTGTCATCAACCTTTTACTGAGTCACACACACACACACACACACACACACACACACACACACACACACACACACACACACACACACACACACACACACACAGTAAACAGATAAGTGTGCGTGTAAACTCCATAGAGCGTGACACACTGTCTACACAGAACACTCCTGTTGTTAATGTGACTCAGAGAGAGAGAGAGAGAGAGAGAGTACATGTTTCTACAATCTGACTTACACACAGTTTTTTATTTATAGTAAAAGTATCAATACTGCAATGTAGAAATACAAAAGTGTAGGTATCACAAATTCTAAATGTACTTAAAGTACCAAAAGTAGAAAGTACTCATTATGCAGAATGTCACATTTCACAAGTTTTCAAATGTATAAAAATTATGCATGCACACACACACACACACACACACACACACACACACACACACACACACACACACACACACACACACACACACACACACACACACACACACACACACACGTGCGCGTGTGCATGCGTGTGTGCATGCGTGCACACACACAAACTATGTGGTATGTTGTAGTGAACGTGTATTCATTCAGAGAGGTCATTCTTATCAGTTTGTCACTAATGCAACTCTCTCTCTGTCTCTCTGTCTCTCTCTCTCTCTCTCTGCATCAGGCTGTATACTTTATTAATATATGTGTGATGTTGTCTGTCTGTCTGTCTGTCTGTCTAATGGCGTTGTCCTGTCTGAAGCTAATACATTACCACGCACGCACGCACACACGCACGCACGCACGCACACACACATGCATGTATCGATTAATCTGCGGTTAGGGTTAGAAAACATATCATGGGAGTAAACTAGGTGTGTGTGTGTGTGTGTGTGTGTGTGTGTGTGTGTGTGTGTGTGTGTGTGTGTGTGTGTGTGTGTGTGTGTGTCAATAGGGTCAGCAGGTAATGAGGGTCCTGTTTTTTAAAGGCCACAACATGGACGGACAGACAGACAGACAGACAGACAGACAGACAGACAGGAAGTGATTGATTGGACAGAGAGGAAGGAGACTGGAGAGCTTTCAATGTTTTTCTACATCTGGGTCCTTAACGAGGGGGCGGGGCCCAATTACCAACATACCACACACACGCACGCACACACACACACACACACACACACACACACACACACACACACACACACACACACACACACCGCAGGGCGCATGGACGTGTGTGTGTGTGTGTGTGTGTGTGTGTGTGTGTGTGTGTGTGCTAATGACCATTGGCCTGCCCTCCTGCGTTCTGTTTGACCTTAATGACCTTAATGGCCACTATTTATGGTTTCTGCTGAACACACTGACGTTGTGTGTGTGTGTGTGTGTGTGTGTGTGTGTGTGTGTGTGTGTGTGTGTGTGTGTGTGTGTGTGTGTGTGTGTGTGTGTGTGTGTGTGTGTGTGTGTGTGTGTGTGTGTGTGTGTGTGTGTGTGTAAAACAGTACATACATTGCGTTACATATTTGACATTCTCATAAACAGGAAATATGGTTTATAAATGTTGGAGGGAAAAAAAGTGTGTTTGAACATGTCTGGAGGAATGGAGGAACCTGCAACATGTTAACTCATTCAGTGCCAGAGTTAAAACATTGTCTACGGCCGACCTTGTCAGCCATTCAGAGCGTTTTTCACTACATTTTTAACAATCATAGAATATTATCATTCTTCATAACGATCCACCCGCCGACCGCTTTAAAAGACGTATCCGAGTCTCGTAGAATCGGGGGTGAAAAAAACGTGCCTGTGGTTATTGTCAGTTTGAATGTAAGGTTGTTTTCTCCATAAAGCAAGTGTAGAGTGGCCGTCATGGAATCCCAAGGTTCCACGTTTGATTCCGTGTATCAATGCTGCAGAAACGTAGAAATACTGTCTTACAAGTTAAAGTCCGGAATTAAACATTCACGTGTTTTACCGATATGGTGCAACGTGTAATTAACGTGTTTCACGTGTTTTTGAAAAAAAAAATGTTTTTCTTTTGTTTTGTTTTTAACCCAAGATATCATCATCTGAAGATTTGCAGCTCCATCCACTCCTTGTTTAACTTATAACTGAAAAAGGCTGTAACCCGCTTCCTAAGCACTTTTTTTCCACCACTGCATGTCATGCTCCATTATATGGTCACCATGGTTGACTGTGTGTGTGTGTGTGTGTGTGTGTGTGTGTGTGTGTGTGTGTGTGTGTGTGTGTGTGTGAGAGTGTGTGAGAGAGGGCAATAGAGAATCCATATCAGTTTTATTAGTTCCTTTCATGTCCATGATGAGATAAAGGAAACCTGTTGACTGTTGTCCTTAAATGGACTCCTTGCTCTGTCCATCCTCTCTCTCTCTCTCTCTCTCTCTCTCTCTCTCTGTCTCTGTCTCTCTCTGTCTCTGTCTCTGTCTCTGTCTCTGTCTCTGTCTCTGTCTCTGTCTCTGTCTCTCTCTCTCTCTGTCTCTGTCTCTGTCTCTGTCTCTCTCTCTCTCTCTCTCTCTCTCTCTCTCTCTCTCTCTCTGTCTCTGTCTCTGTCTCTCTCTCGCTGTGAGCTTGTGGCTTTTTTATTTTTCTAAATCACGTACTATAAGAACTGTGTTCCACAAATGTTTTTGCCCGACCGATGTTACCCGTCTCACCAAAATATCAGCTCTACTGTCTGTGTCTTTCTGCATGGAGAAACATAACTCTTTAAATCTTTATATATGTCTGCTGCCTGGCTTACAGCCAGTTATAGGAATAGCTTGTTCAGGATGTATGTCATGTTCTGTACACTATATATACAGTATATATATATATAGTATATGTATCTGGATACCATGTATAGTTAGCCTTCTGTGGAGGGCAGGAAATACCAACCTTCTAAGGCAGTGGCTCTCAAACTTTTTCGTGCCAAGGACCCCCAAATAGACATTTATTAGACCGCGGACCCCCATTTGAAAAGATAAGACAGGGACCCCCATTTGAAAAGATAAGACAGGGACCCCCATAAGAGAAGATTTTTACGGCTCTCTAGCAGTGATTTCAACCATTTCAATTTCAAGGACCCCCAGTTTGACATGCATTAGGCTACGGACCCCCATTTAATGGCATTTCTATCACTTGGACCGCAATTTATAGTGTAAAATCTATGTCAATTTAACTTTGACAGAACTTTGACTCTGAGAGTGTACAAATGGAACCAAATGGACCCGCATTTGTACACTCTCAGAGTTACAGACCCATAAGGGTCCATTTGGTGCCTAATCTATTATTTAGCTGGGGACCCCCTGGAACTCCCTCAAGGACCCCTGGGGGTCCTCGGACCCCACGTTGAGAACCAATGTTCTAAGGCAGAGGTTCACAAACGTTTTAGCATGAAAATTGAGTGAAATAGCAGATCTACAAGCGTTCACTACTTCTAAAACATTTGTTTTCTAATTAATGGAATTTCTTTGATATTTCTTTATGTATTTATTACATTATTTTGATCATAAATCATCGAGTTTGTTTTTGATTCATGAAGATTTAAGATTTATTTAGCTGCTTTAAAAAAATAAAACAAATGTAAGAAACTAACAAAATGAAGGGATATTTACTTGCTTAGACCCATTGAAATGGGTCCCAACTCAGTCAGTTTATATTCTACTCTGACTGGAATCACTTTACTAGAACACTTTTTCTTCTTATTGAATAACAGGTGATGAAATGTTACTGTACAAAAATAGATACTTAAAGAGAGAATAAACCTGGTGCTGATATGAATCAGAGGCTGTTACTCACAGGTTAAGGTGACCTGTGAGTAACAGCCTACAGGCAGCGTGGGGACACAACTCTTTTAGGAGACGTTGTGCAGTCTGCTCTCTACGCCTTCCAAACTGTGTGCGTGTGTGTGTGTGTGTGTGTGCGTGTGTGTGTGTGTGTGTGCCGCAGGCTGAAAACCCACCTCTTCAGGAAACACTATCCTTCCTCTTTGCCTGGCCTACTTGTTGTTAACTAGTTGTACGAACTCTTGTTTTATTTTTGTATTGTTTTATTGGATCTTGTTTAGTCGACTCACTTATTTGTTTTAGCTCGTGCTCATTTGATTTTGCTATTTTTGTCTCATCTGTTTAAGAAAGTAGGTAGCTGATATATTGCACTTTTACCTTAGCGCTAGGTATACTCTTGGTTGCTTGTTTTTGCAGGAAATGTACTTAAAACTTCTGGTGATTAGTAGTTTTCGTTCCCTACCTATGTTGAATACACTTATTGTAAGTCGCTTTGGATAAAAGCGTCTGCTAAATGACTGTAATGTAATGTAATGTGTGTGCGTGCGTGTGTGTGTGTGTGTGTGTGTGTGTGCGCGCACGTGCACGTTTGGCCTTCCATCTCCACAGAAGCTACAGGAATGTGACTCTAAACAGGAAGGACAGTACCAGTAATTAAAGACACAAATCAACTGTTTTGTCTTCAGTAGGAAACACATTGAAGGATTGCAGTTTCTGGAGATGCAGTATATACTGTACATTTTAAATGTTACATACATTCTACATAAAAGTACCTTCTTATCCCTGCATGTACATACAGGCACAACATGCACGTAAGGAAGGAATGTGTAGGGACACCCTCCCTCACGACCCACGTCGTGCCAGTGTGTGTTGGTTCCCACAGCACTAGTTCGACTGGCTGAAAGCCTCATGTTGTCATTGGGGGTCCGTGTTCAAATACACATCATTTTGGGGGTCCTTGACATGAAAAAGATCGAGAACCACTGATATTATAGCGACATTTGTAGAATCCCCCTAATCCCCCCAATCCCCCCATTTGTAGACCACCAGTGGTCCTTGAGGGAGTGCCAGGGGTCCCCAGCAAAATTAGTTAACATAGCGTCACAATAATTTTTAACCACTTATGCTTCGGCTATTCAAAAATAGCAGCTATACCGTGCTATAAGCTTGTAGATCTGGTATTTTTGAAAAACTTTAAAAAAATTAACTGGTATCTTTGCTTCTGGGGGGTCCCTGTCACAAAACATTTTCAAATGGTGGTCCGCGGCCAAATGTAATATATCAATTTAGGGGTCCTTGGCATGAAAAAGGTTGAAAACCACTGCTTTACAGCACTGGGCAGCACCCATCCAGATGCTTGTTGCTAACACGTTCATCCAGGGTGGTGATGTGTACTTCTGCACATAGCGTTCTGCCGTAGCACCCATACATTGTTCAGGTGTTCTAAATGGTGCATGACATGTGGTCAGTATTATGCAAATGTTATGGGTGCTGTGCTGTTGAAACGTGGCCACGACGGTCACACAGCAACATGCAGTATAGTGACAGTTCATTAACCCTTTCATACCGAGGAACGCATCAGTGGAACCACTTTCATACCGTTATTTAATACTTTGGCCATTCAAAAAAAAATGGCAGATCTAAATGGTGCTTTTATATAGCGCTTTCATCCAAAGCGCTTCACATAGATTGTGCATTACATTCACCCATTCATACACACACACACACACACACACTCACACTCACACTCACACTCACACTCACACATTCACACATTCACACACACATTCATCTTTGGATTATTTTGGGGGGTCACAGCCTAAAAAGTTTGAGAACCACTGGTCTAGTGTATGTGTGTACTGTACGTGTGTGTGTGTGTGTGTGTGTGTGTGTGTGTGTGTGTGTGTGTGTGTGTGTGTGTGTGTGTGTGTGTGTGTGTGTGTGTGTGTGTGTGTGTGTGTGTGTGTGTGTGTGTGTGTGACCTCATAATTACGAGGCTGGCTCTCATGTATAATTATGGTGAATGAGATGTTAGCTGTGTCAGGCTAACAGGCTAGCCTAGCTGCTACCATAAAAACTACTGTCTCTTTCTCTCTCTGTCTGTCTCTCTCTCTCTCTCTGTGTATGTATAGCAGATGTCTCTCTTCCAGTGCTGTGTGCTTTATAGCTCTGTAATGGTGAAGCATCATAAAGCATGTTAAAGCAGCAGTTAGAACAGTGCTTCTACAACTTTGTCATGTCAGGGACCCCCAACATGTTATGTTATGTATCTGGCTGCGGACCCCCATCTCAAAACTATCTTGTGTCAGGGATTTTTCAAAAGTTAGCAGATCTACAAGCTCATAGCGAGGCACTCGGTGCCGCGCTATGAGCTTGTAGATCTGCTAACTTTTGAATAGCCCAAAGAATACTTAAGTGGTTAAAATGATTGTGACTCTTAGACGCTATATTAACCATTTTTCTGGGGACCCCCTGGTACCCCCCCAAGGACCCCACTTTGAGAAGCAATGCTCTACAAAGCCTCCTTTCACAGCAGATAAACATCAGTTCTTGTCAAACTGCCCCCCCCCCCATCTAAACAACCGGGTCATGAGACTGACTGACTGACTGACATCAGTGTTGCCAGGTTTTGCGAGAGAAACAAGCAACCAAGGTCTATGAAAACTAGCCCAAGAGAAGCGACTATTATAGGCTACATGAGCGATTTAAACCTATATGCATAGGCTATTTGAAAATAGCCGATCTACAAGCTCACAACGTGTAGCGATGCGACGCGTTGTGAGCTTGTAGATCGGCTATCGACAATGTAAAAACCTTTTTTTTTAAAAAGAGTTTTGACAACACAAATCTTGTACGGGGGTCCCTATCACAACATATTTTCAGATTGGTGTTTGCAGATATTAATCTGGGGGTCCTTGACATGAAAATGTTTAAGAACCACTGGTTTTAGACAACATTACACAACATGCCCAAAATAATCAACTAGACTTTAGAAACAAGCCCCAAAAAAAGTTAAAAACCGCAACTACCAAATATTTACAAGCGGCTTCATGGAGAAAAAAAAAAAGAGCGCAAAGTCGCTTATAATAAGCAGACATGGCAACACTGACTGCCTACCAGAGTCAGTTCCATCTCAGACAATGCTCTTCAGTCCTTTTAACACAGTGGTTCTCAACCAGTGGTCCGGGGACCACCAGTGGTCCTCCTGGAGGGGGTGATGGAGAGTTGGTAACCAAATGGACCCTTATAGATCTTTAACTCTTGAGACTGACAGTATGAAATGAGACCAAGACATGATGGCACCGTGTGTTCTAGGATATTAAAGTGCTTTAAGTGCTTTATGCACGTCATGATGAGCTGTTACCTTTTACCAAGTGTGTGTGTGTGTGTGTGTGTGTGTGTGTGTGTGTGTGTGTGTGTAGGAAAGATTTGAGTAATGTTTGCTTTAAAAAAAAAATATATATATATATATATATATATATTAAAAGATTTGCTAAAACATTGGCGATTTTTTCAAAAATATTAGATCTACATGCTTGTCATACTGCGGCACTCCGTGTCCCGCTATGAGCTTGTAGATCTGCTATTTTTGAATAGCCAAAGAAATCTTAAAACGACACAGATGCGTTGAAAAGGGTTAAAGGGATATTTCAATTTCCCCAAAAATGTGGGTCATTTTATCGTCTACTACTCAGACTTTTGTGTTTCACCCCAGACAGTTTTTAAGTTGCTTAATTCAGTATTTAGATAATATGATATTCATTGTATCAGACACGCCCCCTTCCTATACAAACCCATTGTAACTTCAAACTCCATTTTTAACTAGATTTATCAAAGAAACATCCGTCCTTTGGTTCTGGTGACTGATATTGTCACAGGTTCATTCATGAACAGGTACTATATGCAGGTTTCTGTCATGGACATTACACTCGTCAAGTGAGCTCAGGTCATCTGGTAGTGCCAAGCCACAACCTAAATAGTATGACGAGAACTGTTCATTATAGAGGTTTTTCAGCTTGGAATATGCTCCCCATAAATGCTAAACAAACCAGAAGTAGATTTTCTTTTAAAAAGTTACTTAAACATAAATTGAGTCCTATATAGTTGTAACTTGTGTTTTTCACAATTTTTGTACAGTAACATTATTGTTTTCTGTGTATTTTGCGAACAATCTGTATTGGTTGATTGGTTATTGTTGTCTGTTTCATATGCAGAGTGACTTATTTTGCTGATAATTATACTTTGTCTGTTTTTTTGTAGTTATATTGCACAATTTTAACTATTGTCTGTTTTTATTGTATACATGTTATGTATGTGAGGACCCCAGGAAGACTAGCGACCACCTTGTGGAAGCTAATGGGGATCCTAATAAAGAATAAAGAATAAAGAATTGTCCTTCTAATACGTGAGGAGACGTGTTTTTACAATTACTTCTTTCATGTATTTTTTACATTTCTTTTGTTCTGTTTATATTTCAAATTGTTTTGAAAGTGAAATATCCCTTTAAATGTAGTAATACAAATGTATTGTGTGTGTGTGTGTGTGTGTGTGTGTGTGTGTGTG
>NC_139956.1:3218234-3228234 GCF_963454915.1 Gymnoscopelus microlampas
GCTTAAATGCGGATTGTTTTATTTTGTCTTCTTGTGTTATTATTGACACGTTCTGCTTTTATTCTTGTGAAGCACGTTGTGACTCTGATGTCTGTGAAAGGCACTCTACAAATAAAATGTACTTACTTACTCTTTACACCACTGCCATCTGGTTCCATGGGTATAGTCTCTCAGAGGTAAGGGAACAGTGTGTATGTGACAGAGTAAGTCATTACAGTGAGTTACAGTAGTTACATACTGTACTGTAAGGTACAAAGGTTCATCCACTATCATGTCTATATAAGGCTGAAGACAATGGCCCTACAGTATAGATAAACACATTCACAATGTTTATTACACCTATGAGCCAGAGAACAGTATTACACCCTACAGTATCACTGCTGTAAAGTAGCCAATTACATTTACTTAATACTGTACAATTTTGAAGTGCTTTTACTTTACTGGAGTATTTCCAATTTTCAGTACTTTTACTTCTACTCCACCACTACACCTCAGAGGCAAATATTGTACTTTTTACTCCACTACAATTATTTGACAACTTTAGATTATTATTACAAAACATAGGTTAACCACTTCAGCCCTGTATACATTTCGGCCATTTGAAAATAGCAGATCTACAAGCAATGTAGCATCGCGAGGCATTATGAGCTTATTTTCAGAGCGTGTTAGAGCTTATTTTCAGAGGCATATTTTCAGAGCGTAACACCCGAGCACAACCAAACATAAAATGACTTGTCTTTTAGTTCTACTGGATCTCTTCTCCACTAGATCCCTCACTAACATTTTAGTCTAGTTTTTATTTAGTTTTTATTTAGTTTTCGAGGTAGTCGACCAACATTTTTCATCGTTTCATAGTCTTAGTTGAATAAATCAACACTGTTCTCTACCCTACTATCACGGAGTGTGGCTTTTTATCTCTGTATGAGCGAGTTGACCCTGAGGGAGTTCCATGGTTCTGTGGTTGGAGAGAACCAGGACGGCACAGATATCCTGCTATTATTACTGATTATAATTAATACGGCTTCATAATTAATAGAGGTTTTTTACACTGATGATGCTACGGCTAATTGTGGACCCATGATGGAACCCACTTCTCTTCTTAGAGACTCCCAAAATGTTTTACATGTTCTGTTTCTCTCTCTCTCTCTCTCTCTCTCTGTCTCTCTGACCTCAGAGGTCAAATGTCAACCAGAGGTGAACCCATTAAAGGACAGACTCCCATGGCTTTATATTAATCTGAGCTGTGATTTGGATTGATTTAGGGCTGGAGGCTGAACATTTTTAACTCCAAACTGTGCTTCTGGGGGTCCCTGGAAAACAACATTTTGAGATGGAGGTCCGCGGCCAAATACATATCTAAAAATGTTTTCTAAATCCTAACAGTATGTTTCTATATCAGTGGTGCTCCAACTTTTCCATGTCAAGGACCCCCAAAATGATATGTATTTGGCCGCGGACCCCCATCTCAAAATATTTTGTTCCAGGGACCCCCCAAGATGTACTGCTCAACGTCGCTTTAAAACATAAATTACGTATATTCCCACGATAAAAAAAAAAAATGCAGATCTACAAGCTCATGAGCTATGAGCTTGTAGATATGCTATTTTTGAATAGCCAAAGAGATCTAAAATTACATAGATGCTTTCCAGGTCTTAATGTATTAAGAAATGACTGGTTGTGTTGAAGTGTGTAGGATAATATGGGTGTCTCAGTCTCTGCAGACAGACAGAGGTGTTCGATGAGCTGGCCCACTTTATACCGTCTCTAGTCAAAGTCATGCAAGGACATGAAGACACCTGTTTCTGACCCAGAAAAACATCTCTTCAGACGGTGAGCAACTTATATCTGTCTCCTGGGAAAAAGGAGGCTGGAGAGTTCCTCGTGTAAAAAAGACAAAAAAAAGACACTTTTATACATTGTCCTCCATTTTAGGACACACACTTTGAATGAAAAAACTTTCTCTCCTCACAGTCATCATTCTGGAAATGTTGAAATATGAAACTCTCAAGTGTCCCTATTCTGTGGGCGTTAGGTGAACATTTGGCGAAAATAGCCAAAGCTCACTGACAGTTTGTCAACTGTTGTTGTTAGAACCCAAATCACGTGGTAGGACCTATGCCGGGGGTCTGGAGCCACATGTCCCCTCCTAGCGGCTCCCTGTAGCTTTACAGAAAATATATGGAAATCACAATATTTATTTTCTTCATATATTAATTCTAATTTATCGTTGCTGCAGTAGGCCAAACATGGCACACACATTCTTATGTTCTCCAATATCGTATATACTAATAATAATAAATTATTTTGTATCTGGAAAACGTTGAAGACCCCTGTTCTCCTGTCAGCTCTCTCTCTCTCTGGTGTTTCTCCTGAGTTGTTTACATCCTCCTCTCCTCTCCTCTCCTCTCCTCTCCTCTCCTCTCCTCTCCTGCTCCCTCATCCTTTCCTTCCTGTCGTTTTTCCATCATTCGTCACCATCCTTCATTCCTGTGTCACCTTTTAAACACAGAGCTCTTCCTCTGTCTTATCAACAGTCTGTCACTCAGTCTGTCTCTCTCTCTCTAAATAGTGACCGGCTTTGACACTTCCCGCCTTTCCTCTCCTCTGTCCGTCCATCCCTCCGTCCATCAGTTTCTCTCTATCTCTCTCTCTTTCTTTGTCTCTCTCTCCTTCTTTCTCAGTTTCATCTCAGTGTTTGGCCTCTCTCCATGTTTGCGTCATATTCCGAGTTCCTGGTCACAAGAGCTGCGATGTGTGTGTGCGTGCGTGCGTGCGTGCGTGCGTGCGTGCGTGCGTGCGTGCGTGCGTGCGTGCGTGCGTGCGTGCGTGCGTGCGTGCGTGCGTGCGTGCGTGCGTGCGTGCGTGCGTGTGTGTGTGTGTGTGTGTGTGTGTGTGCTTTCCCATAAAGCCTGAGTCAGTGTTGATAACAGTTAACTGTCAGTGACATACAGACACACCCATCATGTAGTTTCCTGCTGTCTCTCTCCTCCATTCTCCCTTCAGTGTCTCTGATGCTCCATTACTTCCTGTCAGAGCGTTTATTCACATGCATGCAATAGAACCAGTGGTGTAAAGTAAGTACATGTACTCAAGTACTGTACTTAAGTACAATTCTGAGGTACTTTTACTTTACTGGAGTATTTCCAATTGTCTATACTTCTACTCCACTACATCACAGAGGCAAATATTGTACTTTTACTCCACTACAATTATATGAAAACTTGAGTTACTAGTTACTTTGCAGATATACATTATTATATCATGAAACATACATTAACCACTTTAGCCCTATTTTATACATAGGCTATTTGAAAATAGCAGATCTACAAGCTCACAACGCATCGCGATGCGACGCGTTGAGAGCTTGTAGATCTGCTATTTTCAAACATTTAAGTTCTTTTACTTTTGGTACTTTTAAGTACATTTTGATACCAATACTCTCTTACTTTTACTCAAGTAAATTTTGAATTCCGGACTTTTACTTGTAACAGAGCACTTCTACATTGCAGTATTGATACTTTTACTTAAGTAAAACATTTGAGTACTTTCTCCACCACTGGACAGAACCAACTATATGAGGAGTCATTGAGGACGTGCTTCCTCTCCCCAGAACCCCAGCTTCATGCCTCAGCACGTTCAGCGGGCCAGCGGGTATGTGGTCTAGAGTTCTCAACAGGCCTGAAAATTAAGGCCCGGCCCTAACTGGGCCCGACCCGAACTATTACCATGATTTGTGTGTGCTTAATGTCCTCAAAGTCACACATCCAACACGCTTTGAACTGAGCAGATTGGACCTTCTGTTCCAGAGATAATGGCCAAGACATATTAAAAGCGTCCACTTTCGCTAAGTTTTGGCCATTTTCGCCAGTTTGTCTTTAATAACACAGGCTAGGAAGGTTGGACGGTGACAACTAGATACCTGAGTAAAGTTTACTCTGAGCTGCATCCAACATACACTGACATTTCTGTCGGCCGTTCCGTTCAGCTGCTAGAGGCAGTTGACATTTGTATTTTATTTTATTATAATTGTTTTCACGACTAATTAGCATACATTTTCGGGTCGGGTCGGGTTCGGGCAGAATTTGAGAACTCTAATGTGGACACAGCCCCTAACTGTGAAACCCCTACTCCTCATCCTCCTCCTCATCCTCCGTACATAGCGCGTCACTTTGTGCCGCGCTATGTACTTATAGATCTGCTGTCTTTTGAAAAATCTTGCAAATTTGTGCAAATCTTTGAATATACATATATTTTAAAGCAAACATTTTTAACTAATCTTTGCTTCTGGGGCTGGGGGGGCCCTGGAACAAAATATATTTGAGTTGCATGGATGGGGGTCCAATGCGCGGCCAAATACATATCGTTTTGGGGGTCCTTGACATGGAAAAAAATGTAGCTCCACTGTTATATAGCAACATGAGTTTTTTAAGAACACTGTTATGATTTAAGAAGTCATTTGTTACCTACTTACCCACCTGTACCTGTACCTGTACCTACAGCTAATCCTCTGTCCTCTCTCTGTGTAGCTTCACTTCTCTGCTCTTATTTATACCTTTTCACACTCTTAACTGTTCACTACTTGCCCTTTTTTCCCTGTGGCTAATCCCTCCATCCATTTGTCTTCTCTCTCTCTCTCTCTCTCTCTCTCTCTCTCTCTCTCTCTCTCTCTCTCTCTCTCTCTCTCTCTCTCTCTCTCTCTCTCTCTCTCTCTCTCTCAGACAGCTGGTAGCCCTCAGGGTGACAAACTTTATTCTTCCGCCGAATATAAACGAAGCGATGACACTTCCTCTCCTCTGCACTCCATCTCTCTCTCTCTCGGCTTGTCTCTCTCTCCTCTCTCTCTCTCTCCTCACTCCATCTCTCTCTCTTTCTCTCTGTCTCTCTCTCTGTATTCAATTCAATTCAAAGCTGTATAGGCATGAGAAAACATACGTTTACATTTTACGCCAAAGCAAGTTTGGTATAGAGGCAAAGAGCAGCACTTTTTATAGGGTTCAGCAGTTCTGTCTCTCTTTATCTCACTGTGTGTGTGTGTGTGTGTGTGTGTGTGTGTGTGTGTGTGTGTGTGTGTGTGTGTGTGTGTGTGTGTGTGTGTGTGTGTGTGTGTGTGTGTGTGTGTGTGTGTGCGTGCGTGCGTGCGCGCGCGTCTCTCTCTGTCTGTCTCTCTCTGCCTGTCTGTCTCTATGTGTGTTTGTGTGTGTGTATGTGTGTCTCTTTCTATGTCTGTCTCTCTCTCTGTGTCTGTCTGTCACTTATCAGGGCATTTCCTCACTCTTTTATCTCCCTTGTCAACTTGTTGCTTCTTAATATGTTGCGAAAATACTTCTAATCTCTCTCTCTCTCTCTCTCTCTCTCTCTCTCTCTCTCTCTCTCTCTCTCTCTCTCTCTCTCTGTGAGCGTGGGAACATGAACAGGAAGTTATTCAGACAGGCATAAGGGGGTTCTGGGCGATCACAGTGCCCCCCCCCCCCTCGATCCCCTTTCCTCTAAATTCTCTTCTCATCTTCTATTAAACATCTGCATTACTTAAGTTACAAGAAGAAACACAACACATTCATGTTAATGTGTACTTTAATGCATTTAACCACTTAAACCCTCAGTACTTAATACATCTGACCGCTGGCTCTGTACTTGGTCTGTTCTTTTTTCCTTCTACAACAAACCTCTTTGCCAAAAAATAGCCGATCTACAAGCTCACAACACCTCGCATTTGAGCTTGTAGATCTGCTATTTTTTGTTGAATGTTTCCCTCAGAATAGGGATGCTAGGGTTCATGTGGTTAATGTAAATCACACACAGATTTGGAGGACCCCCTCTAGTGACTCTGAGGACCCCCTAGGGGTCCCGGACCCCCTGTTGAAGACCCCTGCTATAGAGTGTGTGTTCAGTAACAGGAGTCTCCATGTCTCTACAGCTCTTCATTAAACAGAAAATACATTTTTCAGGTCAGGATACAGATTTGATCCAATCAGGATAGAGAACTCAGTCAGGATACAGATTAAACAAGTGGAATAGGAAGTGATGACACTAGGAAATTAGCAGAACAACATTGGAAATATAAAAATAAAGCTGATGAATGGGTACTCTCTAATGATTGGCTGGAATGTTGTCACCTACCTGAAAATGTCTTTTCTGTTTATTAAAGAGCTGGAGAGACATTTAGACTCCTGTTACTGATCACACACTCTATAGCAGTGGTTTTTTTTTCGCGTCAAGGACCCCCAAATTGACACATATTAGCCCACAGACCCCTATTTCAAAAGATATGCCAGGGACTCAACCATTTAGGTTTATTGGGGGTCCCAATCGACACTGTATCATCATCATCAGTGTTCATTTAACTCTGAGAGTGTACAAAATGGAACCAAATGGACCCGTTAGGGTCCATTTAGTTCCATTTTGTACACTCTCAGAGTTACAGACACATAAGGGTCCATTTGGTTGCTTACTATTAATTTGGCTGGGGACCCCCTGGAACCCCCTCAAGGACCACTGGTGGTCCCCGGACCACTGGTTGAAAACCCCTGCTCTATAGTAATGATTACTATCATAATATACTGTAGTGCTTTAACCTTTTAACACATTTTTTGGGGGTTTTAACCAAAAAATATAATTCTTTAACAATTATTTTACAGTTTAACATTTTAATACATTTCACATCGTTGTTGTGGATGGAAACATTGTGTCTCCAAACAGTTACTTTTGGGGAAATGGAATAATATTTTTCAGAAATAGTGAAACTAGTAGAGCTTGTAGATCTGCTATTTTCACTACTTTTGTGCAACACTCTAGTATGTTGAAGTAAATTGTGTAAAATGTGACTAAGACAGACTAGAATAGAATATTTACATGATTAAAACTTTATTTCAAATAAAAGTCTCCACACTAAAGCCAGAGTTCCAATGATAAATGAATGACATGTTTCGGTATCAATATTACATCATTAAATGTAAGAACTAACAATATATTTACTTTACAACATAAAGATCATCAATGATCTACACTAGAATGATGAAGGACATTTACATCTATTAAAGTATTTAAAACAAATAATGTTTTACTTTGAATAACTTTCCTGATTGAGAGGGGTCACAGTATATATACTGTAGTAATTAAAATAAGACCCTCCTTTATCATTAACTACACATTAACAGCTTAAGCCTTATATATGATTAACAGCGAAAATAACTGATCTACAAGCTCAAACTGCGACGCAATGAGTTGGTAGATCTGATCAGTGATTAAAGCATCAATAATTGCTGTACATGATTTGTTTGTTTTTTTCTGTGTCATGCTTCCAAGGAAGCCCCGCCCATATGTACTTACAGGACACTTTTACATTTCATTTGACATAAACAATGAACAATACTGTTCAATACAATAAAGTAATATTTATTATTGTGAAATTCATTACTACTGTATGCATAATGATTACTTTTACTTTTGCTGCTTTATGTACATTTTCATCCTAATAGTTTTGTACTCACTTAAGTAAGCTTTTGAATGCAGGACTTTTACTCACAGAGTATTTCAACACTATGGTATTTGTACTTTTACTCAAGTAGAAGACCTGAGTATTTCTTCAATCACTGGTACTTGACACATTTTGATATCAATGGTTTCAGCATCACCAGCCTCTGCATAAGATGCATATTATTGGTTGATTTCACATCACACTACAATCTTTACCAGCTGTTTTGCCCTTTTTGTTTCCATCTGACTTATCTTCCATCTGACTTTTGTTTCCGTCTGACTGAGTTGTTTGTACAGTTGTTGTTGTTGTTGTGTTTGTTTTAGTGCCCTTGTTGTTTTCATCTGACCCCCTGACCTCCCAACAGTCTGTGTCTGATAACATCCCAGAGAGACGTGTCTCTACATGACACATTTTGATATCAATGGTTTCAGCATCACCAGCCTCTCCAATAGAGAAATAAGGGTAGAGTTTGTCAGTGAAAGTGTCTTTATGAGTGTAGATGTGAGTCATGTCTTCAGGGTCGTAGAAGGACACCTCCCCCCCGTCATAGTCCAGCTCAACTCTGATCCTCTCAGGATTCATCTGCAGTGAGATGGTTTTACCACACACATCCTGATAGACACCATCCTGCTGACATAAACACCAGATTCCATATTCTGGTGAGGCATATTTCTTTCCCTTCCTGTCCACAGATTCTTTAGCCAAACCTATAGTCCAGTCAGGATGGTCGCCAACCTCTACCTCCCAGCTGTGTTTTCCTGAACTGAAACCCTCTGAACCCAGAACATCAGCAGCATGACCGAACCTCTCTGGGTTGTCAGGAAGCTGCTGTATTGTGTCTGTATATCTCACACTGGTCAGGTCTTCAGACAGACAGAGACAATCGGCTGCTGTGTTTGGGTCCAGAATGACAGGAGTGAACTTGACCCTCTCCTTCATCTTCTCCCAGACTGTGAAGCTCAGGTTTTTCAGGTGTTTGGTCACGTCTATCAGAGCTCCTGAGTCCAGCTGTGGATCTGACAGTGTACACAGGACTCTGACGCTGGTCTGAGTGTGTGTATAACTGCTGAGAAATGACACACTGTGTTTCTGCAGCTCTTGTTCTACAGCAGAGATGCTGTCTGAGAGAGAGGAGATCTGCTCCTGAATGATCTCCATCTGTCGGCTGGCAGTCTTCTCCTTCTGCTCCTCTTCCTCCCTCAGAGCTGCCAGTCTGACCTCCTCTTCCTCTGTCAGGATTTGGTGAAGCTTTTTAAACTCTGCTCTGATCTGCTTCTTTGTGGCCAGAACCTGCTTCTTGTTGTGTTGGACCACTATGTTGTTTTTAGTTTTAAAGTGTTTGTATTTGGTCCTCTTGTCCTTTAGAGTCCTGAGGTCAGACTTCAGTTGGACCTTCAGGTTGTTGACTGCTTGTTCTATAGGAACCAGCTTGTGAGCAGGGTGGTGAGAGGAGTCACAGATATGACACACAGCTCTCTGTTCTTCCTCACAGAACAGTTGATGCTCCTCTGGATGTTCACAACTCAACACCTTGACTTCCTTCTTAGATGACTCAGTTTTCAGTCTTCCAGCATAAGAGTCAGCTAATCCCTTCAGTGTAAAGTCAATAATTAGATCCTTTGAATATTTTCTCTTGCAAATGGGACAGTTCTTGTTTTTAGCTTGATCCCAGAAGGTTTTCAAACATTCACAACAGAAGCTGTGATGGCAGCTCAGAGTCACAGGATCTTTAAAAGTCTCAAAACAGACGTGGCAACTCAGGAAATTGTCAACCAGAGCGAGTTTCTCTGCCATCTCCGTTAGATTGCAAAGTGTCTTTGAATAGCAAGACTCACCAATTTACATTCCACTTCAACGTACCGCTGATAATCCTCCAACTTCTGTATTGTTCAGTAGGAAACAGACGCTTTTCTTTCAAAGATAAAATCCAAAAACAAAAAAGATAGAACATGAATTATCACCGGGATAGAGTGGCAGTCAGAGTACAAAATGTGGAACTATGCACTGTGAGTAGGGTGATGTTGGTTAATATTTAATAGGAACATGATAAACAATAAAAGATTAGATTGCTCTGGACAGGTTCAAGGTTCAATGCTTTTAAATGTTTTAGACACCTTTAGATTCAGATTTTATTCGGGATCAAAGTTTTAATTCATAGACATAAGTTAATTAGTGCAGGAATAGAACAATTTGAGCTGGTTAATTCAGAACATTAAAGCAAAGTTCATCATTGGTTACTGCTGCTCATGGTAGCAGTTTATAAGCTTTAGACTGAACTACTCGCCATTCTATGTCACACAACAGTAGCAAAAATAGCCGATCTACAAGCTCAAAACGTTTCGCAGTGCGACACATTTTGAGCTTGTAGATCTGCTATTTTTTGCTATTTTTGCATTGTAATCCAGAGTTTTTTGTGTTATTTTTTAATTGGAATCCTGAAAAGTAACATTTGTATTTAATTTCAAATGCATTTAGTTATACTTATGTTAACTTTATGAACTTCAATACAAATACATTGGACATAAA